>NC_068939.1:72047607-72383704 GCF_016801865.2 Culex pipiens pallens
TTCTTAAATTATTAAAAAATTAATTCATGTATCATAATTTTTAAATTTTCGATTTTTTTAAACATTGAATTTTATAGTTATTTCTAAATTTCCGATTTTTTAAATTTCTGGATTTCTGCTTTTGATTTCCTTTAAAAAAAAATTATCTCCAGAATATTTTTATACTGTTAATTTTTTTTTATTTTGGAATATTGAATTTCATGTATCTGTTATTTTTTTCTAAATTGCAGATTTGAAAAATGGATGTTTTATAAATAAGTATTTGTATTTTTAAATTTTTGCTTTTTCTTTTGTTTTTATTTTTAGAATATTTGTATTGTTAAATTTCTAAATATCTGATTTTTTTTATTATTGACTTTTACCTTCTTCTAGAAAATAAGTGAGAATATGCCAATTAGAAGGAATTCGCCTTCCAAACATATAAAAAATTCCCCCCAATCAACATTCTAATCACGTTTTAATAAATTATCTTTTTCTTAAAAACAAAATGAAAACGGATGAAAAATAAATCTTATCACATCGTAATAAAATTATTAAAATTCGTGATATACAAGAAACTTTAACATCTAATCGCCACTCTTACCTATTGATTTTGGAAAACAACCGTGCCCCCCCAACATTTTGGACTAGTCGGCGCCCCTGATCGTGGCTCATTCCGCCTCACTTTTTTTTATGAAAAGATACTGAAAAATAAAATTCTAGAGCACATATACATTTTTGAAACAGATAGTATTCTTAAAGTTTTGAAGAAAAAAAAAATTCAATAAAAATGTTCCAATTTTTTGCATTATTGTAAAATTAGCGTTTTAGAATTATTGTTTTCTTGTAAAAATGCATTTTCTTAAGCTAAGTGAAAGTGTAGTAAAAAAAAAGTAAAATAATTACCTTTCCCAGCTTAACTAAGACAAAAAAAAAACTTCAAAAGTGGCGCTACGGTACTAAATTGTCCTCACCATATTGACTTGTTGTTTGCTTTTTTAAGGGGCCTTAATCTGTTCGAGCAGCAACGAGGGTGGTTCTATCCCATTGAGATAAGAAGTCAAAAACAAAAAAAAAGTTAGTTTTTTTCGTCCTCTCTTTTCTTTGCGTGTCGTTTTTTTTTCTCTCGTGCTTAAATGAGGGATAATAAATTTGACAGCACTTAATTTTTTTATCCACTCCATTTTTTTCAGGATTCAGTAGGTTAACTTTCTTCCAGAAAGTCAATCTCGGAAAACAGTAAAACATACGTGTTCCATATTAGATAGCAGTAAATCATTTACGAGGACGATGCTAAGGTTGTTTTTTTTCCTCCTTAGAACTAAAAAACTGTATTTTTTTTAAACATAAGTGTTAAGTCCTGCAGGAATGTGGGTTCGCTGTCAGCGTCAATGGCTTTGTTTTTTATCCCACGGATGATTCATTTAGAAGTAATTTGAGGCATTTTTCGACTGGGGTGTGACAAAATATTTTCCCCACAAATTGATGAGTAAAGAATGGTGGTGAATTTCCCTTCTCTGGAGTGGTTTATGGCGGTTTGCACGGCAGGTTTATTTTTAGCATTCTGCCGAACTCCAGAAATAGCAGCCTGGAAACAGCTATCGCGAACTATAGACTGATTCAATCTTTGATGCAGTTCTGTAAATTGATAGTTCAAGAGTGTTTTTAAAACTTTAATATACAGAGTGTTTGAAAATTAACACAATCAAATAATATTTTTTATTGGAATAGACCTTTAAAAACTATCGATCAACTCCGTACTTTGGCTATTGTTTATTTTTAATTCTTATTATTTTTTCACACTTGTGCATAATTTAAAATAAAGTGCCTAATAGAAAGTGGGGACTAAAGTGCCTAATTGAAAGTGGGGACACGAGAAACTGAGCACCCAGCAATTTTCTGTCAAAAAATTGAGCACCTCCAAGATCTTACAGATAAGGTGCTTACAATCTCTACTTCTTCCATGGGTTTTGTCAAAAAATGAACACCTTCCATTTAAACGCTTGGTAAATTTTGAGTGACCAACTGTGAGTGGCATTGCATTTTGAGTGCCTTGTCCCCACTTTCTATTAGGCACTTTAATTTAAAACATAAAACTCAAAAGTTGTTTTTAATAGGTCCTATAAACATATAAAAGACAGTAGTTTATAGGTCCTTTTCAAAAAAAACTCTAGAACTGTTTATCATCCGACACAGCCTAACATAATTGTGTGCACACGCAAAAAAAAAGTGTGAGCCAAAAAACGCAATGCTCGCGAGCTTTTTTCGACAGGCAAATAAAACTAGAGCATATGCTCCAGTTATCATCATTAGCGTTTGTTGTTGTTGTTGGCAGCAATAGAGCAACCAGCCAATAGAGGATCATCACGTTCCCACGGTTTGTTGTAATTGCTTGAGCATTTATTTTTACCCTCCCCGCTCACCCCTCTCCCCACTCCGCTAGGCCATGGGGTTAGGCTCACCGATCGCGATCGGCCGATCACGGTTCAAGCGCCGCTACTGACTCCGAAGCGTAGCCTAATGGCGCCAGGTTGATAAAATAATTACCCTCTTGCCGAAAAAAAAAACAGTCCGCAAGGCGAGGGAGCAGGCTCAATCGGATCATCGATCATCGCGGGTGCGATCTGCATATACGGTTTATTTGAGCTAGCGATCGGTAGATCGGTAGATCGCCGCGCTACTACAGGCCTAAAGTGAGCGCAGAGCGGTGTTCATCATTGGCAACCACAACAGGCCAGGTTAGGGGTACCACTCTACATGGTGATTACTTAACACGAAATAAGAAGAAATTTTCATTGAAAACGTGCACATATTACTTTAGAGTTCAAACAATTTATTCCTGGTAAAGTATTCCCAACTAAATTCCTCGCCCAAAAAGTCTAAGTTTCAAGCTCATTAAAAATTGTTATTTACGATTTTTAGGTAGGTCTTAAAATTTTGCAAAGAAATACATAATTTTTGGATTTGCTTTTCCCCTGCAATTTCCGCCAAAACCAATATCATCATGTTTAGTCTGCCTGTGTGGATCAATCGGACCGCGCACTGGACTCACAATCCAGAGGTCGCCGGTTCGAATCCCGAGGCAGACGCAAAAATCGGTGCCCTCTCTCCGTGCCATACCTTCACACTTAGGAGACCCGGGAGGCGGAGTCTTGTCGCAAAAAGAACGATACACGCCTGTGGATCCGTTGACGAAACCGCAAGGTTTAAGAGGGCCACATTATAAGGTGTTACGTCGATTCCGTTTTGTACCTTTTTTTGTACTTTTTTTTCTTTTTGAATAGTTAGTTTTGTCAATCAAGCGTAATTTTCAATTCAATTCAATTCGGTTTATTTGTGAATAATCAAGTTACAATGAGTTCATTTAGGTACATAACAGAGTTTTGGAGTTCCTTTCAGCTGTGTGTTACATCGTAATTCAAACGAAAGTATTATTACTTATAAATATTAAATAGAAGGCAAAAGTAAGAAAAAGTTTTCAAAAAACTTACAGAAAGTGCAATGGGAAAAGGATAGATAAAGAGAAAGCTTAATACTAGATCACAGAAAAAATATCAATTATAGATGTGCTTGATCATCAGCTCCCCAAGGGCCAGGAATTGTTCCGCCTTATTCCGGCAGCTCCGAAACCGCGTCATCATCTCCCCCGCGAGAGCAAAGAACTCCGGCAGGGTAAAGAGATCTTCCCCGGTGACTTCTTGCTGGCCCGCATTGCCGTTACCGGCAGCGACCACGCTGGCGAACGAACGCCCCCAACCAGGAGGGAACGCTGAGTTGTCCGCTGGAACCGTACGCTGTCCAGCTGCAGGAACGGCTGCGCTCGTACTTCGCTGAGGGGAGTGGGACGCTGCTGCTTTCTTCTTCCTCTTTTCCTGCTCCTCTAGGTAGGCCTTGCGCGCAACGCAGCCGCGGTAATTGCCGGTATGGTTGCCGTCACAGTTCGCGCACTTTACGCGCGGCTTGGTTTGTTCTGCCTTGTCCCCCAAGTCCGCCTTTCGTGGCAGTGCGCACGCCTCTGAGAGGTGTGACTCACCGCACTTCACGCAGCGGGGCCGGAGGTTGCAGTTCCGCGAGCCGTGGCCGAATTTCTGGCAACGGTGGCATTGCGCTACGTCCGTCGGGTTCTTGGCGTAAAACCGCCAGTTTACCCAAAAACCGTCCAACGTCTTAGTCCGCCGCAGGTCTTGGATCTTGACGGTGCCGCGGTCGAAGTACAACAGGTACAGGGTGTGCATACCCGTGACCGTTGTCTTGCGCGAGAGCACTTTTATCTCCCGCGGTTTTATTCCGGCGTCCGAAAGGTGCTTCTTCAGGTCGGAAACCGGACGGTCTTGGTAACCCTGCAAGACGACCTTGACAGGGGGCTTCTCGGGGTTGAATGTGTAGAAGTTGAAGTTGCTACGCTTCAATTCTTCAAGCACCAGGTCGAAATTCTTTTTGGTCAGTGTGATCACTTGCACTGACGACTTGCCGATTTTTAGACAATATCCGAGGCCTTCCAGCAACTCGTCAACATCGTCCGCCAACGTGTCCAAAACAAAAATTGGAGGTGGTCTTCGTTCCGTAGGAGAATTGTTCTGTTTTGACATCGACACTTTTTTCCGTGCACGACCATCATCATCGTCGTCGTCGTCGGTAGTGCTACCGTCGGTGTTGTTGTTGTTGTTTTCTTCGTCGTCGCTCAGCATCTGGAACTCGTTCCTGATGGGGATATTGGCGGATGTTGATGTGCCACTGGTTGTGGCACCGGAAGTACCGGAACGGGTTCGCACTGGTGATCTCGGAACATATCCGGGATGTAGTAACTTTTTGTCGATGCCTTCTGCGCTCACGCTCCCCTGCGCGATGGCGGTCGACACGGCGTTGGTTTGTTTACCTTTTTGCACACGGCCGGTAGACGAACTTCGCGGGTTTTTCGAGGCCGCACTCGAACTGCCACGGCCACGGCCGGCCTTTGGCATGCTGCAGGAGCAAACTCGCGGGTAATCACGGTAATTTACGGCGAAAAAAATCGAAAAAACGATGGAGCACTGAGCACTTGACTGCTGCTTGCTCTCGTGCTTACACGGAGGTGTCTCAAGCGTAATTTTAGAAAAATCAAAATGGCAAATTTTCAAAATTCCTTGGAAAACTCAACTTTATCACTTACATTAGTACTGCCAGCACGTTTATGTTTCCAAACATTTTGCAATTTATAGCAGCAATTGACATGCGAAATCAATCATTTTAATTGATTTGACTATGTGACGTAAGGGACATTAAGAAGAATAGCATTTTAAATTAAATTAAATACGGGTGAGCCCGAAGGTTTCCGCAACATCGCGTTTTGGCTTCCTCATCTATCTGAGGAAAGGTTATAAAATCACTCGAAAAATTAAATTCTTAATTTGACCTCCTAGACCCACCTTCACGTATACATAACGACTCAGAATCAAATTCTAAGCAAATGTATGTGCGTGTGGTGGGATGTTGATAAAAAAATGCACTGGGTTATCTCGGCACTGGCTCAGCCAATTTTGTCTGTTTTGGTCTCATTCGATCCATCTTGGGGTCCCAAAAGTAGCTATTGAAAATTATAAAGTTTAGTTAAGTACTTCAAAAGTTATGCTTAAAACGAATTTTAAAAAAATCCGGAATATTGTTAAAATAGTGGTTTTTGTAAGAAAACCCACCATGATGTACATTTTTAGAAAGATATTGACAACCAATTGACAACCAGTTCAAAAGAATGAAGATCTGACAACCCTATCAAAAGTTATAAGCACTTAAGTGTTATTTAAGCACTTTTTGAAGGCAGGATCTTAGATATTTTTATGAAAACGTTGTCCGGATCTATCATCTATTCATCGCTGAAATTTTTAAGTTATCGCAGTTTTAGTGAAAAAAGTTGATTTTTTGCCGATTTCGTCATTTTCCTGTTTTTGCGCGTGGCGCGTCGAAAAACTCAGTTTTTATTTTCAAAAAATCATATCTTGGAAACGTACGGTTCGACATCGCCAATTTTTTAATCTATGATGTGAAATTTTCCGAGGAATCCGATAAAAATATTTTCAGACATATGCTCTTTGGTCCAGACACGGTCAAAACGCCATTTTAAGTTTTCATACGACTTTTTCAATAGTTAAGCTAGATTTTTGGAACTTCTTACTATTTTTCTCAAATAGCCAAACTCATCACCTTTCTTTTGCGTCTAAGACAGCTAAAATCGGATGAAATGGCGCGGAGATGTGATTTTTCGAAAAAAAGAGATTTTTGCGAAAAAAGACGAAAATTGCAATTTTTCGAACCACCCTAGCAAGATGTAGGTCACCCTAATGGCCAAACAAAAAATACGGGTCTAATTATTTTGGCCAAGGAACCCCCAGAAAAATTTTGAGCCCGATTGGAGAACTTTTTTTTCGGTTTAGGCTCTTTTCAAATGGAATTGCTGCATATTTGTACTCAAAGAACACAAACAGAAGGAAAAGGGTCAGTGAACATGTCCTGACCACTCAGTTTCTTGAGGGAAAACATCCCAAGATCAGTCCCATTCCCTGACAGACCTCAGAACAGGTCAGAACAGTTCCGTTCAACAGCAAATAAACAGTTTTTGCAAGAAATAGTTTTGTTTTTGTACCGCAAGAACTTTTGTTTGTAATTACCGCGAAAGAAAGTGCGCCAGGATCAAACAGACGACCTTACATATGTGCGCAATAGGGTGCCCAGAAAAAATGACACCCTGCTCCACAAGCGGAAAACGGTTTTTTGGGTTATTTTAAGCATCTGTGAAAATTTTGAGCAAAATTGGTTGAGATTAACCCATTGATACCCGAGCATAAAGTTGGTAAAAAATATGTTTTTCATGCTAAAATGACTTTTTTAAATCGCTAATAACTTTTCAGGATCGAGTTTTACAGCTTTGGTGTGTTCTACAAAGTTGTTGAGCATTAAATTTTTCAATAAGAATCTCACTTTTGGAAATATTTGGATGAAAGTAGCGCACTGTGCAGACCAAACCATAAGAAAATTGGGTTTTCCATACATTTTTTCGATTTTTCCCATACAAACTTTACCTCCGAGTATCAATGGGTAAATGTTGACCGATTTTGCTCATATTTGACCCAGAGTATTAAAATAGCTTAAGGAACAATAATCAGCTTGTGGAGCGAGGTTTTGAGAAAAAGTCCCATATTCTGGGCACCCTAGTGCGCAATCACATTTTTAGCAATTAGTTAGAAAGTGTTGGATAAATGTACGACTTGTGCTGAAAAAATCTTCTTTTTGCCAAAAATTGAAAAAAGAAGAATTTTTCAGAACGAGTCGTTTATCCAACTAGATTTACGAGTCATTTATCCAACTAGATTTACCTAGTTGGATAAATAAAACGAGTGCTGAAAAATTCAAGTTTTCCAACTCGTTGCAAACAGTTTGTTTGGAAATTGTGAAAACACCCTTTGAATAGGATTTCAAGTCAAACTTCCATGTGTTTAGTCAATTCACCGTTCAAATCAAAATTATATTGATAAGTATTACAATTCAATACAAGTGCTGAAAAGTCCTGTTGATGATGGTGAAGAAAAGTAATCGGGGTGATTTGAAAGGAAAACTAGAATTTTGGAAATTTAGTTTAGTAAACCTGTTAAAGAAATCAAACCCCCCCCCCCCTCCCTGTTGGCTTTTTCCCCATAAAAAATTGCAACTTATTGTATGAAGCGTAGTTTTTCGTCAGACACCTCTCCCTTAGACGGTCACGTGGTTAATGCATGAGCCCTTTGGTCGAAGAGAAAAGGCAGTTTACTGGTTCTAAAGAGAAAAAGTTGGACAGAGACGGAAAAAATAGCTAAGTTTTTATTTTCAATTCAAAATACTTCGTGTTTCTCAAGTCTGAATAAGTATGCTGAGTATTTCTTGATTGTAAAAAAATGCAAGCAAAATTGGTTAGACAAAGCTGATTATAAAACAATTCTCGTGTAAATGACTTTAATTACGAAAGAAATAGTGTTATTTTCTTTCTGAAAGAAAAAACAAACAGTTTTAGAAAAATAAACCAAATTCAAAATGATTCGACACCATGTTCTACCAGCTACAGTAGCCAGGTGATGATAGATATATACGGTTGATGCTCGGAGTTCGGGGTAGACTTTAACAAACTCTACGCCCAACCCACACACGGCGAAGGAAGGATTTCGGGCGGCTTCTTCTGCCATAGATCATAGTCCGACTTGATCTGAAATGGAGAAATAAGATCAAAATAGCTATTATCTGTAATATATTAGGTAAACTATAATGGCGATGATTTGCAGAGTTGTAAGGCCGATCTGCGGATTGAATGGAGAATGGGAGCTAATTTTTAGCCAATGAGGGTAAAGGTGTTTGAATTTGGCAGCAGAAAGCAAGAATAGAAAATAGAAGCCTAATGGGATGCGTGTGGCTTAAGAAAATAGCAATTGGAGGATACAAAAAAACATACGAGTCAATCAACTTTGCCGGCTTTAATTGGAATAGAAGGAGTAGCTTGATGTCAGAAAAAATTTAGAGTTGGTTATTTAGTCTTCTGAGAGGTCGAATCTCCTCGCAGTCTTCGGAAGAATGGTTACTGAATTGCAAAGGAAGTTTAATAATTTGGTTTAGGATGCTCGAATTCGCAACATAATCGGGCTAATAATTAATTTAAAAGTAACAGAGACATCACACAAGAGGTTAATTACTTGCAAACCTTGCGGCTATAAGGTCCTTCGATCTACCGATAAATCATCCTACACAAGACTGACGTCGAACAAAGTTGCCAACGCGAGAATCGACTTCCGTCAATAAACTACCTCCAATGCGTTTGCACACGATTGCTGAGCACGTGCCGGCGCCGCAGGTGCGAAAAACCACAAACTTTCCACGACGACGGTTCCTCGGGACGAGCATCCTCAATTGCTGGGCAGCTGCAGAGGCAGCACACAAAAGAAAACCAACCGAAATCAACGGGATAAACGGAAAATCGTGCCTTACCAATAATCATTTGGTGCACATCGTGCAAATTTCCGAAACCGCAACCACAACCGGCTAACCTAAGGATTGGAGTTGGGTTTAGGGCCACGCAGTCAAATGCTCCTTAAGATTGAAAAGAAGCGCCGCTTGGCTCATATGGCACGTGGTTTTGCTGGAACGCCGTCACGTTTCTTCCTCAACCCCAGCCAATTTGAAGAGAGAGAAAAAAGGGGCAAAAAGTGCCAGCCGGCTCCAGAGCAAATAAGCAATTTAATGCAATATAAATTAGTTTATTGCATCCTACTTGAACCGATTGCAAGCCTCGTCACCGTTTGAACTCTTCGTAGCTTCAAAAAACTAACGTCTTTTTCTTCCACTAGGATGGTTCTGGCTCACTTACTGGCTTATTACTTTATTGCCTACGCGCCACCGAGTGACGACGACCGGTGGCAGTTCCAGGGTCGGTGTGTGTGTGTGCCGTATGGCCCCCTTGCCGTTGATGTTCTGTTTGACTTACTTTTCTGTGTAAATTGTCTTCAGCCACTTGAGGCGCGTCGTTGGTCTCTCCCTGGATGACGCGTCCTCAGACGGTTCCGGCGCGACTGAACACTTTCGGCACACTCTTTTTGGGCTGAGTTCTGAGTTTTGAGCTAATCCATTCTCTTGCACAAAGCCGTTAGTGTTAAATGTGAAGGCTTTTTGGACAGCTGAGCTTGATTTTTGAAATCCGATAATAATTTCTTCAAATTTAATTTGTATTTTTTAAAGTTTATGATTTAATGAAAAAAAAAAAAGCTTATGATTTTTTCATAACATTATAACAACGATTATTTTTTGTCGAGTCTTTCCAAATTCACTCTGTATCATTTAAGGAGAGGAAATGATGAAAAAGGTTAAAACTGCCAGAAATAAATGAATAATCATCAACAACATCTCGATAGCGGTGTGCTCTCTTATACTAACCGACATTTTGGTAGTTGCGAGAAAATCGATTTTTAAACTTTGAATTACTGTTTCTGGAAAACTGTTCGACAAACAATTGTTCTAACAATTTTAAAGTATGCACCTGACATTACTTAAAGACATTGTGAAATATAAAAACTTTTGAAATGCTAGAAAAATTTTGGCAGAGAAAATACGAAAAAAAATCATGCTTGCAATTGGCACAAGTGTGTTTTGGGAGTCAATTTGTATGAGTTAGCACAAACGTGCACAGGGCTTTGGTACAAAAGCGTGCAAAGTAATTTTATTGTTAAAATAGTCCAAATTAGTTGTTTCAATGTTATTTTTTCACGAGTTGGTTAATTTAAGCGTAAGAAAAACATTTTATATAAAAACTTTTTTCAAACACTTATTTTAGTTTGAATTTGGTAGGAAAATTAACCTTTTGGAAAAATTAGCATTTAAATCAATATTTTTGTATGAAAAAATTAGTGAAATTATATTTTTTATGAATATAATTGTAAAACCATCCATAATACATCAACTATGACGAATACTAGGTTGATGTATTCCTAAAAACATAAGAAAATGATGTTGTAAAAACTTTTAGCTAGTTTATTTTATTTCAATTATATCATACGACCTTTCAAAAACGAATGGTATCCAAGGCACAAACCGTTATTTAGATTTATGGTGAATTGCAGTTGGAACAAGTGTGTCTCATGCAATGGAATCGATGAATGTATTGAATAGAACAAATGTGTCCCAAATAAATTATAAACGTAATATTTTAAAGTATGGACGACCCATACAGTTGTGCCAAGTGTGCACATCAACTATGGGAGATGTTGTTACGTAGTTTTTTGCATGGACGACCCCTGCAGTTGAGCTAAGAGTGCACAACGACTTGAAGAATATTAAATTGGACTTTTGGGTTAGGCTAAGTGGGTAATAGGTTGGGGAAAAATGTTGTTACGTCGTTTTTTTTTTGCCTGGACGACCCCTTTAGTTGAGCTAGGAGTGCAACACGACTTGAAGAATGTTAAAATTTGCCTTTTAGGTTGGGCTAAGTGGGTAATGGGTTGGGGAAAAATGTTGTTACGTCGTTTTTTTTTGCCTTGACGACCCCTACAGTTGAGCTAAGAGTGCACAACGACTTGAAGAATATTAAATTGGACTTTTGGGTTGGGCTAAGTGGGTAATGGGTTGGGGAAAAATGTTGTTACGTTGTTTTTTTTTGCATGGACGACCCCTTCAGTTGAGCTAGGAGTGCACAACGACTTGAAGAATATTAAATTGGACTTTTGGGTTGGGCTAAGTGGGTAATGGGTTGGGGAAAAATGTTGTTACGTTGTTTTTTTTTGCCTGGACGACCCCTTTAGTTGAGCTAGGAGTGCAACACGACTTGAAGAATGTTAAAATTTGCCTTTTAGGTTGGGCTAAGTGGGTAATGGGTTGGGGAAAAATGTTGCTACGTCGTTTTTTTTGCATGGACGACCCCTGCAGTTGAGCTAGGAGTGCTCAACGACTTGTAGAATGTTTAAATTTGCCTTTTAGGTTGGGCTAAGTGGGTAATGGGTTGGGGAAAAATGTTGTTACGTTTTTTTGCATGGACGACCCCTGCAGTTGAGCTAGGAGTGCACAACGACTTGAAGAATGTTAGAATTTGCCTTTTAGGTTGGGCTAAGTGGGTAATAGGTTGGGGAAAAATGTTGTTACGTCGTTTTTTTTGCCTGGACGACCCCTGTAGTTGAGCGAAGAGTGCACAACGACTTGAAGAATGTTTCAAACTGGACTTTTGGGTTGGGCTAAGTGGGAAATGAGTCGAGGAAAATTGTTGTTACGTTGTTTTTTTTAGCCTGGACGACCCCTTCTGTTGAGCTGAGAGTGCACAACGACTTGAAGAATATTAAATTGGATTTTGGGTTGGGCTAAGTGGGTCGTGAGTTTTTTTTAAATCTTTTTAAGTACTTTGTATGGGATTTTGTATGAGCTTTATTGTGCAGGAAACATGTAAGCAAAGTTTCAGCTACGTAACAACATTTTACAAGTGTGTTAAAACCCAAAAGACCAAATTGAAAACATTCTTTAAGTCGTTGTCCACTCTCAGCTTAACTGCAGGGTTCGTTTATGCAAAAAATACTACGTACCGTTAGTGGGGGTGACACTGGGTCTGGGGGGTGAAATTGAGTCAAAGTATTTTTTTACGGATTTTACCATTTCTCAGGTGCGTCTCTATGACTCTAAATTCTGTTAAAATGGTATAATATGGTATAGTAGCCCAACTCAACAGTCCAATTTGAAACATTCTTCAAGTCGTTGTGCACTCCTAGCTCACCTACAGGGGTCGTCCATGCAAAAAAAACGACGTAACAATAATTTTCCCCAACCCATTGCCCACTTAGCCCAACCCAAAAGGCCAATTTGAAACATTCTTCAAGTCGTTGTGCACTCTTAGCACAACTGAAGGGGTCGTCCATGAAAAAAAAACGACGTAACAACATTTTTCCCCAACCCATTACTCACTTAGCCCAACCTAAAAGTCAAATTTAAACATTCTTCAAGTCGTTGTGCACTCTTAGCACAACTGAAGGGGTCGTCCATGAAAAAAAAACGACGTAACAACATTTTTCCCCAACCCATTACCCACTTAGCCTAACCCAAAAGTCCAATTTGAAACATTCTTCAAATCGTTGTGCACTCTTAGCACAACTGTAGGAGTCGTCCAGGTAAAAAAAACGACGTAACAACATTTTAAACTAACCTACAGAACCTAAGTACACTAATCCTAATCAATGGGTCGTCCAAACAAAAAAAAACTACTCCACTAAACCATTTTAACACACTTCACCTAACTGATAATTCCTTCTCGCTTCCAAATGTGCACACTTGTGCTATTTGCCTTCCAAAATAGTGCTCCATAATATTGCTCAAACTAGTAAGGACTCCTGGCAATTTACCATAATATTATAGTGTAATCGTATTTTTATGGATTTGCGTGTTTTCAAAAGGTCAAGCCATGATGGAAAATAAGAGAGCACATCCATGATGCGTTCGAAAATGTCAGTTAGTACAAATGGTTGCAAGGCGATATCTCCGCGTAGGAAACGAATTTTTCAGATCTGTTGGAAGCGTTTTGTAGGGAATTTAATTAGCTAAAAGATGGCATCATTAACTCATTTTGGCCCAATTTTCAGTTAGAACATTAGAGCACACCGCTATCGATCTGTATTGTTTCATTTATTTTTTTGCGTTGAGGTTGGAAAAAAATCATTAATTTTTTTGGTACCATCATGAGGGGTGACATTGACTCTAGGAGGTGAGATTGGGTCATACAAAAAAAAATGCAAAAAAGGTATGACCCAATCTCACCCCAGACCCAATATCACCCCTGATGACGATACAAATGTTAATTGAAGTTTCAAGGTTTGAGCAAAACAACAGAAATACTAAATTTCACAAAAGGTACAGTCATCCCACATATTCGGAACGGTTTCCAGATCAGCCAATGTTCAAAAAATCATAGCAAATCGATAATTGAACTTAATGATTCGCTTTTACCTTCATTTGAAAGCTTTTCTTGCGATCTTTCGAATGCTGTATCGAACATCTGCAAATTTTAACTTTTATATGAAGTTTTTGAAGAATTACTTTGACCCTTGAAATCCACAAATTCGGAACACTTTTTTCTTACGAATGTAAACAAACTTTGGATCTCTCCAGTAGTACATATTTATTACCAAATAATGACTTCACACACTGAAACCAATGAAACTCACGCTTAGTGATGTTTTATACATGGTTTGATACCTTTTTTTGTGAAAATATCAGTTAAATTCAGGTGTTCCACAATTGTGGGAGGCACAATAACATCCCACAATTATGAAACAGGCCATTTGGAGGCAGTGTTTTGCTGCTCTAGACAAAATAGTCTTGGAATGAAGTTTTTTGTTCAGAAAGTACTACTTTTACTAGTGAAATAGCAAGATAATGTCCAAATGAAGGTTCTAAAAATAGTAAGGTCGACAGAAAAGCTACTTTTGGCATGCTATTGACAAATTATCATAAAAGTGTTCCGAATTTGTTGGTGTTCCGAATATGTGGGATGACTGTATTAATTTTTTAAACAAAAAGCAAATTGCGAATTACATTGCCATGTTACCATCAAAAATATTCAAAATATCAATAAATTCATAAAGATATCGGTTTTTCTAAAGTGTTTCGTAAATATTTGATGTGGAGGCACAAAATTTAATATTTGTGAGAAGCTTTGATATGCTCTATTTTATTAAAAAATGAACTATAAACTTTATTCAACCAATTGTTCAGGTATTTTTTTCAATATAAATTAAATTTTTTAGCAATAATTATTTTTTTACTCCTAATTTTCCAATTAGTCCCAAAACCATGCAATAATACATCTATTTTTCTACCAAAATATTTTAGAATTTCACGAAGACTAAACAAAATCAACAATTTATTTAAAAGCTACTTGATTGTTGAGTTTGATAAGTCTAAAGCAAAACAAAAAAAACAGAAAATAGATGAAAGCATGTATTCAAATTAAACACCTTATTTCGACTGATCAGCACTTGGACGCTCGCTTTCAGCTTAAAAAATGTATTTCAACAGAATTTAATTAATATTTAGGTGGGGAAGCAAACAAGTTTATTTTGTTTGTACTGTGGTTAGCATCGGTTAATCGGATGGTGTTAGTACCCTAATAAAATCAGTGTGCCTAACTACTAATTTCCCATATACTAAATTATTTGTCTCTATATGGGGAATTAGATGTTAGGCACACTGATTTATTAGGGTACCAAATACTTTTCTTGCTAAACATACGCAATTATCCTTTTTACTTTGATAAAAAAAAAAGCAAAGCAATCCACTTTAACGACCCCGGGTCTTTTGTGGTCTCTGTTGCAAATTTCTGCTAATTTCTAGGCGTTCGAAGGTTAAATGTGGTGAGTCACCCAAAACCCGACGTTTTACTTCCCCATCCGATAGAAGGCGTGATCAGGCAAATCTCGTCTCAAAAAATGCCACCGGGTCCGTCTGGGATTGAACCCAGGCCTTACTGGGATGAGAGGCTACCACGCGCGACATCATGTTTTTAGTATATTTTTGGATGAAAAGTTATTAGTGCCCAAAACTGACCATTTTTGCGCAGACAGCTGTAAGGAGCAACATAACAAGCTCACTGCCAGGCAGGTAGGCAGGCAAGCGCACTCGCACGTGCATTTGAAAAAAAAAATGATTCTAGGTAGCCCCTTAGAGCCGTCTGCGCAAAAAAGGTCAGTTTTGGGCACTAATAACTTTTCAGCAAAACTAACTAAAAACATAATGTCTACGGGAAAGTTGTTCACCATTTGATGAAGGTCCTACATCTGAGAAATGATAAAGATGACTATTGAGTAATTCTCTACTAAATCGGTCTTTTTTCTTCAAATTTAATTTTTGTATTTTTTAATCCGACTGAAACTATTTTGGTGCCTTTGGTATGCCCAAAGAAGCCATTTTGCATCATTAGTTTGTCCATACAAATTTGGCAGCTGTCCATACACAAATGATGTATGAAAATTCAAAAATCTGTATCTTTTGAAGGATTTTTTTGATCGATTTGGTGTCTTCGGCAAAGTTGTAGGTATGGATACGGACTACACTGGAAAAAAATGATACACGGTAAAAAAAAATTTGGTGATTTTTTATTTAACTTTTTATCACTAAAACTTGATTTGCAAAAAAACACTATTTTTAATTTTTTTTATTTTTTTAAAATGTTTTAGAGGACATAAAATGCCAACTTTTCAGAAATTTCCAGGTTTTGCAAAAAATCATTGACCGAGTTATGAATTTTTGAATCAATACTGATTTTTTCAAAAAATCGAAATATTGGTCGCAACAATTTTTCAACTTCATTTTTCGATGTAAAATCAAATTTGCAATCAAAACGTACTTTAGTGAAATTTTGATAAAGTGCACCGTTTTCAAGTTCAATCCATATTTAGGTGACTTTTTTGAAAATAGTCGCAGTTTTTCATTTTTTAAAATTATTGCACATGTTTGCACACTTTTAGAAAAAATATTTTTGAAAAGCTGAGAAAATTCTCTATATTTTGCTTCTTCGGACTTTGTTGATACGACCTTTAGTTGCTGAGATATTGCAATGCAAAGGTTTAAAAACAGGAAAATTGATGTTTTCTAAGTCTCACCCAAACAACCCACCATTTTTCAATGTCGATATCTCAGCAACTAATGGTCCGATTTTCAATGTTAAGATATGAAACACTTGTGAAATTTTCCGATCTTTTCGAAAACAATATTTTCAAAATTTTCAAATCAAGACTAACATTTCAAAAGGGCCAAACATTCAATATTACGCCCTTTTAAAATGTTAGTCTTGGTTTAAAAATTTTGAAAATATTGTTTTCGAAAAGATCGGAAAATTTCACAAATGTTTCATATTTTAACATTGAAAATCGGACCATTAGTTGCTGAGATATCGACATGAAAAAATTGTGGGTTGTTTGGGTCAGACTTAGAAAACATCAATTTTCCTGTTTTTAAACCTTTGCATTGCAATATCTCAGCAACTAAAGGTCGTATCAACAAAGTCCGAAGAAGCAAAATATAGAGAATTTTCTCAGCTTTTCAAAAAAAAAAATTCTTAAAGTGTGCAAACATATGCACTAATTTTAAAAAATGAAAAACTGCGACTATTTTCAAAAAAGTCACCTAAATATGGATTGAACTTGAAAACGGTGCACTTTATCAAAATTTCACTAAAGTACTTTTTGATTGCAAATTTGATTTTACATCGAAAAATGAAGTTGACAAATTTTTGCGACCAATATTTCGATTTTTTGAAAAATTCAGTATTGATTCAAAAATTCATAACTCGGTCAAAGATTTTTTGCACAATCTGGAAATTTCTGAAAAGTTGGCATTTTATGTCCTCTAAAACAAATCAAAAAATAAAAAAAAATAAAAATAGTGTTTTTTTTGCAAATTAAGTTTTAGTGATAAAAAGTTAAATAAAAAATCACCAATTTTGTTTTACGGTGTATCATTTTTTTTCAGTGTAGTCCTTATCCATACCTACAACTTTGCCGAAGACACCAAATCGATCAAAAAATTCCTTCAAAAGATACAGATTTTTGAATTTTCATACATCATTTTTGTATGGACAGCTGCCAAATTTGTATGGAAAATTATATGGACAAACTAATGATGCAAAATGGCTTCTTTGGGCATACCAAAGGCACCAAAAAAGTTTCAGTCGGATTAAAAAATACAAAAAAAATCGAATGACCGAAATCCTAGAGAACTGCTCTATTGCGCTCTCCACAGGTAAAAAACTGAAACAGTTGCTTTTCTCCATACATTTTGACGATTTTTCCCATACAAATTTCAAGCGATTAGAGGGAGGGGTTCCCGTGGGCAGTATGAGCTAAAATTTTGAATTTAGCCTAGTGATTGGTCAATCTTTGATTTCAGGGTGTAGCCCCGAAATTTTTTTTTTTTTCGATCATAACAAGCAGCTTATCATTAAAATACTGAAAGTACTGTAGAAACATAAAACCTTCAAAAGTTTAGTAAAATCTGATTGAAAAGAAAAAAAATAATTAAAAAAGAAATACTGCTTAATTCAAATAAAAACAAGTTTTCAGTATTTTGAAGATGAACAGTTAACTTTGTTAACATTGCGATAAGTTATTTTCATTAGCATTTATTTTCTAATAAATAAAAAAAAGTGGGAACAAACCAATAACCAAGTCACTGACAACCTTTCCTTCCTCCCAAAACGTCCGTAGCACGCGAACGGTTCAGCCAATCAATACGTGATTAACAGCACTCTCCTAGTCTGCACTACAGGCCACCTTGTCCAAAGTCTCCCCCGCAAGAAGAACTATTTGAAATTCCACAAGCATAGCCCATAAGCCGGTACCATTTTAGTCCGCGGTTATGTTTGTTTATCGCATACTTCAAACTGTCCAACTCTCCTTTGGGTGAAGGGGGAGGGGGACCACATAGAACTCCACTGCACTTAGGTTGGTGGCTTGGACTGCAAACAATTTGCCTCATCGAAGGCACGTGCTCCCCCGGCCACAGCCAGTGGAAACGGAAGTGATTTTGACGCAGACATAATTTATTGTCGAGAGTTGGACAAGAATTTCTTCCAAGAACCTGTGCTAGCGCGAACGAACGGCGAACGGAGCACCGGAAATCGCGTACGCAATCGTGTGTGTGGCTCTTTAATAACTCTTTGACGACATTCGATGACTCATCGTGACTGGGCTTCATTTGGGTGCTCTCTTGAATCAAGTCGATTTACGGGTTAAGTCAATCACAAGACAGGATTACTAATCGAGGGAAGCGCCACCTCAAGTTTACACCCACTATTGTTTATCTTCCAAATTTTCTCACACACAAACACGCGAATCACTATTTATAGCCACAAACAGCGGATCTTATTCACACTCATCCAGTTCGGAGTGGTGAGAATTGGCCATTTTTTACCTTTCATGACGTGTAAATTCACCATGCACATCGCGCCCGTTTTCATTACTTATTTACCTTTTCAAGAGTTGCAAGAGTTGGGGGTGGGCATGACTATAGTTTACAGTACTTGTACATTTCGCAATTGTTTGTGTAAATATTTGCCATGTGAGGGAAAATAAACACGATCATATGATTGGGAAGTGAGTGAAGGCTGTATCCGCGTTGTTGTTTTATTTTCGTTAAATTAAATGCTTGGCGCTCTGACTAACGTTGCACTCAACGAGGTGTTCACAAAACTAGGTCGATGCGCGAGGGTGATTTGTCTAGCTAATCTAAACATTGGCGAGCTTCTGGATTTACGCAATCGCGATTGATTCAGGGAAATACCTACTACACATGTTATTTATTAAAAAACAACAGGATTACAGAATTAAAAATCCTAATCTTGGACATTTGCAAATGTCTAGCATACTTTTAAAATTGTGAAATCATTTTTGTTGAAGAGATCAGCAAATTTTATTACGACTGTTAAAAATATAGGTACACGGATTTAAAATATAGTGCCATCCCGTTTTTGGCAACAAGCCACTTTCAAAAATTTCTGCTTGTCAAAAATCAACGTCAATTTTAAAATTGTTCATTGTTTTGTGAAGTTTGAGATTGCTTTTATATCAAAAATTTAGAAGCAAAATTAAGTTAGTCTCATTCAACAGACATTTTTGACGAGAGGAAATGTGTCGAAAAGTAGTTTTGCCAAGTAGTTTTGTCAAATTTGTTCAGCTTTTTCCTTCAAATAAGACTAAAATTCATAATTTAATTGGTCTCCTCTGGACATCGACCTTAGGCCGAGGGACAAAAACTTTAAATAAAATTCGAAATTGCCTTATAGAAATTCGCTAAAAATCAAATTTAAATCAATATGATCTGTAAAAATCGCGAAAAAATCTAGATTTTAGGAAATTGTGAATTTGATTTTTTGATTCGTTGTGACTTTGCCAATGTTTTGAAAAAAAAAGGGTCTCACTTTCACAGTGATTAGCGATTTCAACAGTTCAAGGTTGGTACAAATTTTATTCAAAGGGTCGAGGGAAAGCAATACAATTACAAAGCAATACAAATACAATACACAAAACTTTATTTCATGCCCAACTTTCAAAATTTTAAAGCCAGAAGTTTCACAAAATGCTTTAAACATTATTAAAGCATTTTGCAAAATATCATTAAATTTTTAAAAATATTTGTGTTATATTCCTAAAGTTTTATGTCTTTTCTGATAAAAGGTCAAAAAATTTACAAAAGTTAAAAGCAGGGCTGTGGATTCGGAGTCGGAGTCGGAGCCGGAGTCGGTGGAGTCGGGTCTTTTTGGGAAGCCTGGACAAAGCCTGGAGTCGGAGTCGGAGTCGTCAAAACTCGAACAGCTGGAGTCGGAGTTGGAGCCGGAGTCGGCTAAATTTTATTAGCTGGAGTCGGAGTCGGAGACGGAGCCGAAAATTTCTGATTACCCGGAGTTGGAGTCGGAGTTATCTTATATTCAACAAAAATTGAGTTTATTTTTTATTTTTTAGTATTTGCTATAAAACAGCTTAATTTACAAAATTTCTTATATTTTTAATTGTTTTTCAAGTTGCATGCGCTGCGTTGCCATTTCTAATTTTTTTTATAGATCACTAAATGATAACCTGTTAATCAGCTCTTACCCAAGTATGTAGTATCATCATAACTCAACAAATTAAAAACAATATTGGTTTTGTAGTCAGAAATATTTAATTGATTTTTGACTGCATCCTTTTGCCGATATTTATATACCCCCTACCCTTCAAATTTGACCAAATTTAATCTAGTTCTAGCTGACATCAAATATCAAAAAAAAAGTTGCAACTAATTTTGAAATCATCATTGAATATGTTAAATATATCGATTATCTTAATGTTTACTATTTCTTTACTAATATCTGAGAATGTTGATCCTTAGGCAAACTATTTTGATATTGTTGCAAATTATCGTTGAACAAATCTCATGATTTCAGGATAGGATAGGATAGGATTTCAAGATAAAAAAAATATCCATGACCTAGAAAATATTTACCCTGTAGATTTTTGTTTTTTATCCAATTCTAAGTTTTTTCATATGTTTTCATGGAGGCGCACGACTATTCATAAAGCTTCGTTTTAGGTGAAGATGCAAGAAGTATCGCGCGCCTCCTTTTAAATATATAACAAATTTAAAAATTCAAATATATCCAAAATTCAGAGGTAAAATATTTTCTAGGTCACGGATATTTGAAAAGGACCCCTTAAGCGTCCTTACCACGAAGATCTTTTTAGATACATTGATTTGTAATAATAAACTTCTTCAGCCTTGGCGTGATGTCCATGTACGTCTTAAAAATATCAATCGAGCTTTAAAAAAGAGTTTCGTTTAAAATTCTTATTTAAAAATACAAGGTGACTATGATAGTCACTGTGCTTCTTATAAATGTCAGCCTAAAAGTGAGCAAATTGAATTTATATGTTAAATCGATCATTAAGGCCAGCTTTCTTTTAATGATCATTCAAAAAAAAATGATATTTTAGCTTTTAATCAATTTAATGAAAATTTGAGGTTATGTAAATAAATCCAAATTTACTTACCAAACTGTTCTTCTGAAAATGCCTTCAAAACTGGCGTTTTTTTTTATTTCTGTTTCAATAACGTCTAAAACTTGTAAAACTAGAAACTTTTTTCCGGTTTTTTCCACTTAGAGAGTTTTTAAATAATCCTATTTATCAATGTTTTCGAAATAATAGTTAACTAACTTTTGAAATATTTAAAAATATGTGGAGTCGGAGTCGGAGTCGAAGCCAACCATTTTCTGAAAGCTGGAGTCGGAGTCGGCTAGAGTTGGTGGCCCGGAGTTGGAGTCGGTTGGATCTAGGCCGGAGCCGGAGTCGGAGTCGACTAATCTCAGAAAGCCAGAGTCGGATTCGGAGTCGCTTGAAATATGACCCGACTCCGCAGCCCTGGTTAAAAGTGACAATTTCGATAAAAAATTCAAAAGTAAACGTTAATTAATGTATTTTAAATACTTAAAAATTAATTGATCAAGTTTTTGTCAATGAATATTTTAATTTCCAACACATTTTATGGAGGTTGTTGTTGGAGCCGGAGTCGGAGTCATGCGTTTTACGAAAATGACATCATTGAATTCAACAAAATTGAAGAACAATAGCCATAAATTTAAAAATTAAACGTACTCAACTTCGATACGACTAATGTCTCGGAATAACAAAATTAACGCTTTATAAACGTATGAAGCGATGGTTGACGGAAGTATTTTTTTCACAAATATTTAATTTTATAATTTCATTAACTTCCTTTCAAACGAAGACGCTACTTTATCCCACGATTGACGGGCACATTCCCATCGTCAACTTTTTTTCGTTCACAGAAGAGACAAAATCATTAGCAATTGAATCGAAACCATTGTTCATCGATAATGAATGCAGATAACTAGCTGCACTTGACTGTTTCACTTTTTTTCTTCCTCCTTGTTGACCAGAACGTGAGAAAGTTAAACAATCGAATTATCACCTTCGAGTCGTCTCGTCTTTCAACCAACAAACCAAACAGATGATAATACAAAGGTCACCCAGCAGCAACAGCAGCAGCACCAAATGAGAAAGAGGGCAAATGAACTGAAAAAGTGAAGAGAAAAAACATTGAACAAGTACAGAGTACAGAAAAAAAGGAAGAAGGTGCGTCGGCGGCGGCCAACGCAAATTCAACGACTGGCGCGCGCCTCACGCGGATGATGACTAATGCCAAAGACTCAAACCACCGCACCGGGAAGGAACCTTTCCGTCGTCCGGTGAGAGGAAGGAAGTGGCCGTGAATTCAGCGTGAGCAGCTGCTGCTGGAGGATGAGTCTCCCAGAAGACGAAGAAGCCTTTGGTGGTGGAGCCTTCCCAGACAGACAGAGTTCGGTAAGCGTCGGAGCGCCTTCCCACTCGAACAGACAGCAGTCGCCAGCCAGAAAATGCGAAAGGAGGTGGGGTGAAATGGAATCATTTGATCATTAAAAAAAACAATATTTCAACGATGTTCCTTCATACAAATATGAAGGCTGTCCATATAAAAGTGCTTTTCAAATATTTCTAATTCTGTATCTTCTGAAACGTCAAATTTCAGGGTATTTACAGCTTGAATATCTCAACTGCTTTTTGTTGACTGTCTTAACAAAGATATCTCCAATAAATTTGATAAAAAAATCTTCAAAGACAAAAAAAATCTCTAGACCAACCCCACGAAATATTTCAATTCACCTCGCAAAATATCGGGAATGATCCTCTATTTTACGGTGCCAATTATCAGACATGCCAAATTGTTTATCTTAAGAGCGAGTCCACGAGCAAAGCATACCCATCTCGCATCGACCTCAGCAATCTGCCTGAAATTTTCAGGGGTTGTTTGTACATATGAAACTAGCATCTGGCCAAAATATGAGCACTCTAGGTCAACGGGAAGTGGGGCAAATCGGGACACAAAGCTTAAAAAAAAATCTTGGATTCACATTTATTGAAAATCAAGCTCGTTTCCAAGGATACTAGATGACACCAGAAAAAATGCAGCTTCTTTTTTTTTAACTTTCATTTTTTCAAGGGTTAAAATGAATGAAAATAAACATTTTGTTTGCATGTTTCTGTTGTGAAATTGTGTCAGGAACACGAATATGATAAAATTATCACCAGAAAATGGGATCTAAGGGGTCCCCCGAGCAAAAATTTACAACCAAAAAATTCACTTAAAGTTAAAGTGTCTTTTTAATATGTTAAACTGCCTTACCCAAACGTTCTCAGTCTCAGATGGTAGTCCCAGATGTCCCCTACAAGCTGCAGGTCGAACCGAGTTGATATCTGGATGGAACACTTTTTTATTTGAGTTTGAAAATTATGCAATTTTTTCACTAAAATGCCAATAACTCCCTTTAGATTTAACCAATTGGAATGCTTCTCCCTGCATTTGGCTGCATTTTTTAAGCCCTGTAAGATGCATTTTGAATTTTGAAATTAAATTGAATTTTGCCAAAGTTATAGCCATTTTAAGATTTTTGGCGTTTTTGAACCTTTAAACTTTGTGTCCCGATTTGCCCCACTTCCCGTTGACCTAGAGAGCTCATATTTTTGCCAGATGCTAGTTTCATATGTACAAACAACCCCTGAAAATTTCAGGCAGATTGGTGAGGTCCAAACGACGTCCCATACAAAGGGGTATGCCCTGTTCGTGGACTCGCTCTTAAGTTTATACTATGAAACACACTGTGAGAGGTGTAGAGGCTGTAACAAAATTCCCATACAAATTTTTAAATTTTCGTATGATTTTACGTTAAAAAGGCGGTCCTAATTTATCCAATGCACAGTGCACAGTAGTCCAGATCGCAAAATTAAGTGGAAAATGTATTTTCTGAAAAAGGTGAAGTTTTGGAGCTTTGGTGTCTTTAAAAGAGTGGTTGCAAATGGAAAAAGACAAATCTTAGTTTGGTTGAAAATTAGAGCGGTTCACGATTAGGCTGATTTCGAAAATTAACTTTTCAGTAAAATCTTTTGATTTTTTTTTGTCTTCTAAAAAGTGTTTGGGCTTGTCAATCCAAGCAACTTTGTCGAAGACACCAACATTTGATCCCGCAATCTACGCCTTCTACGACCAAATTTAGAGAAAGCATCTGAGCAAACCTTCAAAAAACCTTTTTTTTAAACATAGCATTTAAGGGTTAGGTTTTACAGGAAAGGTATGGTCAGGGCATTTTAAAGCTCTAAAAAACAAACATTTTAATTTTTTGAATGGTCAATTTGGATTTAACGGTCAAAAGTTACAGCCATTTTAAGGAAAAAAAATATGTAAATTTAACACTTTAATTTCTCGAGAAAACGCAGGCCAAATTTTAAGCGCCATATTGCTTTCAAAAGGGGTTATCTAGCATTACATCATTTCTTCAAACTCGAGATATCTTCATCTGCAAATGTCTAATTTTCAAGGGAAAATTTATGAGACACCCTAAAGAAATTCAAAAATTGTCAACTATATCTTTTTCCATGCAATCTTGCCCGCTGAATCTGTATCTGCCCTCAGTGTGTCAAAATATCGATTTTTGGACATATTTTAGATTTTCATGTAAAATGAAAATGAAACATGGCACCTCAAATTTGGACTCTGCCTTTTCGAGAAATTTATGTTTTAAATTTTCATAGGCTGTAACTTTTGACCCTCAGGTCCAAATTGACTTGTCAAAAAATGAAAATGGCGATTTGGCTCAAATTTGGCATGTTTTTTGAATTGGAGTTATTTATTTGGAGATTTGGGTGCTCCTATCCGAAATAGGGTGGTCCAAAAAATTTCATTTTTCTTTGATTTCCTTTAAAAGCATATTTAAAAAAACATATCTCCTGATGGCTGAACCAATTTCAGAGTGCCATGTTTCAAAAGAAAGGTTATTAGTTAGGCTAGAGCTCATATATGCAAATATTTTTAATGATTCCTTGTAGTATTTTACATAACTTATCCCAAAATTGCGAATACTCATTACCACGTTTCGGAGATATGATATTTTGAACATAAAAACTGGGTTTTTTGACGCGCCGCAAGCAAAACAGGTAAAAATAAAATAAAAACTCTAAAACTGAGATATCATAAAAATTGCAGCGATGAGCAGCGATAGAAGAATCTTCATTAAAAGAAAAAAAAATCGACGGTCATCATGAGAAAAAATCGGAAGGGAACATAGCTCTACTCTCTCGCGCACGAAACATCGGCAAAAGGAAACCCAAAAAATCATCACCTGGATTATTCGGTGGAACATCTATTTCACTACTACACTTGCAGGTGTAATGTCACACGTCGAAAAATGACCTGTCCCTTTTTGTAGATGGCCAATGAGAGTAAATAAAATGTAAGTGATACTAGCAAGGAAATTCACAAAAAATCTTCAACAGATTTATTTTCTTTGAGAAGTTTGGAAGTGATTTTCTTTTGCGTGTTTCGCCTCCTCTTTTTTTCGCGGTAGAAGAAAGTTTGCAAGCGAAAAAGATTTGTTTGCGATTATTCCATCCCTGGCGACCTATACTATTTTAGTTACCAAAAGTTGCGTGTTTCATTTACATTATAGGTAATCGCTAAAAATTTAATGTTATCGCAGTTTTAGTGAAAATATTCGCAATTTTTGGATATGTTACGTAAAGTATTACAAGAAATCAGGGGAAAATATTTTTAAATATGGTTCCGAGACCTTCAAATCAGAGCAAACACATTTTTCATAGGACCTTTTCAAATATTCAGCTAGTTTTTTCGGACCTCAACATATTTTGCCTGAAAAGTCCAACTAATAACTTTTCTTTTGAATTGTGGCTCTAGAAATGGTTCAGCTGTTCCGGAGATTTGATTTTTTTTAAATTATGATTTTTGCAAAAATCGACGAAAATTGCAAAAAATAACTATTTATTTATGTTATAAGTGAACCTAAAACAAATGTTAAAACTAGTGAAAGAAAGAAGAGGGTCAAGTTTCAAAAAGTTTCAAAAAGTGGTATTTCCGGTGCTGAGCGTGACGCTGAGGCGAAGGATTGATTTTGCCGATGACGACTTTGGATCCAGAGAAGGCGGAATCAATTTAAAAAGAATTGTAGCTTCTCGTGCAAATTTGGTGAAATCAATCCATTATAAATTTTAGCATAAATTAATATTATAAATTTTATTCAGCGATTGTCCACGAGAGGGAGAGGGGGGTCTGAGATTTCAAAAAAGTGTCCACGTGGTTTATCGATGGTCCCTTCTCTAATTTTCAACCAAACCAAAAGTTGCCCCTTTTAATTTGCAACAACTCTTCTGAAGATACCAAAACTTCATCATTTTTCGGAAAATCCATTTTCCACTTAATTTTGCGATCTTTACCACTGTGCAATGGCTTGATTACTATTTAACCACTAAACAGCTTGAAAACACAAATCTAGAGTTTTTTTTTAAAAAAAAGAACAAAAGGACCAGTCTTGCATATGTTTATAGGACCTTATAGAAAAAATAACTCTGGAAATGAATCATAAATTTTAGAGAAGAACTTAGAATCATACTAATTTAGAGTGATCACAGATATTTTTAAGGTAATATTTGTTTGTATCTCCATTAAGGTGTCCAGAATACGGGATTTTTTCTCAAAACCTCGCTCCACAAGCTGAATATTGTTCCTTGAGCTATTTTATGACTCTGGACCAAATATGACCAAAATCGGTCAAT
The DNA here is from genome assembly GCF_016801865.2 of Culex pipiens pallens. NCBI lineage: Eukaryota > Metazoa > Arthropoda > Insecta > Diptera > Culicidae > Culex > Culex pipiens. The sequence continues at coordinate 72,074,250 of NC_068939.1, forward strand.
ATTTACCCATTGATACTTGAAGGTGAAGTTTGTATGGGAAAAATCAAAACAATGTATGGAAAACTCAATTCTCATACGGTTTGGTGTGCACAGTAGCACAAGTAGCGCACACACAAAAAATATTTCTGTAATGACAAAAGTAACTTACTATTGAATTAAAAAGTTGCCAAAATTTGCTGGAGGGAAAGTTTTTTTCTTGTTTTAAAAATGAAAACTTTTACTACTACAGCTGAAGTGCACTTTCATCCAAATATTTCCAAAAGTGAGATCCTTATTGAAAATTTAATGCTCTACAACTTTGTAGAACATACCAAAGCCGTAAAACTCGATCCTGAAAAGATATTAGAGATTAAAAAAGGTAATTTCAATGGGTTAATTTAAACCACTTTTGCTCAAAACTTGCACAGATGTTTAAAATAACCCAAAAACCCGTTTTCCGTTTGCAGGGGGTTATTTTTTTCTGGGCTCCCTAATCTCCATGCTCCACAACCGTAAAAGTTCTTTTGATTATTTTGTCAGCATGTTTGATAAATTTCTAGACTGAATTGTTTAATGTATAATCTTTGTAAAACAAAAATCAAAAGTCCGTTTTACCCCACCTGCCAATCCGCCTCTACGCAATCGATCGCTCGCTAATTCCCAGTGTCATCTTGGTTTCTTACGTGTTTTTCCTTCCCTTCTCAGCACAAGCGAAAACTTTTCTGCAAACGAGGTGGAAACAAACGAAAGTGTGGAGGAACTGGAACCACTGCGCAAGGATCGTGTCATCGCCAAGAGAGGTTAAAAACAGTTCAGGTTTTTTTGTTTTAATTTCTCATGAGAATTTTTTTTATTAAAGGTTTTTTGCGTGTGTTTTGTTTTCGCTTTTTTTCGCATATACTTTTTGTCGCATACAATAATTTATTATAAATACATCCTATCATTTCGCCATACGAGATAATAATACAATTTTTCCGTCTCCCATGTGAAAATGAATGCGTTTCGTAGTTTTTTAGCTTTTTTTTTTTTCTTGTAACTGTTTCAATTCTATACTGGCAGTGTTTCAAGTGTGTGTGTGTGTGTCTATTTGAAGAGAAAGCACATCGTCCATCTTTTTTTGTTGTTGTTATTTTCGTTTGTACTTGTTTTCTCTCTCTCGCTCTTTCCTTCCCTAATTACTACCTGATTAATTTTCGTCTGATTATTCCCTGGCTTGCTGTGATGGTTGTGTGATGTTGACTTTTGTTTTTTTGGTTTACTTCTGTTTTTGGTAAGGCAATGTAGTGTGCGACGTGTGCAGGACGTCTATTGGTGGATGGTCAACGCAAACATTTTCCCGGGGATTTTTCTTTTTTTTTTTTTGTTTTGTTGTGGACGAGCAATAAGTTATTCACGTAATAAAAATAAATATAAATCTTCTTTGGCTTTTTCCTAATAAAACAAGAAAATAATAATATAAAGACACATAAAAACAATTAGGATTGTGCTTAACAGAATCGATTCAGCGATAACAGTTTTGTTGGGGACGTTTTTACTGTTTGTTTGTTTTTATTTTTTTTTTTCTTCTGTTGGCTGTTTCATCTTGTGATTGCAATACATTTGACGAAAAAATAATAATAAATAAACACTTAGTTCTTTGTGATTAATGACTTGAATAAGTTGAGTGTATTTCTTGATTTTCTTTTTTTGCTATAGTTATTCTTTTTTTTTCGCGCTTCCAAAGGTCGGATTTACTCAGGTTAATTGAATAATAATAATAATAATCGTTATAATAATAGTGTTTTTCATAGAAATTTGACTAGAATTATTGTTTTCCTCCTTTAGCAGTGTAATGATGCAGTATTAATAGGATTGCTCGCTGCGCGTCAAACTTTCGACATTGTCGTTTTTGACATTTCTTTTCTTTTGACAGCTGCGCGCAGTGAGGTTAGGTGAGTTAGTGCACGCTCATCTAAAGTTACGCAGATTTCGTCAAAACTCACTAAACGATGTGTTTTGAGACAAAGTAATCAAAATCTGACATTTGCCTCAGAACTCAATTTTGAGTAAGTACTCAACGAAATTTGAGTAAATTTAGAAGAGGTTCTAAGTGTAAATGTACAAATTCGCGAATTCGCAGCGCAAAAATTCTCGAAAAATCGTGTCGTGGAGTTTTGGACTCAAATTGATTAAATTCCTATAAAAAAAAGTATTTTACATATTTACAAAGCACCCAACGTGTGTTTGTGTGGCTGCCTTTTACTGGACTTGAACGGGAGATCAACTCGGCTCTCTCTCTCCGATTTCACCTGATTTTTCAGAGTTCTTTTTTAATACGTTTGTTTTTATTTGCTAACTATATGATCATCGCTTGATTTTTTCAGGTGTTTCTTTAAATGTCATATACAGTCTTTGGTATATCTCGGGATCGAGGTGGAACGCGCTCGGGGTTTCGATTTTGGAGTGCGGCTGCTTCGTGGTGTAAAAATTGGATCGGATTGCTGTCAGTTCGATTTTACAATATTTTTACAAAATAGATTATTGAGAATTTTTATTTAACAAGATGGCGCTCAATCAAAATAACTCATTTCAAAGCTATTTTTATTAAAATTTTGTCAAAGTCTACTTGCGAGTCCAAAATTAACCAGAAATTAACAGACTTGAACCTACCCACAAAATGAGTAATAATTGAGCAAAATGACAGATTTCAATTAATTTTACTCAGAGTTCAATGAAAACTGAGTGAAATCAACCAAATTTGACATTTGCCTCACGAACTCATTTCTGTTTGTCTTGAATTTGATTATATATGAGTAAACAAGGATGACCGTGTAAATTGATGATTTCAACCGGATTTAGGTAAATTTTTCTCAAGTTTGGTTGAATTGCACAAACAAATGGGTAAAAACTTTACCCAAAACTGAGAAAACATGAAAAATCAATTACTCATTTTTGACAGGTTCGATTTTGACTTTTCTCTGTTGGAAAACAACTCTGTGATTTCAAATGACATTTGAAACGTCAGTTTGACAGCTCACTGCTGTGGACAAAGGTTAAGACAATTTGCGCCATCTGCTTGAATAAAAACTCCAAAAATCGGATGAAAATTTTTGATTTTTAATTGCATAGTACAAAATTTTGACTTTGTACCAGTAGTTCAAAGTTTGTACCGGAGGTACAATCACGGTTAATTCACTTTATTGAATTCACGGAATTACGTATCTCTCTGTTTTGGAGGGCAATAAATTCACTGGCAGCCCACTCTCCCGGTTCGATAGCCGAACTCGTACGTTCGCACTCGCTTTCTCCAGATTAGGTTAAATATGTAAACAAAAAAAAACGAAACGAAATAAGTCTATACACAAATCACAACTTTTCTCCTTCAATTCCTCGCGCGCCCCCTTCCCTTCAATGTTTGAATTTTATACTCAGAACTTCCGGCCGGCGTTCAGAACGCCCCCCTGAGATCCGGTGCTTCCGAGTTCTCCGTGAACGCGGCACCGCGTTTAAAATCCAAAATTGTTGAAAAGTCGCTGCTTCAGTACCTGTTCGCCCTCCTCCTCGAGCCGCTGCACGGTGACGGTGTTGAGCAGGTTGAACACCACCGCGAAGATGGTGCACGCCGCGTACACGCCCAGCGCCACCCACCAGAGCAGCTGTTCGTGCAGTTTTTGCTCGAAATTTTTCAACACCAACAGGCCGATCGTGAGGCCGGCGAGCGCCCCCGTCAGGTGGGCCACGTACGACACCGAGGGGGCGCCACTCTCCGGCTCGACGGCGTACCGCGAGTAGATCGCGAAGCCGACGTCGCAGGAAGCTGTTGAAGAGAGGAAACGAGCAAATTTTGAGGTTAGAATAAATTTTGGAAGGTGTGGAATGAGGGGGGACTTACCGAAAAGGAAGATCGCCAGCAACCGGATGATGCCGTACTGCATTTGGCGGTAGTTGAGCATGACGTTGGCGAGGTGGGCGGCCAGCAGGGCGTACACGCCGCCGCTAGCGCCAACGAGGTAGACTTCCGGGTCGAACACGCTGGTTCCTGGTAAAGAAAAGGGAGGAAAAGAGGTTAGTTTAAGCTTATTTTAAGCAAAACAGTCGAAATCTGCAGAATCTTGAACGAAAGGATCTCAAAAAAGGTTGACAAGCGATCGCGTTGCGACTTGGCGACTTTAAAAGAGTCGAAAAGATTAAAAACATTTCATGGAGTGAGTTTCCACCAATAAATCAATCATCTTGATCGAGCATTTCGGCAAACGTCAAACTTGCAATACAATGGCTATTATTTCAGTGTTATTTTCACTCAGATTTCGTCTGCCTTTAAACCTACTCAAAAATAAGTAAGTAAGGCGAATGTTAGATTTTTCTCCAAAGTCTAATATTTGTCATAATTTCTCATTTCTGAGTAGATTCGGGTTTGACGAAATCTGAGTAAAAATCACTGAAATCGATCAAAAACTGCTAGATTTTAATCGATCAAGTTTTTCATGGGGAAAGCGTTTGAAAAAGTGACAGCTCTTTTGTTTACATAATGAAAAATGCGACACGCTGACTTGGAAAGGATCATTTTCGAATAAAATTTGAACTTTTTGAGAAACCGCTTGCTTTTCAGTACGAAACGAACAATTTTGACACTTACCTAGCGATCCAGCGAGCACTCCGGCCAGATAGACGCAACCGATCCGAGTTGATCCGTGTACCATTTCCAATGGTAGCCCAACTAGGAGTTGCACGACTAGGTTGAAGCCGAGATGGAACCACCTGTTTTCAAGCAACAACAAAAAAAGAAAATTTTGAGGTTAGTTTCGCACTTTTCGGTGATCAAAACTGTCAAACTTACCCGGCATGTAGGACCATGTAGAACAGAAACCGCCAAACTTCGTGCCGCTTGTCCGGCCGGTAGATGAACATCGAGTCGATCGGAACCGGGCCGGCCGGATCCGCCTGGCCGGACGTCAGCGTGTGGTACGTGAAGAAACCCAACTGCAAATAAGAAGTAGAAAGACGGTTTGAGGTTAGGTTTTGTCGCGCGCACAAAAACAGCTGGAGAAGATCGATCTCTGGCGAGCGCGCGCCGTGGATTCCGACGACGGGCTGTCGCCCAAAGTGGATTCCTTCTTCCTGAGATCATTTCCCCTTCTGCGAAGAACGGAATGATCTGCATGCTCGCGCCGGAGTGATATAATAAAAATATAATAAAAAGGAAGGGGGTACATACCTCAACTAATGTAACTAATATCACAAATAATGGAGGCGGACAGCATGAATAATTGTCTGCATAATATTTTCGATCCCGCTCTTCGGGGAGCACTTCCATTGCAATTACGTGCACCATTCTGGAAAAGAGAGGAAGAAGAAGAAACACGAACATGAGCGATAAGTGAAAAAAGAAAACGTTTTATTTCGCTCGGTGCTCATACACACTTGGCAGCGCAAACAGACGTGAAACTGCGAACAATTCAAGCTCAATTTTGGGTTTTCCCGGTTAGCGTTAGCGATTTTGACAGTTCGACCCGGTAAGAAATTGCCAACCTTGATCGTTTTAAACTCAAATTAGAGCTCGCCCAAGCAAGCGTTAGCACTTTTGACAGTTCGACCCAGTGAGAAATCTAGCCCGACATCGAGCGTTTCACGTCCGCTTGTCTGCGCGTTCTACACACATGCTTTCGCCGCGCGGAAGAGATGTACAAATTAGCATTCAAAGCAGGGTTCTCGCGCTCTTACCTCTTGAATAATGGTGGATCTTCAAATATCAGATGAAAATCGTTCTCCGAACAAACTTCACGATCGCGATGATGTACTGCACACTTGAAGCTACGCGACCGTTTGCCACTCATCTGGAAAGGAGGAGGAGGAAGAAGAAATGGAATGACATTAGTGATTATGGTTCCAAGCTCTCAAGCGGTGGTGAAAAGTGGGGCCAACCCTGGGACCCAAAGCGGGGCACACAAGAAATCGTTTAACATAAAACTGCAATCAAGCGATGTAATATTTTTATTATTGCCATTATGGGAGAGCGAGCGCCGGGGTACAGAAAAACACTTTGGAGAAAGTATAAATTAAAATAATTAAAATATTAGCTATTGTATTCCGAAAAATCGAGCTCATCAAGGGAACCTCGGCGCTCATTTTCCCTAACCGCGCGCTGAAAACAATTGTGCGAGAAAAGCGCCGCTGCCGTAACAATCGAAAATTTCCGAGAAAACAGCGCGCATTTAGCTGCGACTCCGCGGTGGTAGCTCTTATTTTTTAAGAGCCCAGTGCGCGCCTCATATTAGATAATTATGGGCACTTGGGGCCCCGAAAACTACCCCCCAAAAAAAAGTGCGCGCGCCCAGATGCAGCAGTAAGTGAAATTGTGTGATTATTGTTTTGATGACGCTAGTTTCGCGCGCGCGAAGATCGGGGCGCCCAACAATCGGCTCATTAGCTCGGGCCCGAAAGTGGCCCGCTGACGTCACGCGTTACGAGGTTCACGAGGGGAAACAACTCGAATTTTGCTGTAAAATACTCACAGTGCAACGATTTTTGACAGTTTGACCCAGTGAGAAATTGTTTTAATTGGCCGGACACGAGCCCGACATCGAGCGTTGCACGCTCGACTATACGCTTTTAGTTGATTTTAGTTAGCGTTAAAATTAATTTAACTCAACAATACTATCAATGTATTGATTTTGACAGTTCGAGCCAATGAGAAATTTCAAAGTTTAGCCAGACACGAGCCCGACATCGAGCGTTTAACGCTTGACAACATGCTTAAAGCTGATTTAGTGAGCGTAATACCCACGAGGTGGTCACTCCGAATATATTGCATTTATGTCATATGTTGATCCGTATGTGCATCCATATTTACGTGCATGCACAATTTCTCTATGAATTTTATTTCAGTGTTTTTCTCAGCTCTCATCGATGACATCGCAAACGCGCGCACTGCTGTTTGTGTTCAAACAAATTAATTTCTGTTGAATCTTGACTCCGGTTACATTTTTTTGGGTAGCACGGAACGCTGGGTTGATCGGAACATCGGGACAGGAGACCTAGGAGCAGTTGGGACCGATTCTTTTGACCACTTCCTTTGCCCTACGACTGCTTGAACAAAAGTCATGGTGGAGTTCCGTTAGTCTCTTAACAGGTGTATTTCCGTTACGGTTTCTGGAACCATTTTCTACGACCTGTTGAAGTAAATCGCAACAGCTTACATAACGAGAGCCGTACGGGAAAACGAACTCCAGAGCAGCACGAATCGTCTTCATCAGAAACATTCAGCAACCATAGAGGAAGAGTTGGACCCTTTTGGGCAATTAATCTTGGTTATGGACAGTTCCAACTGCTCGGATTTTCGGTCACACTAATCGGGACACAACCCAAGCGGTTCCATCCCTGCGCAGACACGTAAAACGTTGCACATACTGATCAACCGAAATCTCCTCCTGACCGCCCAGGATTAGCAATTAGCAAAGTCTGAAGGCGCGTACGATTCCAATCACCTGCAACGTCCCCCAGATTAGCTTTCTATCCATCACAAGGCACTTGCAAGGCACCATGCAACGAGCAGATGGGCGATTCGGTGGTATTGTTCCGTCTGGGTTATGCCTGCTTTCTGGAATCTTCCGCCGACAACCTGACGGTTCCGGAAAAAAAACCTTAAGCAGTGGGAAGTGAGAGCCGCGATTTTTCACTAGTCGGAACACTCACTGTAGAACAGTCGATCTCAACTTTCCTCGTTCCATTCCCCCCTTGGCTTTTCAAAACTTTACTCCCCCACCCCCTTTTATTTTTAATTAATCTGTAATAATTCTCACATATCATTATTTGATTATTTTCAAAGTTTTAATGTCCTGGTTCATTTGACGCATCTTTTGGTCGATCAAATTCAGCATGTGCTACAGCTTCTCTCCATCTAGCACCCGCGGGATACAACCTGCTGCATACCAACGATGATAATACGTTGTGTAGCTTGACTGAACTGGTCTGTCGACAAGGCGGCGACCTCCAACGGTCTGTTACTTCCGGGGCCATCGCCGTTAAACTAACCCGCGGAAGAACTAAGAACTTCTTCCTTTCCACTACCGCTTTCGACGTCCGGCAGATTCCGAACAAGACCAGATAATTTTCCATGTAGTTGGCCAAATTAGCGCTGGATGAATTAACATTCGTCGTTGCATTTCTGGTTCTGAATGCTGAAAGTAATCAGAAAAAGCGTAAACATGGCAAAGTCCTGATTGGTTTTCACATCCTAACTTACCGCCCAATCAGTTCTATTGTTACAGTGCTGGTTCTGGCCGTTCTGGCAAAGTTACATTTTGAATGTTCAGCACAGGAGGACAGGAGGAATCGGAAACCTGGCCTAGCACAAAATTGTTTTTATTTGCCGAAATCCGCGTTTTCGTCCAACACAAAACAAATGCTAGACATGACATTTCTAGCTGATGTGTAGAAACGTCACATTCCACACTGATCAAAATTTCGTTTGAAATCCCGCGCATGCCGTGCATAATCGTGCATTGGATTAACCGATATTTACCATATTTACGGAAGTTGCTCCATATGCGCTACGGATAAACGATGTGCCCAACCCCGTGGTAATACCAATATTAGCTCAACGAAACTATCAATATATTGATTTTGACAGTTCGTCCCAATGAGAAATGCCAAGTCTTAACCCGACACGAGCCCGACATCGAGCGTTTCACGCTTGACAACGTAACCTCCCACAAGAAACCCGCTTTGACAGTTCTCCGTACGTCGCAGCATAATTACGGCGACGGTACACTCCGTAATTAGGGCGCTACGCGTCAAAAAATGCTTCGGGCCGCTCACGCAGTGGAAAGTAATGCACCCACCGCCGCCGGGAAAGAATGCGGTCCGCGTTCCGGTTGGGCTGACCGCGGTACCTTCTGCCGGGGGGTTAATTAAAATCTGCTCCTAAACTTGCGGCCGCGCGCCACTGAGAGGTTTAATTACGGACTCCGAACGGGCTTTATTAGTGCGGGAGAATAACTAGAACATTTATTTTGCCCGGTAATCTTCATAATTGATTACAGTATACAATAAACAATGGCGGGGATTAACGGAGGGAAGGTCGAGGCCATGTGGGGACGCAGCGGCGCGTTTCGGAGGCGAAATTGACGTTTTGATGCGTTTTAAAATCAAGATAAGCCCCCTACCGGCGGCAAAACAACAACAAAACGCGTTCTGCGCCGGTGACGGCGGAGCCGTCAAAAAAGGCCTTTTTGCTTTGAAGTAGCTCGCCTTTTTTTCGTCTAATAACCGGGCAATTATGACATCAAACGTTCTAGAGTGCGCGAGCGCGTCCAGGTGAAGCCTCGTCAACCACGCTGATGACGCCCGATTAAAGTGTCAAACAATGTGTACCGGAATGACACTTTAGTTTTGCCGGTTGACAGCTAGCAAACAATCGGTGTTTCGCCGAAAAAAACCGACTGACCAGCCCCTTGTCACCCTTGCGGGATTGTAACCGAAATTCAGCAGGCCGTGAAATTACTTCGGCGGCGGCCGGAGTAGCTATTGTTTTCACGATGAGTCGTGGAATCTGGCGCCGGTGGTTAATTACGCCGAAATTGGGCGCCCCAAGAACATCTTCCAATTCGTGACAGCGAGCTTCACACGCTCGCGCGGTTCTCACCGCCGTCAACCTGCCTAATTGTGCAACGAATTTATCGCGTTGAATAACTCATAACCGCTAAACAGCGAGTTGGGGCGCCCCTCGCGGTGCGCTGTCAAATTTGACGTTTGACGTTCCATCAACGTGATTGTTGTGACAGTTGTTCTAGGGGTCGTTCGCCAAATATTTGCATTCTGGCGGCCATTAAACTGACACCTCGACCCTTCGGGTCGTAACAGGTGTCGTCAACCAGCCAACCTTAATCTTGTGCGTGTCATCGCGCCCAGACCGCGCGCGTGTGTGGGACGACGACGAGTTCCTTGAACCTGTCTGTGCTTCGACTTTCGGTCGATTTTTAATCGCTTCAGCTGGTCGACCTGCTCGGCAAAAAAAAAAGCGAGGGGCCCTTCGGTTGTTGCGCTTTGCTGCGTCGCTCTCCACGCTCCAAATTGCAGCCAGTTCCCAGATGGTGAGCGCGCGGTGGCGGCCCCAGTGCAAAAAATATGTGCAAGTGCAGAATTCCCCCGGCGCGGTATTTAGCTGTTACCCTCGAGAAGGTTGTTTAATGGGCAAGAGGTGGCCCTGTCCTTTACTTCACGTATAGACGCCCGGGTATTAGGAAAAGCGCACAGAATTGTATACAAATTGCGAAATATTTATTATAATAAATAGCAACAAAACGTTCTACTTGGCTGGGCACATTCCAGAGCACATCTCGAGTCATTTTTTTCCCCTCTCAAACCTTTAGCAGTGGGGCCTATTGTTCCGCGGCTCCCCACGCTCGAAGTCGTCTTCTCAAGCGTCACAATGTGACGTCACACGGGAGAATCTCACGAATGCCTAGGAGAAATCAAGGTGATAAAATCTGGCTGTTTTCTCTGTTAAATAATTCATCGACCGTGTGTTTATACCCCGAGACCCGTCTTCCCCTTGGACTTGGCCTTTCGGGTCCAAGAAAAAGGTCGTAATAAAAAAAAAAGAAGCCAGAACACGGACACCGAGGAGGAAAATATAATTTAAATTCATGTTGTTCTTGTAATTTCAATGAATTTTATATGTGTTTCCGGTACGGCAGCTAATCGGGGTCTCGGGTAACGAGGGGTAAATTCCGAGAGCTGTGTATGTGTGTCGGCCAGGAAGCCCGGTCAAAGACAACCACAACAACAACAAAACAAGACGTTAGAGGAGGAGGTGAACAGTTCGATACCTATTAGGCGAACCCGGGGAGGCGCGCGCACAGGTCCACAAAAACACAGGTTACAACCGACGAAAAAAAAAAACACAACAAGCTGGAAACAATACGAAATAATAGCGTTCTCATCAATTAATTATATTATTTCTCGGTTAACTCCCAGCTCGACGTTCTCAGCCTCTGTTTTTTTCGATGTGATGAGAACGAAGGGAGTCGAAAAGAGGTCGGACTCTCCAGGCCTTAACCTCGTACAACATCATCATCATCGTTCTTTTATTGAAACAATTAGATCAAATCTTGCGGATGAGAAGCGAGCAGCGCCCTTACGGGAGTGGCCCAAACAACAAGCCAAGCAGGTCAGCGATGATAGCCCGCACACGCCTTCCCCGGTTTACACCTGCAGATTTGCACCGCCTTGCGCCCCAAAATCCACCGGGGCGTAATCTGCTGTCGGACTTAACCTCAAATTATAAGGCTGCGATGCGCCCGTTTGCACCTGCGCGCTCTCCCGCGAAGCTTTTCGAAATCGACGACGTAAACAAACCACCACCGACAACTGTCAAACCGATGCGTCACACTTGATAAGAGGAAAACTACCTGACGCCGCATCGCGGCGTTGAGATCACCGGATAAAGTGGACCTAATTCCGCCACTTCCCGGTTGAAATAAGCGGCTTGTTTACAATGATTTTGACGCGCTCGCGCGCGCGAGAGAATCCGATTTGAATACAATTAGAACACGGTTTCCGATTGCAATCTGACAGCTCGCGTAAAAACATAACCTCGAAACGGAAAATTTTCACACCTCAACACGGTTAATCTTATTAGGGGTCCGGTTTCGTCGGATTGCGCGAAGCGCGAGATCTCCACGATATTATTTATAATTACACCTCCGCGCGATCGCGCGGGAAAGTGCAATGTAAACATTACATAAACAGCCATTTCCTGTTCTACTTTTGCGCGATGGCCTCTGCGAGGCCGCCGCCAAAGCGGTATTTAGGCCCGCTCCCCGTAATCACTTCGGCCTAGTGAAATAGAAATCCGAAAATTAAATCTTGCCTGCGCGCGCTCGCGCGCCAAAAAACAACAGTACAATCATCAAGTTCTGCTTTTCTCCTCGGTGCACAGCGCAATAGGTCAGTCGGTGGAAATTAATATGCTAAACAGTTTAATAGTGGTTAAACAGCTCATCGCCGGTGCATAATTTCCCAACTCCCGCCCCCCGAAGGGGAGCGGCGGTCGATTTCGGTAACCCACTCTGGAAAAAAGCAGACACGAGGTTTATGGTTTTACCCAGCAAAGTGTTCCGATTTCAGAGTGGAGCGCCCCTCGATTTCGACACGAAACGTCAAGTAGGCCCTTTGCGCGCTGCAAGCGCGTGACAGTTAGCCCCTTTGGGAAAGTCAAACGCAGCTTCGCTGCGCAGCTGTCATTTTATTTGTTTTGAAGTCGCAAAAAGTGCTGTTGCAGGGTGGTAAGTGCAAAATCGTCAAAAGTACGCAAACCTGGAAAAGACTGTAAAACGCTCTTGTAAACACGGTGGTGACAAACGTCTCCTCTGTGACATCGGTTCCAGAGCAATGGCACGCACATTCTGGCGAACGCCGTGGTCACATGATGACCGCACGTGTCGACTTGCTGACCGACCTCTCGTCGTAACTCCGCAGCAATCAAATTACCTCTTTAACAACAAACGAGCTCGAGCTGGCGGAGTAGTTTCCAGTGAAATCGTTTTGATTTGATTACACCACGAATCCGACTTGGGGTGCGCTACCGCGCCGTGAGGCCAAGCATAAACAACTGAATTAACACGCTGGAACCCCGCAGCAGCATGTTCGCGCACGCATTCTTTAATGAATCTGGCTGGAGAGAGAGAAACCGAGCGAGTGGGTACAAAAAACGAAAGTCGTGTTCCGAAACCCCTTGTTTCGTCGTTGTTTAATCGATATCAGAGTTCGACCTTCCCCGCGGAGGAACCCGCGAGACGACGCCAACATGTCTGACGTGTGTCGAGAGAGAGAGAGAGACGCGAAGACTGGAGGTTCCCCCGGCTTAATGACCGCTCAATCTCGGCGCGACGCCGCAGGAGGGGATCACATTTCAAGTGGCCGGTCGACGGTTTGTTTATCCGTGGCGTGCGTGCACGCACCTCGACGAAGAATTGTTTACCACCAGAGTGAGATGATCTCGTTTCACGGAGTTATGGAGTGTGAACCCCTCCCCTTGCGGGATTAACTACCGATGTTTACAGTAGGTCCGAGCAGTTAATAATAGCGCAAATAAACGGTGGCCACTCTCCGGCAGGAGGGTCCGTCAAACGGTGCGTGGGATCCCGGCGACCTGAACGAGAACGGGTGCAACATTGTTGCCAGTCGTCGCCGCAATTTATCTTGCTCCGCTTCGCACAATCACCTTATAAATATAAACAATGCGGCAAGGCATTCCGCGCGCCATCTGGTTTCGAGCGGCAGTTTTTGCACGGAGGCTTACATTTCTATTATTCCCGGGGGCAAGACGACGACGGCACGACCTCGCCGCTGTCGCAGCGGTATTTCCACAATTAATTTCAATAGACATTGTAATGCGCCGGTGAAGTCGGCGGCAGGCCGCAAGAAAGTCTGGAAATTAAAATCTTTCCCGGGCTAGTCCGTCTATTGAATAAAATTATGGCCCAAACAGGATCCCCGTGACGCGTCCTTTTATATAAACTCTGCGGCACTGCTCTCATTTGAAGTCCCGACCATGCATATTTTGCCTTATTTATGGCGCTGGCGGGCCCGTTTAGGGCCCGCTACCGTGATTCTATTGTTTCCAAGAGGCTCCACGGAGCCTCGGCAAACCTACCCGCGCAGGGGAGGCCATTGACTCTGTGTGAGAAAACGCCAATTGAATCCCACAGATTCCCGACCACGAACCCAATTTTGACAACGTCATCTCCGACCCGCTCATTGTTGCGGCCGCCGCGCGATTAAGTCGTTTCAGAGAAAATTTGTCGCGCATCCGACTAATTGCATAATTTCCTCATTAAGACGCGGGCAGATTTACGCGCGCCGGGAACGGCTCCGTCATTCATAATCTTAATTGATCAAACGGCCGGAAGACGAATTGAGAGTGGCCACACGGAGGCGTTGCCGTCGTCACCGCGACAATGAAGCGACATTTCATCACACATTCCCGGTGCAGGTCATTCATTCACTTGCGGAGTACGTCCTCGTCGTCGTCTTCGACGACAGCGGAAATAGCAACTTACTGCGTGCGGAATGTCAACGATTTCGGGAGGTTGCCACCACCAGCAAGCGTCGTCTAGACGGCTGCTGGCTTCCTTTAATCTTTTCGCTTTCGTTTTGGCAAACTGCCAGCACTTAATCTTGGAGGGGTTCTCGGAACATAGACCGGCGCTGAAGACGGTTCAGACGTCATCAGACGTCTGAACTGTCATTTGATTTTGATCCGTTTATCAACACACCGAGTCGTTTTGACAACTCGAGAGCTGTCACTTGACACGCCTAATTTGGACTACTCAAATTTGCGTACTTTTCAGGCAGTGCCACGTCCGGAACGTCACTCCACAACAAAGAACCGCGCAGAATGCGTCGCAGACGCGAAAGGAAAGCGGTTTAATGTTTCATGACAAGACATTTCCTCTCTGCAGCATCCAGACGGAATGCTCCGCGCAAATCTTTCCCGTGGAGAGAGCCAGAGGGAAATCCGCGGGGACTTTTACTTTCCGTTCGTTCTTTTTTGGCGTCTGGCACCCGGCGCGTTCTTCCCATTCCAGTGTGACGTCACGCAGAAATTTATGACCGAGATCCATCGCCAGAGCGGCATTTGTTGGCAGCGCTAGACACGATTTGTCATTTGAATAAACGAGCCGGAACGGCGTCGTCGCCGACAGTCGGATGTGACAAGGTCTCGGCCGGTTGTGGAGTAACCTTGGCATTGGGATGGTACAAAAGGTGCGGGAACACACGTGGATAGCCGGACGGAAACGTGAGCTTGCAGCTCATCAACATTCCGAAACGCCCCTCAATTTTTTTGGGGGGCCTCCAATGTTTCACTGTCAGCCGGAACATAAACTATTCCGGCGAGTTTTGACAGTTTGCAAATTTTGAATAAATTCCCTCCGTGCATTGTTATGAACAACGTTCTCGAAATTCCATTTACTCCGCAGACTTTAATTTATCCGCCAAAACGAACGCTCGGAAAGCGATATCGCTCGGGTAACACCCACTTTATTATTGTTATTGAATACAAGACTCCGCAGAATCTGCAGCTGATCCCGGACGCGCGTTCCCAGGATCCGTATGCAACGTGAATAATTATTCACGAACCTCAGAACCACGAAAACCGCGCGCGCATCTTCCGCCAAGAACAAAACAGAGCCATTCCAATTTATAATTGACTTAATTTATATTCATCAGGTTTATTTTCTGACGCCCCTCCCGAACCTCCGTGGACATCATCCCGGTGCACACGTTCCCAATTTTGGGCAACCGGAGTGCGAGCCCCCTTTTTTGGGCAACGCCAGACTGCGGCGGCGGCGGCGCGTCCGCAGATTACGTACCATATTAAAATTAACCCATTCCGGCTCTGATTTATTTGGAGATTCTCGCGTCCTTCGCGCATGGCGCAAAACAAAGCGTGGTCTCTCTGTATCAACCAATTTGCAATTAATTTTGAGAATTCCATTTTGGGAATTCCACTCCAGAAGAGAGAAGGGGGGGGGGGGGTGCAGGGGGGACCGAAAACATGCAAATAAATTGCGGTGTAAGTGCACGCGTGTGAAGATGAATTCCGCGGTGCCGACGAGCGGCACGGAAAGAATCCGGTGACAGCAGCTTTGAAGTCGTGCCCGGTAGGAAATTCGCTGAAATATCGAGCGTTTGACAGCTGTTTGTTTATCTTTTGCACGCTGTCGCGGAAATACTCATTTCTGAGTTAGCGTTAGCTCATTTGACAGCAAATGTCAAAATTGCGTTGGCGTTAGCGTTTTCTTTCCGTGCAACGTCTCCGCAGAAGGGCGCAGCCCTTCAGGCTGTTCTCCGACCGAAATATTTAAATTTAATATTACAAAATTTATGTATGCAGCAACATAAAAGAAGAATGCGCGCCCGGCCATGCTCCAAAAACGGTGTGAGAACCCCGCAGATCCGGAATTCTGAGCGCTCCGCGACAGGCGCCAAACGCCTGCAGGACACACACATCACCCAGTCATTGGCCGGCGAACCTAGTTGGGCTCACCCCTACCCCTACCCAACCCTCAAAACTTATCGTTATCGCCTTCAGGGTAGCTGCAAATTCGCGTGAGGTGCGCGCACACACAGGTGCAACGAACGCCCCGGGTGCTTAAAACCTGCATCGTTGCGGCGAACTATTCGTCTTCCACGAGACCACACCTGGACCTGGTGGAGGTGGCACTTGGGCCCCGGTCAGTAATGGCCGTTTTGCATGTCTGGACAATCGATTGGTGCGCGCAGGGCTGGGGACGAGACGATAAAATCCGCTAGCGCCCCCGTTTTGTACCGCGGCTGCAATCCTTTTAGCGGTGTGGAGGACACCCTCAGCGAACCAGGCACGTGATTATTGAATTATTAAAAGTGCACTAATTATAGCGTGGCGCGAGCGCGCTGCTAGTTGGGAGTAAATTGATCTGTCAGTTGTGGTGTAACTTGTAGTCGACGCGGAGTGTGGCACCGGGATCAAAGAGGGTTTACAATTACTGTTGTCGATTGAAATTACAAGAAATCGACACGTTTCTGTGAAAAAAAGATGAGCGTTAGCTAACGCTAGCATTGAAACATTCACAAATGAATTAACTAACGATACCGTAAGACTCGAAACGTGAAGAAGAGTGAGTTGGAGCAAACTACCCAATTTTGAGTCGTCAAGTTTATGCGCTAACGCTTCTTTTCGAGCACTATGTCGAGGCGTTAGCGACTCAGATTTTCAGTTGGTTCGTCGCAAAAAATCGCTAAAATTTGACGTTTGAATGTGGAGGACTCAGTTTTGAGTTTGCAAATGGAACCGCTAACGCTCGTCATCGAGACGCTAACGCTAAGCCTATCAAGCCACTTTGATGCGAGATTTAGGTCCCATTTTTCGTCACAAGCCAGCAAATGTCGACCAAGTCGCCAAGTCGCGATCGCAATCTCCGACCGCTCGACTGTGTTGGTGCAACAACGCCGGGAAATCGATTCCGACTCCGAGAGCAAAAATTAAAGGGGGCAACTCGCGCATCATCAATCATTATCTCCTGAACGAGGCAGGCAGGACTCGGACGCTGGCAGTTCGTCGGGGTGGCTGGTGTAATAAACTTTTATGGCCCTCCGGGGGCTGCTGCAACTCCCGAAGACCAAGGTACACATTTAGGTTTGCCGACGCGATGAGATGTAGGCTGCGTTGCGTTCGGCATAAACGATTACGATAACGATGCCATTTTGGGGGAGCTGCCGCTGCTGCTGCGGGAGCAAACGATAATGTCTTAGTGGTTTCTGGACGTAGAGAGTAGGGGTCCTGGAAAATTGATCCCCGAGAGTTCCGTATGAGTTCGGTCTGACTTTTAATTAAATGTGTTTATGGAAATATTTTAATTTCGCAAATTCCACAGTCAACTCTCCGCTTTGTTCCCATTCATCATTAGAGGGGCCTCGTTTGCTCACCGAGTCGAGTAGATTTCAGTGTTTTATGTGTGAGAAGTTATTATTTTTAATAAGTGCAGCGCCGATCCAATCTAAATAAAGACGATACGGTTCTCCCCCTCTTCGTCAGGCCGAGATCATCATCTCGTGTGCCATAACTGCGGCGGCTACTCCTGCTGGTTCCAAGGACGGCACGCAACCGGCTGCTCTCCTCGCAAAAACCGATTAGATTTTAAACAGCGTTAAACCGTATTTCGCCTAAAGCGCCGACCTGTGCGCAATAATTTCACCTGGTCCGATCTCCGCGTTCTCCGTCGTCTCCTTCCCCAATATTATTACTAAAGATACACATATAATATAACGATGAATGTAATTATAAGAAAAATAAATAATCTGTTTCTTCACGTTCGCTCCGCTTTGGGCCGCTCGTTCTTCCGGGCCCTCCTCGGATTGCATTTTTTTTTTTTCGGGGGCCCCTCAGAAATCCCGGGTCATCTTGTTATTATGCTCCTTCTTCAGCAGCCGCAGTCATTTTGCCACATTCCTTGCACCTATTAATCTCCCGGACTTCCCGACGAGGACCTGTGCATTGTTGGGTCCTTTTGTGAAAAATTTCTAACAATCATTCTCTCGCCGAAGAGGACTCGCGCGAATTATTTTCGGGCGGCCTTACGTCACGTCGAGTGACTCACGAAACTGATTCCCACGCTCACTTTTAGCGGCGCGTACCCAAATTTGGGTGACCGCGCGACGACCGGCACACTCCTTTTAATCAAGTAATTAGACGCGGCGCGGTGGTCAAGACTGGTTCAAAGTTTGGTGACCTGCGACTCAAAACTACTCATTTTGTGACGGTTACGATGATCTACGCAATTTTGAGGCGTGAGCGTTAGCAGGATCAAGTGCTAACGCTTCTCGATTTTCAATAGTTTTGCACTCGTCACAGAGCACCTGATCAGCTACCCAATTTTGAGACCTAAAGTTGAGCGTTAGCAGGTGAAGTGCTAACGCTTCTCGATTCTAACAGCGTTGCACCACTTTAAGGCGCCGTTGAATCAGTCTACTCGGGGCACGTGATGAATGATCGCTAGACCCCGCTAGCGAGAGAGTGAGTGGCGGCGGTGTCCTCGACCGGTTCTGTCACCGGTCGATCCTTCTCGGAATCGATTCGGCAACGGGTGCAGCCAAATTAAAGGTTTACCGTCGTTGGTGACTCCACCGAAAAAAAAACCCGGGGCCCCAAATTATAGCCTTCACCGCGAGTGAGATTCCTTGCATTGCATCACAGCGCAGACGATCGCGCCGGAATGCGAACACCGCGCGCGCCCGGTTCTGATGGAGCCCTGTCAAAGTGTCAACAAAGCGCGGAATGCGCAGGCGGCGGCCGCTCCACGTGGTCGTTCGTTCCAGAACTCCCGCGGGAGCGTGAATACACAAATTTACCTACTAATTACCACCTTCAATTTCTCGGCCCCATCTTTTACACCAGTTTCGTAAATATTATTACTGCTAGGCAGTGTTTGTCTTCTTCACCACCTCGCTCGCTTTAGAGACTTGATCTGTGGTCTTCTTGGCTCCTCTTTGGCCTGTATCCATATGTTTATTTTCCAAACATATGAGAGATACTCAGATGATCATCAGTTGCAGCTATTCTCCACGCCGCAACGCGGCGGTCATCTTGTTTATCTTTTTCTAGTCCCCCCCCGTCGGACTCCACGCAGCCCGGTTCCCTCATTTTTGGCTATTAGCAGCACCAGCTGCCCATTCCCGGTGCTCGCTGGCAAGCTACCGGCAGAAGTGTGATCGGGCGAGCACGATCCCTCTTCTACAAGTTGATCGACACCCAAAACGAGAAGTCGTGTCAACAAACGCCAAATTCGAGCAGTTTCGACGCGAACTGTCAAATTCATACTGGAATTCGCGACGATTTCGAGCGTTTGGTGTACGACGAGCTCTGCTCGTCCAAGTTAAACACCTCGCCTTTGGGTGTACAGCCCGCGAGCTGCCTCGCTAGGCCCGATCGTGTGAAGAAAGGTGTGATGAAGCGGCTCACCCGGGATGAATGCTTCGCGCGCTACACGTCTCTATTACGCCCGGAGGGTCCAACCGGTGGCCACGCGTAGAATAATTTACGAGACGCTGTTACTGTCACATGGCCGGGCGCCCAGCCCAGCGTTTTATTTATTTATTTGTCTCTTCGTGGGGACGCCGCGACTTCGGGAAGATCGCAATCGTGGCCTGCGCGGATCATCCGGTGATTGACAGTGGCGTTAAAGTTGTTTATTAGATTAAAGCCGCGCGGCTAGGTCGGCTAGGGATCACCCGGGAGAGCCGCTCGCGCGGCACATAATTATATTGTGTTTTGCGCCCCCTTTTTCGCATTCCTGTGCGGAGGAAGCTGCGCGGAAGAGGAATCCCCGGCAGAACGTGTACGACACCCATAAAAATTCCCCAAGACAACGCCGCTTAACACGGCGGCGGTCGGTTTGTTTTGGTTTTTATGACACGACGGCGAACGGAGGGAGGTCTGGGACCCACGCCGGCACAGTAGGAAAAGTTAGCTGGGCAGCGATTCTTCGAGAGTTGGATCAATTGAGAAGGTGGTTGAGTCTCTTGGCAAAATTGATTTTTTGATGCATTGTTGGAGGTTTGGTGAAGGTTTTGGAACGGTGAGGACATCAATTCAAACTAAACTGTTTGCTACCCGAAGCTTTGAAGTTCTACCACTTCCACGACAAATATACGGATCGAAGCGATGTCCTCACTGTTTCAGCACCTTCACGTGAACTCTACAAACCCTCTGAACACTCAACAGCCTAAAACGACACAACCGTCTTCGATATTGAACGCTTTTCCGAAGAATCGTTTGAATATCTACCTCAAAAAGCAACTTTTTCACAGTGTAGGGAACCCACAAGAACAAACCAAATCGTCAATAAACGGACCAAGATGCCGGCCATACTTTTGTGTAATATTATAAAATATAGCAATAACAATAAAAGTGTTTGTATTAATTTATTTGAAAGATTCTCGCCGAGGTCGTTCGAGGCATCTTTATTGCATTGCATAACACACAGACGGTCGTCGGAGCATCTTCATCGCGCGTTGTCGATCAAATTAAGGCGCAGCATCGCCCGGACCCTAAACAGGGTCAATAAAGGTGTAAACTCGGAATGTTTGGACGTATTTTTAGGTTACGTCCTGCCGTGAGGTCGGTTAGAACATCCCGCGCAGGATTACGTCACCAGACTCGAGACAATCGTCGTCGTCGTCGTCGTCGTCGTCGCCGCCACGAGAACAAGAATGATAAATGACCTCTTTAGAGCGAGAACGCGGAGTTCAGGTTCGGGACAGGGGGACAAAAATGTCGCTTAATTGTCAGATTGTGTGGGCGCGTCCGCGTCTGACTTGGATGCAACACGTTATAAATTTCCAGATTCTCTCGCTCTGCTGCGACGACGAGGAGGATGACTCCGACATGTCAGCGCGCTACCCGCTAGAGTTCACCATAAATTTCAGCCTTTTTTGACCGATAAAGACCGGGCCCGGGGTCTCACGTCGGCGGTGGTCTACAAAACCCCGCCGTAAAATCACGCTCTCGACCACCGCGGGCAGGTCATTTAAATAACCAGGGGGGAAAACGGCCTTTAAAATCGATTAATGGTCGATTAAGACGTTCCCGGGGGTAATCCAGACATAGCAGACTGGTTTGGGAGCGCCCCCTTCGGGTTCATTAAAGCCCGGGAGGTATCCGGACGGCACACCAGACCACGACGGTCAGTCAAAGTCAGAGCAAGAGGAAATAATGCACTGTCCGTGTTGCGCTTCTCGAGCGTCTCTTGGGCTCTCGATATCTGGAGGTGAAAACGGAATTAACAAACACTCGGATGTTCGAGGAACTCCGCGCTCGGCCTCTACAACTTAATTAAATTCGTCGGACTGGCGCGCAACAGTCAAGGACACCCGATCCGGGCAGACATTAATGACACTGCTGCCGATCTGCGCGGACACGTCAATTAAGAGGAGTGCAGAAAATTTGGGGGTATGAATCACGCGCTTTGAAGTGAGAGCGCGAGTCAGGGTGACAGTTCGTAAATTGTAAGAAGGCGGGCAACAGGCGGGCAAATCACGATACCCCCCACCTCGACGATCCCACTTAAGACCTCAATTGGGTGCGCTCGCGTGTTCTCGAAACGGTGAAAAAGAGCAGTCAATAAAGTCAGGAGGGTGGGAGATCTCCGTGCTCTAAACCTATAATAAACAAATAAATAAATTCATACAAAAGAGATGATACCGTCCAATAATAATATTGGAATAATAAAGAATAATACCACAAATCGAGCAAGAGAGCGCGCCGTGGACCACACCGCTTTACGACCCAGCTCTGCTCGCCCGCTCGCAGACCAATCATGCGAACAAGCCGTAAAAGAGGAGAGCACGAAAGAACTTATCCCCGAGACCCATCTACCACGGGCCGCCCAGCATCTCCGGCGGCGCGGCCTGGACCACCAGGTGATACTCATTAATTCGTTAACACAAAAGTACAATATTTTATTGAGAGAAGGAGCGAGCGAGCGCGAGCTCGCCAGACACCCAGGAAGATCACGCCGACGACGACGAGGATCCCCCGTCGGACAAGTCACACTTACTCACCGCGGAGACCTTCGGGAGGAGCGCCAGGTAGCCCGACCGCGACCAAGACGACGCCCGAGATCGAGACGAGAGATTCTGTTAATTAAGAAATATACAAACAATCTGAGCGGGCGAGTTAGCTCGCGAGCGCGATCACTCCCTCGTAATTACCCCGTGAGCGTTGACTCACCGCCGGGATGTGACACATGACCCGCGGGTCATTGAGCCGATCGCTCAATTACGGGCACGCGCGATCGCGGAAAAGAAAGTGTGGGAAAAAGTGTGCGATTTTTCCGAGGTCCGAAAATCGCGCCGAGGTAAACAACTCGGCATCGTTGTTGCATAAGTTTTGAGGTTATGTATGAGCGTTAGCGTGCGCGCGCGGGTTAATGGAATGTTGTTGCCCGCCCGCTGTGTTGTGCACAAGTGATCGCCGGTGTACGTCTTCAGCGATCTTGACACTTGCGTCAAATCTGACGTTTGCGGAAAACGTAAACAATAACATTTTTTTCGAAAAAGTTTCGAGACTCCGTTAGAAATGTTGATATTAAAATCGACGTAAAATTTGGCGTTGGCAATAAATGTAAATCTGACGGCTCAAATTGCACGTTGACGTTTGATACCCCATTGGAAATGTCGACACCAGCTCGATGTAGAGCAATCGCGTCAGAAAAGATCCCACAACGGCTACGCGATCGCTCTAGTAGCACTTTTCGGCAGCCTAATTGCTTCATCAAGCCGGCGAGGTCAGCGAAAGCGATCCCGGGTTGAGTAATTGGTCACCATTAATAAAAAGCTCATTTTGGTCACGACGATGATAGAACCTACCGCTTCCCAAGGGTTCCTCGGGGGTAATTAATTGCTAGATGATTTATCCCGACGAATGCTTACCTGAAAAGAGATAGAGAGAAGGAAAGGAAACCATTAATAGCTGGATTTGTCCGCGCGGGCGAGGATTCTGTTTACTTTTGTGTCACACTTTTTTTTCGAGAAAGTCCAAATCCCGGCAAGAATGTACGGGCGCGCGAACGCGCTCGACTTCTGGGAAATTAGGATCAGCCGCCCGGAGTCGACAAACTAATGACAAAACGAACGACGAATTAGTCGTCGTCGACGACGGCGACGGGCAGGTGAGAAAATCTCCCAAATTGGATTAACTTTTTCCTCTCTTTGTTGACGTTTGATGGAATCCAGAGTTCCAGAGATGAACGGGGGCCCCCTAAACGATTTGCCGTAAGTCGAAATAATTGTGTGTGTACTTTTACAAATAAATAGGCAATTCAGTGTGAGGAGACCCGGAGGCGGCACCGCTTTGACGTCTTCCATGGGAACCGATGGTCCGCGAGGTAAGAGACCCATAGGGAACCTCGAACCTCGAACACGTTTATTGATTCGTTACCCTTAATATCGATAATTTAATAACAGCTGACAGAACGAGCACCGGGGGCGGCAAGTTTGTTAGCCGGAGGTTCCCGTCCCGGGAACGGGCAGCGAAAAAAGAAAACAAACAAACAAACCAGCGACCACAGACTCCCGGCTCCCCCCCGTGGCCGTCCCCGTGTATATCGATAATTTCACGCTGAAATTATCGTACAAGAGCGAGAGTTTTATGAGAACGAAGTGCCGAACCGCGCGCGGGTACTCTGTGTGGCGAATGAGGTTATGTGCTTGTTTACCGTTCCTATTAGCAGCGGTTTCCGAGCGGTAGCGGGCGTTCTAGCCGATCCTAGGACTTCCCGAAACCAGTTCTCCGCCGGGGAGAGAACTCCAACCAGCTCTCGCGGAGCGAGGTGAAAAAGACAACAATGCAACGGAATAAAATCCAATAATAATAAAAATATCTTAAAATAAACATAAATTATTCCTCGTCTACAGGCCAACCTGCCCCGACGGAGATCGTCCCGGGGCATCTACCTTGGTGTCCGCCACGGGCTGTGTGTTTTTGTTATAATTTTACAAATATGCCACCCAAAGGCGCTCTGCGCGGTGATATCATTGTTCTCATTGGCACCTCACGCCACGATCTTCACGGCCACGACGGTTCGTTCCAGTCTCCGGGGCCGGCCGCCATCAATTCCCACGCCTTTGAACTGGCCCGAACCTGGGCGACGACGAGGAGGTGTTTTGGTGTATGCGCTTTTATTGTTACACTTCGCCGTCGTCGTCCCAGTTTGGGGGGCCAAACCGGTTGACCACCACCGCGGTTTACGATTCCTTCGGAGTCTGGCAGGATTAGCGTTATCGATGCGTCTTGTTTGGGAGCTGTAATGACCCCTGCCGTAATCGCCACTTGCCAAGGCGAACTCCATTACCGAACATTTCTACGCTTTTGAGTTGAGACCGGTTTGGTCCTGCCGGGCGAAAAGTGCAACCTCATTCGGAGGATCGCCTCATCCTAGATTCCGGGGCCAAACTTTCTCACGTTTATTTGTCCGGGGCCCCGAAAGGGGCCCCACCGTTAATGTATCTCGGTTCTAATTTTCACTAATTACTTCCCATGATGATGATGCTGCTGCTGCGTTCCGGAGGAACGAGAGCAACCCTTCCACCACCGCACCTTTCCGTGGGGAAATGGGAGTAAAAACAAAGGAAAATTACCCGGAATTAGCCACTTCAGGGTAGACTCCGCCGCCGCCACCACCGTAGAGTGGCCACTTTTGGGAGCTCTAGTTCACACGCAGGTAGTACTCGCAGTCATTACTTCCCCCGCACCGCTTCGCGATGCGTTGCCGGGGTTTGTCCCGACCGACACCTTTCTTGCGGTCGGGGGCGCTATCTGCACCGTGCAATCAGCTGATTTCGGGTAATTTTCGAGCTACCGCTCGAAAGATAGTGGTTTTACGTACAACTTCGATGTCTTTTCACAGCTGGATCGGATGTGGGCCTGTTCTAATTTGCAATGTTTAAGATTGCTTCGATCAGCTGCTTTGTGATTGTTTTGCGCGCAGCTGTCAAACCGACCGAGGGGTACGCCACTGCGTTCTCACGATTTTGTTTTAAGAATCCGATTTCCAGTGGGGGCGCGCACACACACTCAGGAATTATAATTACCGATTTTCGTTCAGGTTATTATCGGGAACCCGCGGCGCGGCGGAGGGCCTTCTTTATGTCTCTATTTAGCTCCGATTTAACCATTCTCCCGAGATCTAACATCTCGGCCCCCTTCGGAACCAAGGGGCTTATCGGCGGGTTCGCTTTGCGGCCGCGTTCTTTTCCGGTGATCATCGAGAGCGCGAGGGGCAACCCAATATTGGAAAGTGGATTTTCTCACGCACACACACACACTTTTGTGCTTACCTCGCGATTGAGAGAAGGTGGAGAATGGGGTAAATTGATTCAATTAGTCAATTGGAAATGGGGAAAATTCGAGCAAGTAGAGCATGACAGTCGGGGGGGGTGCGACACGATGGAAGCTGCATGCGTCGTCAACGGCCCGCGACTTCTTCGCCAAGATCAGCCAATGGGGTGGTGCTCAGGGAAGCAACAACAGCACCAACACAAACAATCTGTGTGGGCGAAAACACCACGGAGCACGGCGATCGTAAACAAGCTCCATTCCCACTCGATATTTACATACAAATAATCAGACTATAAGCGAGGTGCCCGGGAGGTTTTGTGTTTGCTTTTCTTCTCGTTGCGCGGGGTCGGCTCCTCCGACTCGTTTGGGGGTTCCTGGAGCATCTCCGTCGGAGGTTCTCACACCGCCGAGATGACGCGATTCTTACGACGGGGCCCGTATGTCACCGCGCGAAGAATCCATGTACTCTCGATTCCTCCTTTGCATACTAATGGAGTAATCGATGAGAGGTTAGGGCATCTTCAAACTCTGAAGAAGTGGTAGATTTTGTCGAGATATTTTGGAAGAAAACAATGACCGGGAGATGTCCGCGCTACTCAACAAAAACAAAACCGGGACGTAAAGAGCTTAATTTGTCCCGGAACGCGAAGCGCTATGGGAACGGAATTGGTTTTAATAACTCAATCCTGGGTAGTTTACGGAGAGGTAAACGCTGGAGACCAGTGGGAAAGCCTTCCTCAGCTAATGGTAATGTCAATCATCATCTGGAGAGGGGGTTTTGTGATCATTTTTGGAATGTCAAGAGGAAATATTACGGTACTTCCTGCGAGCGCAAGTGTCATGACCATGGGAATCGCTGGCGCGACAGCATTTTCGAAGTTCAACGTTCCCGATTCGTCCGAAGGTTAGCCCCCACTTGGGAACCGTTAGCACGTAGGCCGTTTAAAAATCATAAACTTGCCGCCGGCGGTGCACCAGTTCGCCGTTTAACGGGTGCAACATTGTCTCATCTCACCCAGAGATCGGTGAACCGCGATAGCGGCCATTTCTCACCTGACCCGGCTTTGTCGGAAAGTATCAAATTTCCATTGACGCGCCCGCAGGAGTCAAATATTTTTATGAGCAGCGCATGATTTGTGTACCAACACCCGCAGAACGATCGCATGAATCATTCATTCATGGGCGCATTACCGGATCGCGTGTTTTTTTATTTCTTTTTGGTGTTGATGTTCGTCGTCGTCGTTGGTTCCGTCCTTACTTTTTTATTTATATTCATAATCATATTGTGTGCGGTGCACCACGAAAACGAAACCAACAACCGGGATTCTTCCTCTTTGCACGGGACGGGTCGTATCCGGTGAGACAACTCTGCTGTCACCAGTTCGATACCTGTGACAAGTGTCAAAGGGTAGCGAGTTCCAGTCCTGACGAGATCATTCAGGTGTCGGAGGGTCCAATCTTAAACAGGCTACCAACTCGCCACTTCGGCTATCGAATCACTGAAACGAGTGTGTTCACAACACCTTGTTGGCAAGCCGCCACCGCGAGTTGGCAAACCTTTCGGTTAATGAGCGTGAAAATCAGCACTCAGCCAGCCAACTGCAACCGCGCCGAGTAACCTACCTCGCCGACGTGCATTCGGTTTCTCCCTGTGTGCATTTCTAATGAGGCTAAAGCCCGTTGCGCTCAAGTGAGCTTAACACAAAATCGCGAGCGCGAACGCGCGCGCCCGGTCTGAATCAGAGCGAAACATGAAGAAAACAGGTACGCCCGGTGCGTTTCGAGCTTTCCACAGAAATTTGTACCGACGAAAAACAATTCACCGGAATGATAATGAGCGCGAGGGGGGCGACCCTTCCGCGTGACGGAATGTGTTGCCCGCCCGCCGGGCAGCTGTCAAACCGGCGCGACACCTAGCGGCGGGCATTTTAAAATTCCGAGTCTGCTACACAGAGAAAAAAGAGTTCCCAAAATCGTGAACAAGCGTTCATGAAAATGGGAACCACGAACAAAGTGTTCAAATTCCATGGTACGATTTTGAAAAACGTACCATGGGATTTGAACATTTTGTTCGTGGTTCGCATTTTCATGAACGCTTGTTCACGATTTTGGGATCTTTTTTTTCTCCGTGTAATACCAGATTCCAGATGTTGGCGAAAAGCTAAGCACGGTGGAACCAGAAATTGAGGTTAAACCCCGTCATAAAACTAGAATCGGCTTCTCTGCTGTCAAAACACCCAAACAATAGGCAAAACGAGCCCCGGCGATCGTCGCCGGGCGAAAAATTACTCCTCAATCGGTTCTTGTTTGTTTTTGTCCTACCGGTCCTCCTCCTCCTCCCTTTCCAACCGACCTTCGCCTCCTTGCCGGGCCATTGTTGCGGCGACGGGACCCCGGAACGAACCGGTCGTCGTCCCTCCATATAAAATCATTTATTGATATGTTGATTTCTTTTATTATCGATTCCCTTCCCAAACTGTCCGCTTCTTCCCCATTCCCAAACTGTCACCACCGGGTTGCGCTTCGATCCTTCTTTACAATCCATGAAATTACAATAATGACATCGACACGAAGGGGAAAGCCGACTCTCCGAAAAGGATTCCTAGCCGATGACAGCAGAGCGCGCGACACAATAGCGCGCCATGTCAGCCCCCATCATCCCGCCGCTGAACTATATTACCGCGACCGCGACGTGACATCGCGCAGTGAGAAACTGAGTGACAGCCGAGGGGCCGGACACTCGCGCGCCGGCGCACCTCACCACGAAATATGATAAAACGGTGAACCTGCGCGAAACAAAGGACGAATAAATATGCCCAAAGGCGCTAAACCGGCCACCACATCTCGCGCGCACCAGACAATGCCCGGGGTTGCACTTTGGCCCCGGCAGTCGGCGAACGCGCAAAGTGACAAATGTTCCCGCGGGCCCACGTACCGCGCGCAGCGGTACGAGAGGAACTGAGAAATGCCAGCTTCTGCAAAACGAAAAGATAAATAAAGGTTCTGGAAGCGGAGTCCCGAAAAAATAAATAATAAAACTGCGCAGCGAAGCTGCTGTCGCGAAATCTTCCCGAAATGGACAACGCCGAGGCTTCTGAATAAACACAGAGTTCGGGAAAAAAGGCACGGTGTGGCGCCCCCCTCGCCAAGTGTCAACGCGACAGCGGTTTGTTTACAAAACAAACGCGCCCGCTCTCTGACCCATTTGTATGCAAACAGAACCGTCGTCGAAGATGACACACGCACGACACAGTGAGAAAATCCCAAGTCCCCGGGGCCCTGGGACGTAAACAGAGTCGGGGCGTAACACAATGTATGGCATAATTACTGAGCAAACTGTTTAATCTACGGCAAATATTGACAGCTCATTTGATTTTTGTTCGTCCCACCCCGATGTGTCGGAACAAGTGTGCGTGGAATGTCGACGAACAATACCGGAGAGGGCGCTTCTAGGTTGTTCAACTGGGCGACAACACAACAAATGGGGCCATTCTAGTCGCGTCGGGGTTCTCGTGTTTGCCGAACGGAACGTGAGAATTACCCGTGTCGCACCTTTGTCGAGCGTGGAACGTCAAGTCGACTTGGGGAAAGTCGAAATTCTGACAGCTCGAACGTCGACACAATTTGAGAAGGTCAAACTCCTCGCTTGGAAGCAGAAACGAGCACGAAGAGCCGGTGACCTTTTCCCAACCACCAATAAACACTCAAAATGAGGTTGTCGCTAGACAAATTCAGCAATCGCGTGTCACGCGATGTCAGTCACGCTTTTGGGGGCCACCCCATGTAGGGGGGCGTAGCCCCGCTACCGTTTGTTCGCTAGAATGTCGGTCAGATGTCGCGCCATTTCTTCGAAATCGACCAATTTTGACGATTCTAGGTTTTGAAAGTGAGTTCTTCGAACTACACTTGATTTACGGAGTGGAGCTGAAGATCCCAAGCCTTAAACGACGCCCTAACCCGCAAACCTCACCGGCAATTGATCGAGTTCAAAGTAGTGACCCGTTTAAGGTGTCGCATCGCAATGGTTCTCAAATAAACAACTGTCAGCCGCGACGAGGTGAACCACTTCACCGGAAATTCCTCCCACGTTATTTCACACTCGTTCCGCACCGCTGCACCGAGGGACAATTATCTTTATTCGATATTTATTTCCGCTCCCGAGGTCTCTCCGAGGTACTTGTCGTGGCCGACATGAATTCCCACGTAAAGTTTTCTCCCATTATGTTTTCAAAAAGGCCCAAGACGTGTGAGTTTAAAAAATTGGCCCTCTTTAGCGTGCTCGTGTACGTAATCTTGCGCCGTCCAAATTAGGTTCCCTCGCAGGGTAACCAATTGGGCGCTGATTTGGCCATTTCGCCATAATTAATAAGGCACACGGTGCCGGCGCGGCAGCAACAACGGAGGCAATCAACACGCCAATGCCACCCCGTAGCCATGCCGTGCTGAGGGGCAAATAATAGAAACGAGTTTTCACAATTCAATTTCCAGTGGCGGCGCGGGCCTCCAAAGCCCCGGCTGAAATTGGTGCAATCTTCGATTTTCCGTTTAAATTGATTTAATAAGATTGCCAAATTGGGCGAGTGAAGACGACCGCTGGAAAGGGGCGGCTTGCGGGGCTACGCCCCGCGCAGTGATTGCGTAAAGCGCCCCGTTGAAAGTAAACAAGCTAGTTGGCAAGATAAGATAGGGCACCTCGGGAAAGTACCGACAACGCATTCCGGAATACCTGTCAAAACACGTTCGCGGGATTAGTCATGAGCCACTTGGCTTCCAGAATTGACCAATTCGCGAAATAATAACTCCACGCGCGAGAGTTCAGTGACACCGGAGTGTTACATCACCCTCGAGCTGCCCATCCTAGACGCAGGGGTGACGCGTCACCCCCTGAGACTGAAAGTATGCCAAGAGCGCGAGCGGTGACGTATGCGCTGGAATTTCTCAACTCGTGACCGGCGAGTGCAGCGTATTCAGTTCCGTCTGCAGCGTTGAGTCATGCGACCTTGCGCGTATCTATAGCGAGAGTCCGGGCGGCAATCGATAGCCGGGAGTTCCGGGGAATTCGAGCAGGTGACCTACATTTAGGTGTTTTAAAAATGATGCGCCCCTGAAGGGGCGCTTTGAAAAACAGCAATCAACTCGTTTCCAGAGGCCTGCATAATGTATTTTAAGGTTATTTTCGAACTAATTAGACCGTTTACACTCAGTTGAAGCTGAAATTGCTCCGGTAAACAGTGCTGAGCCCTAATTGGCGCCCTCCGGGAGCGCTCAGCGCCCGGGAGGGCGCCAACTGTTTAAAATCCGCAACTCTAGATCAAATTCGCCCAGCTGCAGCTTGAAGGTCACGCGTTTAAAGCGAGCTGCCGCGGTTATTAATCGGCGGCGGCGGCGTTCGCCACACATGTCCAGACGTGTTTGATCGTGAACTCTCGTACGGATTGAGCGCTGCGCGCACGCTAGTTTCTGTTATTGCTGGCTGACAACGTTGCGAAACACAGCGGAGGACGGAGGGCGTCTCTGTGCTCTAGGTGTCCGCTTTTTTATGAATGAACTTCGGGAGGGCTGAGGTCCCGGACGCAGGGGGTCGGACAATCGATACGATTCGTTTTTTTTATTTTTTGCTTTGAAGGGAGAAAGATCTATTTATCCAGCAACCCGGGAGTGTAGGTGCGACGAACCGCTGCGCCGAGTAGGTAGATCTCGAGAGGTAGAGGTTTATGGAAGTTGGCTCATTCATGGATTTGTGAGTGCCGACTGTGGAGAGTCCCGCTTGGCGGAGAAAGCATTCTCCATTGGCGTCATGCCCATCATCGATCCAGGTCGTGCAATACCGTCGGGGGGATTGACAAGTGCGTGGGAAATAAACAAAATTGATTCAATTATTCATCCAGTGAAGCTGGGGCGCTCGGGCGCCCTCAGCGCCCTCCCCCCCACTAACTTGAACCCACAACAATAGACGCTGACGCGTCAGCCACGCGACGTTTGACGTTTCAGACTCTCTTAAGACACCTCTTTAACGACTCCAAAGCGGAGCGGGGGCGCCTACGCGCGCGCGCGCCGAAACCACCAGGTCTCGAAATGGGAACTGTTGAACCCCCCGGTACCGAAAATCGGGGGCGCGTAACCTCACTCTGCACGCGCAGTTTTGACAGCTTTACAGCTTGTTTACATTAATGGCGCGCAGAAATAATAGAGCTCCGAGACCTTTATTTGCAACCGCCAAAACCGCCGGAGAAAAGCGTCGGAAAAAAATACAAACTTTCTAATCGCAATTCGAAAATTTTCGCTAATGTTGTTTAATTACATAAAAAGCGCACGGTGTAGGGCCCGACGGGCTTCCGACGGTCCGGCAGTACCGTTCCACTCTCGTGCCCGGCAATCCGGCGAGTTACAACCGACCGAAAGCGAGCTTAATTTGATTTGGGGGGAAATAATTGAGCCTGCTTGAGGCCGCAAATGGACTTGTGCAGGGTAATCTACGGGGACGGAGCAATAGCCATAAGTTACGACCCGAATCAAGTGGGATTAAGGGGGATCTTAAGGTTTGGAGGAGGATTTCGAGAGGGGAAGATAATGCGATTCTTCTGGTTGACAGCATTCTTTTGTTTTCTTGAAGTCACGTTGAAAGTGATAGGAGGGTGGATGTTCTTGAAATTTCCACCAATTTCTGCTCAATTTTTACAGTTTCCGAGTGAAACTTTACGTTACCTCACTGTTGATTGACCTTGGTTGATTCTTGAGTCAAGTCAATGTTTATTAACATTGAGGTAACGTAAGCTGTCACATGAAGTTGAAACGAGGGGTTCATCAATACGTTTGAATTGAATAAATTGCCAAATTTGGTTGTGTATAAAGTGTGTAAAGATCTTCAAAATTGATCGAATCTTTTTTAACATTCTTGATTTTTTTTAAAATGTCAACAAGTCTTGTCAAATAAACATTAATTTGTGGTTATACCATTTTTAATGTTCTAATTACTGTCATTTCCAAACTTTTTATCTATAAAAAAATCATCAAATTGACCCAATTTTGTATTAGATTATCAGCATAACTGTCGCATTGACATTGAACGAGGGGGTGTCACTGTGCTGTTTGTTCGAATAAATCAAAAATAGAAAAAAACATTGAAAATTCTAGTTTTTTTTTATTGAAATTTTTGTTAAGAATCAAGCAATTTACTCGGAAATGCTCAAACCAACTTTAAATTTAGTGTAGAAATTATAACTTCAAACTAAAATAGCACAAAACCGGCAATAAATTGCACAACTCCCTAAATTCGCCCTAAAACCCATTCTTCGCCCCCAACTTACCCATTGCTATCGTATCCAGAAGTGGGAGTGAATAAAATTTCTAGTTTCCTCGAGCTTCCTTCCGGAACTGTGGACTGCAAGAACTCGCTCTTGGTCTGCTACTTCCGTTCCGAGCGGCCAAATTGCCTCAATAAAATTCGGTTCACTTCACTTTTGCTTTTGCTGCTGCAGCAAACGAGGACACACTTTTTTGCTGTTGTTTTTTTTTCCTGAGAATTTATTCCACTTCTATTGATTGCTCGATTTTTTGGACCCCCACACAAAGCTGACGACGTTCACGCACTTCGATAACTTTTTTTTCGAAATTTCTTCGATTCACCACCAAAACTCCCCAAAATCGCTCGAAACTTCCTTCGATACACCTGGATATTCGGGAACGACCAAAAACTTCTCTCGCTTAAACCGGCTTAGCCGCAAACGCTTCAGAACGTCCTGAACGACGACGTCAGAACGAAAACTACAAGGAGAAGAGGACAGAATACACACGAGCCGTGCTTGGTTGGTTTGGACGTGCGGCGATCCACTCCCGACGATGTCTAGCGATTGACTGGTTCGGTTCAGCGCGATACGTGCAAGTTTTGTGTGTAGCGTAGAAAGAGAGTCAGTCGTATACCTTAATGTTCGAATGAGGAAGTACGAGAACGAACTCGGCCGGAGAAACTCCGCACAAAAGAAAAACACACAAAACTTGAGCAAGAGCCGGCAGCATGTGCGGGGCGAAGAAGCAGCAGACCAAAGCAGGAGAGCCCCAAAAAAAACGGTAGTCGACTCTATTGCCAGCACTCAGCGCTCAGCAGCACTCACTCTCTGTTTATGATTTTTTTCCTCGTCAGTCTTTGAAGGATGGACGCAGAAAAAAGCGGCAGCAAAACAGAAGGCAGGTTGTGTTAGGGCTGCTGCTGCTGCTTCTTGGGCAGGCCTGCGGCAAAAAAGGTGTTTGAAATTGGAATCGGAATTGAATTGAGAGCGGAGTGAGCGGAGGCGAGTGCCGTCGTAGGAGAGAAAGCACTCACACAGTTGGGGGAGCTCACGCTCAAGGAAGAAGGACAAAAAGGAAATAAGCACAGTGGGATTGGAACGAGGTTGACGAAAGATTGTTGTGTAAATAATTAATTGGATTGGTTCACAAGTCGTAACAATTGTAAAAACAATATTTGTTACTTCAAATCTTGAACAATCATTCTGCGTGTACACGGATATATGAAAAAGACAAAAGTGTTCAATTTCGAACGCCTCGACCGGAATTTTGTAGCAATATGGCCCCAGAACATAACCTGAAATTTTGAGCGTATTTGGTTAAGGTTTAGTACTTCCACCATTGACCTGAAGTTAGTATGGAACTTCTAAAAATTTACTATGGGAAATTTTCACTTTTAACCTCTTCATAGAGAAAGTTTCCCAAAACACAATCAAAATTTCCTATTCTCAGGTTTCTTATAGTTTTTGATCCGGGGAACAACTTTGTAGAACATCGCAAAGCGCTAGTAATTGATCCCGAAAAGATACAGGATATTTTTTGGAGTACGTAAACAAAATTCAACGTTCTCTAAAAATTTGTCTGTATCTTTCCGGGATTAATTCCTAGCGCTTTGCGATGTTCTACAAAGTTGTTCCCCGGATCAAAACCTATGAGAAACCCCTATTCTGAAAAAAAACATACGGCATAGGAAAACTTTCTCGAAGAAGAGTTAAAAAGTTGAAAATAAATAAATTAAATTTATTGAAATTTCTTTATAACTTCAGATTAAGAGTGGAACAACTAAACATTAACAAAATGCGCTCAAAATTTCAGGCTAGCTTCTGCGGTTATAATGCTACAAAATTTCGGTCGAGGCGTTCGAAATTGAACACTTTTGTCTTTTTCATATATCCGTGAGCCACGCTAGTGTACAGTCCAGAGCAAGTAGCAGTAAATTATCGGTTTTACTCCCAGAACTCGATGGATGCCACGACTCACGGAACTGTAACCTCCAGCCCCAATGCGTGAAACACGTTCATCCACAATTCAAGCAAAACATTGTAATAGGGCCGAAGCCAACGTGTAAACAAAGAGTCTATCCTGCTCACGTCAGTTGATGTTTACATTAGGAACGAGCAGGATAGACTCTTTGTTTACACTTCGACTTCAGTCCTATTGCAATGTCGTCAGCTGTGTGCTATCTTGTGACATAGACCATTTTGGTCGAAAATGAGTTAATGATGACGTTTTGCTATACTTAACAAACACTTCAAGATGCTTTAACCCGATTTTGGAAACTCGCTTCTGTTTCCCGGATATCGCAATACACACTTGTGACATAGACCAATTTATCATCAAAATGATTGTGCACACTTGTGACACGTCATACATGTTGCTAGAAAATGTGGAAAATTTTTCTTGTTTTTCACAAATGTATGTCCACACATACTTTCTAAAGGCAATGCAACCTTTTGTTTTTAAAAATATACTGATTAAGTCGATTAAACCATTGATTTGAACTTATTTTAGTTTGTATGGGAATTCTGTGCACACTTGTGACACGTAGTACAATTTTACTTTCGAAACACACTTGTGACACGTGCTTTTCAGATTTTTGTTTACATTATTTACTGTATCTTTTAACTGGTATAACCAAATTAGTTGAAACTTGGAGCGTTTGTTAAGCGATAGTATACGAACCGATTGCTTCAAAAAGTTTGGCTCTATCGTTCATAGTTTTGAAATTATTTACCAACAAACTTTAAAAATCGATTTTCTCGAAAAGTACCAAATGGTCGTTCTCACAAGATTGCACACAACTGACGATGTTTTGCCAGTCTTTTCGGAGGCGTGTGCACTGTCGTGCAAAGTGGACTTGGGGGACAACGTAGAGCAAACCAAGTCGCTATCAAGTGCGCCAACTGTGGAGGTAACCATATCAGCAACTACCGTGGATGCAGTGCCCGAGAAATCTACTAAATTTCGAGCTGAACCAGTCGTTGCCGGTGATGATCTCTTATTAAGAAACACGAGGAAAGGGTGGATAAGCATTTTGACAGCTAGAACTATTTTGCAAATTCCGTTTCATCGTTTAAAGCTGATTTATAATTTTTCTGCCCTGTTCTTGCATTTTCATGAAGGATTTTGATAAAGATAAACCAAAATTATTGTTGTCTAACTCAAAAATCAACATGTACTTAACCCAGAA
The DNA here is from genome assembly GCF_016801865.2 of Culex pipiens pallens. Taxonomy (NCBI): domain Eukaryota; kingdom Metazoa; phylum Arthropoda; class Insecta; order Diptera; family Culicidae; genus Culex; species Culex pipiens. The sequence continues at coordinate 72,110,063 of NC_068939.1, forward strand.
TCTAATGTTTAATTCTAAACAAATGGTTTAAATTTCATTGCAGTTTCTATCAGAAATTTGCAAAATATCAGTGAATTAATGACAGCTTTGGTTTCAGGGCAAACATATAAATTTGGTAAAATCCAATGAATGGACTTTGAAGTCTAACTCACGTCAATTGAAATGATTTGGAAACTATGAAAAAATATCCCACTTTTCATATGAATTTTGGAGTTCAGGTACTGGAACCAAATAATGGTTACCGTAAACTGGGGTCAATCGGGACACATGGGGCAAATTGGGACAGCAGTTTTAACCATTCCATATTTAAAAGCTTTTAGTGCTTTAAAAACTGCTGTCCCTATTCAGACTGTAGTCCCGATTCACCCCAGATTACGGTATATAGTTATATTAGATACTCCTTTCCCTCAAATTAGAGCTTAATGACTGCCTGAGCTGATGACAACAACAACTACAATTCCAATCATTCAACCGGACTGAGGAAATCTCATTTTATGGAAAGAAGTCCATGAAAAAAATTGAAATAAAATAAAATTAGCTGCAGTTCAGACTCGATTATACTAAGGCCTCGGTAAAATTTTACTCAGGATAATAGAATCTTCGGAAATTCTAATTATGGTTATTTTTTATCCGTTGTCTTGTTTTTGTATGTGATTTTTAATTTTTAATCCAAGATGGCGGCCAAAATGGCGGTGTTGAAATACTGAGAAAATGTATTTAGTATGCTCAAGCACTCAACAAGTCAAATTTGACAAAAAGGGATAGCCGAATGGTTACACTGTCCGCTTTGTAAGCGGATTGATCATGAATTCGAACTTTCCATCGGATGGGGATGTAAAACGTCGGTCTCGGCCTTGGTTGTTGCTATGCCGTTAAGTCATTCCAGGTGTGGGTGTCGTCTCCCTGCTATAACGACAAACAACACACCAAACCAAGCCTGCTCCGGTGGCATCGCTGGCGGTGGTTGGACTCGCAATCCACAGGTCGTCAGTTCGAACCCTGGAAGAAAGGTTCCTTGGAGTAAAAAGAGGTTTAGGTGCTCTCCCATTCAAACTTTCGGACTCCTAGGTTCGAGCAGAAACTTGCAATGGAGACCATAAAAGACCGGGGGGTCGTTGAAAAAAATGTTCTTGAAAAATTATTTTCAAAAAACTTCGAAGAATCATTTTTTTCAAAAAACTTCGAAGAATCATTTTTAACATGATTCTTCCCATCCCTTGACCCTGGTCAGAGCCGAGGGACAAAGCCTTTGAAAAATATTTGCATCGGCCTTATATATAAAAGAAAAAAAAACCTCTAAGTAGCACCGCTAAAAATCATTTCAATACCTCAGTATAATCTTCTACTAAACTGGTTTGAACTCCAGCTCCACGCAAGCCTAATGAACCAGAATATCTTCACCACTTTGCCTAACATCCAGGCCCAATCATGGTGAACCGGACCGGGCTAAGGAAGAGAGAAGCAAAGAGCCTCAAACAGCATAAACTCCGCCTTCACAGCTCTAGCAGCTGCGTGAACTGAGGTTGCTCGCCGCTCACTATGATTGTCTCGTTCTTGCGCAAGCGCCTCGCGCGCCTAAGCGGACTGTTCTGTTGTGCGCATCAGCTTCTCGCTCGCTTTTTTCTTGTCTTGTCTTGCCTGATTGCTTCTTTATGCTTTGCGTCTCAACCTTGATTGCGCGGCTATCAATCGGGTGATCGTTCATGCTCGCACGATCAGATTGATTGATCTCAGAGAATCAAACTTGTTTCTGTGTTATTGTCTACGAAATTCTTTAGTTTTCTTATTAAATTTTTACCCTCATTAAATTTAGTATTTTCAAGTCAAGTCAGCATTTAATCTAATCTAATTTAATCTAGTCAAGTCAGCATTTAAAATAAAAAAAAATAAAAATGGCAAAATAACAAAACAAGAAAACTAAAGTTTTATTTTTGCAATTCTTTTGTGAAACTATTTACCTTTCCTGTCAATCTCGAAAGGCAAAATGACCTACTTTTCATCGCCAAAAATAAAAGTACTGAAAAGGTCTTTTCAGCATCCACTTGTGTCGAAAATTAATACTTTTTGATACAAATGTGAAGTTTGAAACAAGTAAAATAATCAAATTCAACGGGTGCTTTTGGAGTTGCAAATAAATCAATTCACTGCAAAACTCAGTAAGTTGAAAAAATGTACGACTCGTACTTAAAAAAACCTTATTCGGTGAAGTAGGATTTTTGCTCAATTTTCCAACTTTTGTTAAAACCTTTCTCTGATTTATGCATTATTTATTTTATTATTGTGGGTCTCGTGGCGCAGGGGTAGCGGCTTCGGCTGCCGATCCCGATGATGCTATGAGACGCGGGTTCGATTCCCGCCTTATCCACTGAGCTTCTATCGGATGGTGAAGTAAAACGTCGGTCCCGGTTTCTCCTGTCTCGTCAGAGGCGCTGGAGCAGAAATCCCACGTTAGAGGAAGGCCATGCCCCGGGGGGCGTAGTGCCAATAGTTTCGTTTTTATTTTATTATTCTAGTACTAATTCATAGTTGTTAGGAAATCCATAGCTCTATTTGGCCACAAATTGAACTCATTATTCAATTGAAAATAAACTTATTTTGGCAACTTGTTTCATGCACTACTATTGTAGAACAAAAGTTAATCAAAATGACTTGGTCTCCGATAGAGATGGGAAAAACCGCTCTTATTTAGGAGCCGCTCATTTTCATTCGCTCATTAAAAAGAGCCGCTCTTTTGAACGGCACTTTCACTCTTTTTCAAAATATGGTTGAAAAAGATGTTTTCTAAAAATTGTGTGATTTTTAAAGCTATTTCACACTGAAATTATAAAAATTATTTGAAAAAAAAAATTAACTAAAAACGAGAAGTTTCATTTGAAAACCATAAGTCTTGGCGGTCTCCATGCCTCGAGCCTAAACGTTAGAATAATTGAATGTGGCATCCAAACTTAAATCTAAGATTTTAGAGAATTTGCTATTATTTGTAAAATGCGTTTATTTCTGAAAAATTGAGATAATGCTGATATTCTATTAATAGAAAATATACTGTTAGGAACCATCCCCTAAAAAGTGTCCACGTGGTTTATGGATGGTCCCTTAACTCTTTTCTACATTATGATTTGATCGAAAAGGTCTATAAACGCTGAAGATTATTTGGGCAAGAGGATTTAATGTTTTTTTTTTCCAAAATCTCTAAGATATTTAGTAGATTTTTGGTAATAAATTACAATTAAGAGCGAGTCCACGAACAGGGCATGCCCCTTTGTATGGGACGTCGTTTGGACCTCACCAATCTGCCTGAAATTTTCAGGGGTTGTTTGTACATATAAAACTAGCATCTTTCCAAAATATGAGCACTATAGGTCAACGGGAAGTGGGGCAAATCGGGACACACAGTTTTAAGGTTCAAAAACGTCAAAATTATTTAAAATGCTATAACTTAGGCAAAATTCAATTTAATTTCAAAATGAAAAATGCATCTGAAAGGGCTTAGATAATGCAACAAAATGCAGGGAGAAGCATCCCAATTGGTTAATTCTAAAGGGAGTTATTGGCATTTTAGTAAAAAAATAGCATAATTTTTAAACTCAAATAAAAAAATGTTTCATCCAGATATCAACTCGGTTCGACCTGCAGCTTGTAGGGGAGATCTGGGACTACTATCTGAGACTGAAAACGCTCTGGGTAAGGCATTTTAACATACTTAATAGACACTTTTACTTTTAGTGAATTTTTTGGTTGTATTTTTTGCTCGGGGGACCCCTTAGTTCACATTTTCCGAACCTGAGAAATGGTAAAATAACTCCCTTTAGATTTAACCAAATCACTTTGACCCAATCTCACCCCCCAGACCCAATGTCAACCCCACTAACGGTATTTAAGAATGTTGCTATTTGAAATATGACGATTCAGCTCTAAAAATGTCAGGAAATAGTCCCTCTGTTTTTTATCCCTGACGTTTTTTTTTATCCTAAAGTACTTGGACAATGCTAGGTTTGTTTGTATCAGCATAGAAATATTTAATATTGTATTTGAAATTTTCAAAAACAGATTTAACACTACAATTTATTGGAAATTCAATAAATTATCTTTATAACAAATTAAAAAAATATTCCATCTTAGAACGGTTCTTTCAAAAGGCCGGAGATCAAAAAAGAACCGCGGTTTTTTTTGTGAGCTATGGTTCGTCCGCTCTTTGAGCGGCCCGCTCTTTTTTTGCCCACCTCTAGTCTCCGATATTGAATTAACTGATCTGTTTTTCAACGACAAAACAAAATCTGTATGCAATCCAGGTATTGACTTTTTTTCTTACTTTTTTCATAAAATATAAAAAAATACTCTGAGTTGCATTTTCAAAGTATCCTAACTTCCAAATAAATGTGATCTGCCGACAAGTGTTAACTATTTGTCACTGCCAACGATTCGCAGCCTCTCTCCCACGCACTGTTGGGAATTCCCCAAAAATAGATGTTTACCATTCCGGCTCGTACTTTTGCCATAAATCAAATGCCAGCACTGCTCCGGCTTATTTATGCAGGAGACCGTCCAAAGAGTTTTTATATTGTAATGTAAAAATTTAGTTCCTTTCCCGGGATATATGGTGAGGTGTAGAGAAAGCAGCAAACTCAAACCCCATCACGTTTTTGGAGATCTTCTCGGACCATGTTCCGTTTCGGTTGATCAAATTCGGTGAGAAAAGATAAATTTTCTGTGAGTCGTCGGATCGTCGTCGTCGTCAAGGTCTACAAGGCACACAGAACACCAAAACGGGAAGGTAAAGGATTCGATAATCTTTTTTGTTGTCATCACGTCCTGAGATTGCCTCCGCTGCGGTGGCAATCGTCCTTTCTTAAGCTTTTTTTGCGGCATTTTCCTTTTTGTCTCCGAAGGTTTTTTTTTTACTTCTTCTCTTTTATTTTCGGTCAGGGATCAACAACGTAAAAATGTACGAAATCCTATAGCTTTCTAAACATTTGCAACTAAGTGAAAAAATAAACAATGCTGATTGGAATTAGTGTGGGTTTCGAGCTGAGGTGGACATGCAGAACACAAAGCTGATACGGTACACCTCGGAGAGAGGTAGCAGCAGGTAGGACGTAGGACCTCCTAAATCAATTAGGCTCGGACGTGTTTGTTTAAGGTAATTACCAGATGCTTTTGTTTGATCATGTATACAAATAGTGGACTGTTGCAAAGATTTGTGCTTGTGGGTCTAATTTTTGGGGTCATGGTTGTGAACAAAGCAGATTTTTTTTTGAAATTTATTTTGAAATTGATATAAATCGTTTGTACTTATATTGAGCTTTAAAGTTCACCTAATTAATTGAAACTTCCCCTGCATTATATAATTTCAGTTCAAGTATTCCATCACGCACAACGGCGAATTGTGGTTTCATGGCACATTAAAATCGGAAACAAAAAGCCGTGGCCACGTAACAATAACCGTGTTATTCTTCTAAGAAATGGACAGCCGTGACCGGTGCTGAACGCTCCCGCTCAAGATCCCATTCAAAACGGCATTATGTACGATATCCATTTCACCCGCAACAATGACCCTTTGTTTGTTAATGCTCGTTCATGATACAATAATTAATCTTTTGCGGCCTGCCATCGCACCTGAAGCAAATCTCACGAGTTGATTCATATTTTTTTAGTATCTATTTTGGGTTTGGTTCTAGGACCCCCTTTCGGTTGTAGGGTGCTAGTCAAAGTTTAGGTCGGTACACCTCTTCTACTTTTGATGATCCCCTTGATGATATCAAAAGCATTAAAAAATATGAACGAAAAGGGCGTTCTATGCGAAACCGAAAGTTAAATATTTGAGTTTTTTTTACTGTCTGAATACTCTATCACCTACCTACAAAATTTTATGTTGACTTATGAGCAATTCTCTAATATTTCGATCATTCGATTTTTTTGAATTTTTTAATCCAGCTGAAACTTTTTTGGTGCCTTCGGTATGCCCAAAGAAGCCATTTTGCATCATTAGTTTGTCCATATCATTTTCCATACAAATTTGGCAGCTGTCCATACAAAAATGATGTATGAAAACTCAAAAATCTGTATCTTTCGAAGGAATTTTTTGATCGATTTGGTGTCTTCGGCAAAGTTGTAGGTATGGATAAGGACTGAACTGAAAAAAAATTATACACGGTAAAAAAATTTGCGATTTTTAATTTAATTTTTTGTCACTAAAACTTGATTTGCTTAAAAAAACATCAATTGCCAACTTTTTAGAAATTTTCAGGTTGTGCAAATAATCATTGACCGAGTTATGAATTTTTGAATCAATACAGTTTTTAAAAAAAATCAAAACATTGGTCGCAAAAATTTTTCAACTTCATTTTTCGATGTGAAATCAAATTTGCAATCAAAAAGTACTGAAGTGTAATTTTGATGAATTGCATCGTTTTCAAGTTAAAGCAATTTTTAAGTAACTTTTTCAAAAAAGTCATATTTTACATTTTTTAAATTAGTGCACATGTTTGCCCACTTTTGAAAAAAATATTTTTGAAAAACTGAGAAAATTCTCTATATTTGGCTTTTTTGAACTTTGTTGATACGACCTTTACTTGTTACTTGATATTGCCATGAAAAAGTTTAAAAAACAGGAAAATTGATGTTTTCTAAGTCTCACCTAAACAACCCGCCATTTTCTAACCTCGATATCTCAGCAACAATGTTAAAATATAAAACATTCGTTAAATTTTCCGAAATTTTCAAAAACAAATTTTCAAGTCAGGACTAACATTTCCAAAGGGCCAAAAATTCAATATTACGCCCTTTTGGAATGTTAGTCTTGATTTGAAAATTTTGAAAATATGGTTTTCAGAAAGATTGGAAAATTTAACGAATGTTTCATATTCGGACCGTTCGTTGCATGGCAATATCACAGCAACTAAAGGTCGTATCAACAATGTTCAAAAAAGCCAATTATAGAGAATTTTCTCAGTTGCACTAATTAAAAAAAATTAAAAACCGCGACTATTTTCAAAAAAGTTACCTAAAAATGACTATAACATAAAAACGTTGCACGTTATCAAAATTTCACTTAAGCACTTTTTGATTGCAAATTTGATTTTACATAGAAAAATGAAGTAGAAAAAATTTTGTGACCAATATTTTGATTTTTTTTTAAAAATCTGTATTGAATCAAAAATTCATAACTCGGTCAAAGATTTTTTGCACAACCTGAAAATTTCTGAAAAGTTGGCATTTGATTGCAAATCAAGTTTTAGTGACAAAAAGTTAAGAGCGAGTTTTTCACCGATGTGAAACAGATCGTATCGAGGTGCTCCGATTTGGATGAAACTTTCAGCATTTGTTTGTCTATACATGAGATGAACTCATGCCAAATATGAGCCCTCTACGACAAAGGGAAGTGGGGTAAAACGGGCATTGAAGTTTGAGGTCCAAAAAACATGAAAAATCTTAAAATTGCTCGCATTTCCGTAAAACTTTATCAATTCCAACTCTCTTAGATGCATTCGAAAGGTCTTTTGAAGCCCTTCAAAATGTGCTATAGACATCCAGGATTGGTTTGACTTTTTCTCATAGCTTTTGCAAATTACTGTTTAAAATGGATTTTTTTAAAACCTCAATATCTTTTTGCAACAGCCTCCAACACCCATACTCCCATAGGTCAAAAGATAGGTAATTTCATGGAATATAAGCTTATGGTATTAACTTTTTGGCCAATTGCAGTTTTTCTTATAGTTTTACGATTTTTCTAGAGCAAACATTTTACAACGTTAGTTTTTGCCCTGTAGGCCAAGAAGACGGCACTTTTTGGTCTCAATTTTAACATATTCGGAATCCTCAGACAATTTTACATTAGAATGAGGTGTTGGAATTAAGAATTTGATAGGAAAAAATGCCATTTAGAATTAATTAAAATATTATTTAGAATTTTGTCGGATTAAGGGTAAAACAAGTTTTCGCCTACTTGATACAGCATTTGACGTATTGATCATAGGGTAAAGAAGATCTATTTCTTTTTTCAAAAATGTTTTATTAAATTATTTTTTAAATCAAAATTACATTTCCAATACTCCTAACTTAAGTGAAATTGACCGAGGATTCCGAATATGAAAAAATTGAGACCAAAAAAAGCCGTCTTCTTGGCCTACAGGGCAAAAACTAACGTTGTAAAATGTTTGTTCTATAAAAATCGTAAAACTATGAGAAAAACTGCGATTGGCCAAAAAGTTAATACCGTAAGCTTATAGTCCATGAAATTACCTATCTTTTGACCTATGGGAGTATGGGTGTTGGAGGCTGTTGCAAAAAGATATTAAGGTTTTAAAAAAATCCATTTTAAACAGTAATTTGCAAAAGCTATGAGAAAAAGTTACACCGATTCTGGATGTTTATAGCACATTTTGAAGGGCTTCGAAAGACCATTCGAATGCATCTAAGAGAGTTGGAATTGACAAAGTTTTACGGAAATGCGAGCAATTTTAAGATTTTTCATGTTTTTTGGACCTCAAACTTCAATGCCCGTTTTACCTCACTTCCTTTTATCGTAGAGGGCTCATATTTGACATGAGTTCATCTCATGTATAGACAAACAAACGCTGAAAGTTTCATCCAAATCGGAGCACCTCGATACGACCTCTAGAACAAACCGAGCAGAATCTACAAATACTGCCTCTTAGGCTGGATTTTCATGGATCATGCAACGACATCGTAAGCATGAGCATCGAAATTTTTACGATGCTCTTGGATGGCGTTATGACTTAGCTATGACTCAAACCTAAATAACGGGCAGACCGCCATTTTTTCCGCAAGCGTTTCAAGAAGGAACGGTAGAAAATGGGAGAGAAACGCTTGGGGAAACGTCAACACAAAGCAACACGTGCACGGAAAAACCAAAGATAAAAATTTTAGACAAATGCAGGGGAACTTTTAATTTAGAACCATTCAAAATTTATTTCCGGATAGAACAAAATAATATTAATATTAACAATGTTTGGCAGCATTTAGTAGAGCACAACAAAATAGACCAAAATAAGACCGGCGAGAACGGGAAGTATCTAATAGAACAAAAAATCAAAGCATCTGGAGTTTTTTTTTTGAAAAGGTCCTATAAACCAAATTTTCATTTTTTGCTTTTTGGGTGTTTTTGAATACCCTTGACTCAAGGCGGGGTCCTTTTCAAAAAAAAACTCCAGGTATGCTATTTGAAGGGACTGAAAAATAATTGATAGATGGAGCCATATTGATCACTAGCGTGCACAGGGTGGGGCAACATGGGGCAACTGCCCCACCATCCTCAGCAATTTGTTCTAAATTCGGCCAGGGAGCGTCCATAAAAGACGTAACTTTCAAAACGCCCATATAACTGCCCCACCTTCCTCGAGAAGCTGAGCACGCTACTAATATTGATATTGAGAAAATTGACAGCCAGAGAGTAACTGTACAAACATGGGGTGAATTGAAATTCTGAAATTCTGAAATTCTGAAGTTCTGAAATTCTGAAATTCTGAAATTCTGAAATTCAGAAATTCAGAAATTCTGAAATTCAGAAATTCTGAAATTCAGAAATTCAGAAATTCAGAAATTCAGAAATTCAGAAATTCAGAAATTCAGAAATTCAGAAATTCAGAAATTCAGAAATTCAGAAATTCTGAAATTCTGAAATTCTGAAATTCTGAAATTCTGAAATTCTGAAATTCTGAAATTCAGAAATTCAGAAATTCAGAAATTCAGAAATTCAGAAATTCAGAAATTCAGAATTTCAGAATTTCAGAAATTTAGAAATTCAGAAATTCAGAAATCCTGAAATTCAGAAATTCAGAAATTCAGAAATTTAGAAATTCAGAAATTCAGAAATTCAGAAATTCAGAAATTCAGAAATTCAGAAATTCAGAAATTCAGAAATTCAGAATTTCAGAATTTCAGAAATTTAGAAATTCAGAAATTCAGAAATCCTGAAATTCAGAAATTCAGAAATTCAGAAATTCAGAAATTCAGAAATTCAGAAATTCAGAAATTCAGAAATTCAGAAATTCAGAAATTCAGAAATTCAGAAATTCAGAAATTCAGAAATTCAGAAATTCAGAAATTCAGAAATTCAGAAATTCAGAAATTCAGAAATTCAGAAATTCAGAAATTCAGAAATTCAGAAATTCAGAAATTCAGAAATTCAGAAATTCAGAAATTCAGAAATTCTGAAATTCTGAAATTCTGAAATTCTGAAATTCTGAAATTCTGAAATTCTGAAATTCTGAAATTCTGAAATTCTGAAATTCTGAAATTCTGAAATTCTGAAATTCTGAAATTCTGAAATTCAGAAATTCAGAAATTCAGAAATTCAGAAATTCAGAAATTCAGAAATTCAGAAATTCTGAAATTCTGAAATTCTGAAATTCTGAAATTCTGAAACTCTGAAATTCTGAAATTCTTAAATTCTGAAATTCTGAAATTCTGAATTACTGAATTTCTGAAATTCTGAAATTCTGAAATTCTGAAATTCTGAAATTCTGAAATTCAGAAATTCAGAAATTCAGTAATTCAGAAATTCAGAAACTCAGAAACTCAGAAACTCAGAAATTCAGAAATTCAGAAATTCAGAAATTCAGAAAATCAGAAACTCAGAAATTCAGAAATTCAGAAATTCTGAAATTCTGAAATTCTGAAATTCTGAAATTCAGAAATTCAGAAATTCAGAAATTCAGAAATTCAGAAATTCAGAAATTCAGAAATTCAGAAATTCAGAAATTCAGAAATTCAGAAATTCAGAAATTCAGAAATTCAGAAATTCAGAAATTCAGAAATTCAGACATTCAGAAATTCAGACATTCAGAAATTCAGAAATTCAGAAATTCAGAAATTCAGAAATTCTGAAATTCAGAAATTCAGAAATTCAGAAATTCAGAAATTCAGAAATTCAGAAATTCAGAAATTCAGAAATTCAGAAATTCAGAAATTCAGAAATTCAGAAATCCTGAAATTCTGAAATACTGAAATACTGAAATTCTGAATTTCTTAAATTATGAAATTAAGAAATTCAGAAAATATGAAATTAAGAAATTCAGAAATTGAGAAATTCTGAATTTTTTTCTTAATTTCTTAATTTCCTAATTTCTTTATTTCTTTATTTCTTTATTTCTTTATTTCTTTATTTCTTTATTTCTTTATTTCTTTATTTCTTTATTTCTTTATATCTTTATTTCTTTATTTCTTTATTTCTTTATTTCTTTATTTCTTTATTTCTTTATTTCTTGATTTCTTTATTCCTTTATTTCTTTATTTCTTTATTTCTTTATTTCTTTATTTCTTTATTTCTTTATTTCTTTATTTCTTTATTTCTTTATTTCTTTATTTCTTTATTTCTTTATTTCTTTATTTCTTTATTTCTTTATTTCTTTATTTCTTTATTTCTTTATTTCTTTATTTCTTTATTTCTTTATTTCTTTATTTCTTTATTTCTTTATTTCTTTATTTCTTTATTTCTTTATTTCTTTATTTCTTTATTTCTTTATTTCTTTATTTCTTTATTTCTTTATTTCTTTATTTCTTTATTTCTTTATTTCTTTATTTCTTTATTTCTTTATTTCTTTATTTCTTTATTTCTTTATTTCTTTATTTCTTTATTTCTTTATTTCTTTATTTCTTTATTTCTTTATTTCTTTATTTCTTTATTTCTTTAATTCTTTATTTCTTTATTTCTTTATTTCTTTATTTCTTTATTTCTTTATTTCTTTATTTCTTTATTTCTTTATTTCTTTATTTCTTTATTTCTTTATTTCTTTATTTCTTTATTTCTTTATGTCTTTATTTCTTTATTTCTTTATTTCTTTATTTCTTTATTTCTTTATTTCTTTATTTCTTTATTCCTTTATTTCTTTATTTCTATATTTCTATATTTCTTTATTTCTTTATTTCTTTATTTCTTCATTTCTTTATTTCTTTATTTCTTTATTTCTTTACTTCTTTATTTCTTTATTTCTTTATTTCTTTATTTCTTTATTTCTTAATTTCTTTATTTCTTTATTTCTTTATTTCTTTATTTCTTTATTTCTTTATTTCTTTATTTCTTTATTTCTTTATTTCTTTATTTCTTTATTTCTTTATTTCTTTATTTCTTTATTTCTTTATTTCTTTATTTCTTTATTTCTTTATTTCTTTATTTCTTTATTTCTTTATTTCTTTATTTCTTTATTTCTTTATTTCTTTATTTCTTTATTTCTTTATTTCTTTATTTCTTTATTTCTTTATTTCTTTATTTCTTTATTTCTTTTTTTCTTTATTCCTTTATTTCTTTATTTCTTTATTTCTTTATTTCTTCATTTCTTTATTTCTTTATTTCTTTATTTCTTTATTTCTTTATTTCTTTATTTCTTTATTTCTTTATTTCTTTATTTCTTTATTTCTTTATTTCTTTATTTCTTTATTTCTTTATTTCTTTATTACTTTATTTCTTTATTATTTTATTTCTTTATTTCTTTATTTCTTTATTTTTTTTCTTCACTTGCTTTTCTTCTTAATTTCTCCCACTCTTCTAGCCTTCAGCCAGAACTATGATGCAATTATCAAATATTTATTCCATAAAAATAAATATGAAAAAAAATCTAATTTTTTCCATGTTTTCAACTTTCCGTTCTTGGTAAACCGTACACACTTTGATCTAGCGTACTGTTTAAAAATGTTCTATGTTTATGGGAAACACTCGTATCATAGGTGGCAATCAACATTTTCCTTGAATGACATACATTTCATGCTGTGAAATAAAATTAAAATTCTTTCTTGTTATTTGAAAACGTAAAAACCCACTTTAAAATAATTTGAGGTAGCCTATCGCCTCTTTTCAAAACTTTGTCGACATCAACATCAGGCGATTCCATTGTTGCCATTTTGGCATCGGAAAAATCTCATGTGTTTGCCACAAAACGCTTGAAACGCTTGCCTGCTTGAAATATTCACGGAAATATTTCACAGCGTTATTTGGTTTGTGTCCATGGTGTCGCGGCAGCAATATGGCTGACAGGACAGGCATCGAACTACGATGCACTGACATTTTAGCAAAGCATGGTAGTGACTATGCTTTCGATGTCGGTCATCTTACGATGCTCGTGCATCGAAAATCAAAAGTCGGAAAATCACATTTTCGGGGCTTTCCGGCAATTAGTATTTGTTTTTATTGTTCGTACTGCCATGAACAATCAATCTAAACTATTTTACCACTTAACTTGGTCGAAAAATATGAGTTTTCGACCAAATTTGACCACGAGCATCGAAAGCCGCTTTCGATGTCGGTCATCGAAAAATCCATGAAAATCCACCCTTAAATTTAAAATCACAAAAAAAAATTACCGTGTAAAAACAGACCTATTTCGTAAAGAACTACTCTTGTATGGCTTACAAAATGACTTCTTTGGTTATAGTTTAATTAAAACAATTTCCTTTAAAAAAAATACAACATCTAAAAATGTTCGTGAAGAATTTCCCAAAAGAATAATAGTTTGCCTCCCCGTAGGGTACGTAAACAAATAAGCCGCGTTGTCTCATTAAAATCGCCTTCGTGACGGACGTGTCTCTTGAGTGAGGTTTCCCTCAGCCATTTTTTCTGTTTAATTCCGTACAAAACGCGAGATATGAATTTTCGCTCTCATGACTGACGAATGGGACCTCGGCTCTATAGGGTCTCCCAAGACAGGTGGTGCCTAGTGAGTAGGTAATAAACCCCACACGCGCGTGTTCAGTTCACCGCAAACAAAAACAAACAATAATGACGAACTCCGCCTGGACTGGACGGAGAATATTTCGGGGGTAATTTTTCGGCGGAATTGAATTAGTGGCGGCGTCGGCGGCCTGTCCACATCAAAAGGTCGCGAGTTTTTTTTCTGTTTGATAATTTTCGAGCTTGAAATGCTTTTCGGTCGCTCTTTTTTTTTTATTTTTGGTACGCGACTGATGATGTGATCTAAGCGAAGGAAAGTTGCGGAACGGAACGGAACTACAAAGGAGGACTTTTCCCCGTGCCGATGCCGCCTAGGAGGGGACAGGTGTTTGGACACGCGGAACTGACCACTGCTGCGGATTGCTGCTGGGAAAAATGCTACTTTTAACCCAGCAGTTGCGTGCGTGAGTGCGTGTCAGACGGTATGACTGACACGCCAGTGGTGGCCTCTGTGTTGGGGAAGATAATATTACTGTAGTTGAAGTGTTTGATCCAATTCTTTTACCTTCAATAATAAATGTTAAAATTAAATACATGAACTTTTAAAAAAATGATCTTGTTATTTTGTAACAATAAACGACTTGTTTAACATTTAAAAACGATACGTAATCCACCTTTAGGTGGTTGGTGCCTTCCTCACATTCATAAAGTCAATACATTCAGTAAAATTAGCAACACTCCCTTAACATGTTTAACAAATCAATTTTATTACTGATTTCTTTTGATAGGGTTCGCAGACCTTCAATTTTTCTGGCTCATCTGGCAAGGTCTGATAAAAAAAACCTTATGGTCCGATTATCAATGTTAATACAAGAAACATTCGTGAAATTTTCCGATCTTTTCGAAAAAATAATTTGAAAATTTTTAAATCAAGACTAACTTTTTAAAAGGGCCAAACATTGAATATTACGCCCATTTAAAATGCTAGTCTTGATTTAAACATTTTCAAAATATTTTTTTCGAAAAGATCGGAAAATTTCACGAATTTTCAATTCGATTTCAATTCATTTCAATTTTCGTGTTTCTTTTTCTTAAAGCGGCTCTATCTCAGCGACCCTAGGTCCAATCTTTAATATCTCTTAGACAATTTTATAGCAAATTTTCTGAACTTTTAAAAAAAAAATTTTAGAAATGGTCACTCATAGTCACTTGTTTTATAAAATTGAAAAACTGCAAATATTTCGCTAAAATCAAACTTTCGGTGGCTATATCTTGAAAACGGAACCCTTTATCAAAAATCTGTAAAGTACTTTTCGATTGCAAATTCAATTTTGCATTAAAGAATAATGTCAAACTTGTTTTTGCATGAAACTTCATTTTTTTCCAAAAATCACTATTTTTTCAAAAATTCATAACTCGGCGGCAGATTTTTTGACCATGTTTCTCTATGGCTCAAAAAATGCGGATTTTTGTCCCCTAAAACATATCACAAAATCTCGAAAATCAAAAAATACGTATTTTGGGAAATTGAGTTTCAGTGAAAAAAAAGTTGATAAAAAAATCTGCAATTTTTTTTCCGTGTACCTATTTTTTCTCAAAAGTCCTCAACAATACCTACAACTTTGCCGAAGACACCAAATTGATCAGAAAATTCACTCAAAAGTTACAGCTGTTTGAATATTTACATACCATTTTTGTATGGACAGCAGCCAAAATTGTATGGGTGAACCAATGACGCAAAATAGCTTATTTGGTCATAGGGAAGGCCCCCACAAAGTTTGAGCCAAATCAAAAAATACAAATAAAATCCATTTCCGGTTTTGGTAAAGAATTTCTCCAAAACAAACCGAAATGACCGAAGGGTTGATGGATGCAAAAATCATGTTCGATGAATAAAAAAAAACTTTTTTCAAACTTTTATTTAATTTCAAGTCACAATAAAAGCAATATGGAAAGTCATCATTGTAAATAAATTTGAGTAATTTTTATTTTTATATTTCATCAGGAAAATATTATGCATCGGTGGTCCCCTCGTAATTTTTCGTTCAGCCCAGTTATCGAGTAGCATTCGGTGACTGAGCTACGTTGAACCAAAATATTGAAAGATCAACACATTTCACTTACATTTTCTTCTCTTCAGAAATGCAGTCAAGGATGACACAAATAGAAAAACAAAATTTGCACGAAACATTACTTTACCAGTTGATCTTCTTTTATAAAGTTAAAATTGTATAAGGCTGGTGGGTGATACTATTAAAGCTATCAAATCAAGCAAAAATCTCGATTTTCATTTAAAAAATCCCGTTTAAAGTTTTTTTTTCAAACCGCCATATCTGAAAAAATGCATAAAAATTATAAAAGTGTAATCGACCACTATTTCTTTAAAAAGAAAATTAATTGAAACTAGGTTTGGGTCCTTTTACCCAAAATGGCAAACATCGTTTTCCACAGAAGATTTCTTTTAAGAATCAACTTATATCTTGAGGGGATCGTTAGTGTTAGTTTCAATGTTAGTTTCCCACTGGTGTCATAAAATTCATATTTGATCAATGAAAATTGCATATCTCCTTCACCGGTGATGGAAGAATTATCATCAAATGTCAATCTTTTGACGCTCATCAAAAGAAACAATCGTAAGGAGGAGCGGCCGTGGCTGACTGGTTACGGTGTTCGCTTTCTAAGCGAATGGTCCTGGGTTTCGATTCCCATCTGCTCCTAACGAGAAAGTATAGGAAATATTAATCTTAAAACTCTGAACATGAACGAAAAATCAAAGTCGCCCGAGTCGGGGTTCGATCCCCCGTCCTTTGGATTGGTAATCAAAAATGCTAACCACTAGGCCATCACGGCTTGGTGAGCGACGTCTGGAATTAGGAATACTGTTACTATCAAACTATATACGCGCTGGGTCCTTGTCCATTTGACAAGGGTTCGGAAGTTCTAAATAACGTTTGAACCCGATTGGTGCAAACGTTCTTCAGGGCGGGGCTTGTCGCTAAAAGCTGAGGGACCTCGCGCTCGGCTAGCCAGCGTAGAAATGGGTCACCGAAGCTCGGCAGAGCTAACACCTTCCAAATGCCTATGCGAGTTATTTGCATGTATAGAATGTAGATCTAAAAATACATGGAAACAACTCAATTTGTAAGAAGCGACCGCGTGGTCCCGTTTGGTTGGTTGCACACACACACACACACATCAAAAGAAACAATCGTAAGGGAACATGGCTCTCATCTTTCGCACTCGAAAGATCAAAATTTCAAAAATCTGTATCATTTGGAGAAATTGCAGGATCGTGTTTTTTTTTTAATTTTCTAATTTTTAACATCAAATTTTCAATATTTCATCACCGCCATTTTGGCCACCATCTTGAATTTAATAACTATAAAAATAAATCTTACTCAAAATTGTAAATCAACTTCTTTTTTCATAAATTGCACCGTTTTCAAGATTAACCCTATTTGATTTGATTTGAAAAATTTGAAATCATTCACCTAAGTTTGATTTTGACTGAAAACTTCTATTTTTCGACTTTTGAATGAAGTGTCTGTACACCCAAACGGCGGTCGCATGATTGTGATGCATGGCGGCATGAAAGTATATCAGAATCTGCATGAAATCTGTCCTCATTCATTTTTTGCGATATAGGAGTATGACATTTTTGCCCGTTACCGACAATTATCAACATTACCGACGGCTTTTTGGTTGTATTTCACAAAAAAAAACCCCTTCACTGAACGAGGATTGAACCACCAACTTCTTGGTTATTGATCCGAAACGCTACCACCGCGCCATGGACGCTTGATGAATTGTGAGTGAAAGAGCACCAACATATTCTTCTCTTTGGAGTATTGCTCGGGGACGGGCCAGCATTATATGTGTTGGTGAGAACTGCAGATCGCCGAAATGTTTACACGCGGGCAAAAATTATCTACGGGCTTGCTGCAAAAAATGTTATAAAATGTGACATTTTCTGCAGCAAATCCACTGTTGGAGATTTTGTGATATATTTTTTCCTTTGGGTGTAAACTTATTTATTTTCAATAGCGACTTATGGGACCCCAAAACGGATCGAATGATACCAAGACGGTCCAAATCAGTTCATCAGCCAATGCCGAGATAATCCAGTGCATTTTTTATCAACATCCCACCACACACACATTTGCTCAGAATTTGATTCTAAGTCGATATGTACACATGAAGGTGGGTCTAAGAGGTCAAATTAAGAATTTCTTTTTTCGAGTGATTTTGTAGCCTTTCCTCAGTAAGGTGAGGAAGGCAAAAAGGTTTCATACTAGTGTCCAAATTTATTAATATTTTTCTTTAGGGTTCATAAAATTTCCTATAAATTTGTCTAAGAAAAATTGAAGATTGTACCTCTGGTTGCTGATATACAGCGGATAAAAGAAAAGAAAAAAGAACATTAATTTTTTCCAAGTCTCATTTAAACAGCCCCCATTCTAATGTAAAAAATATTGACACACTTTTGAAAATTTTCGATCTCCTAAAAACATTTTGAAAATTTTAAATCCAGATCTACTTTTCAAAAGGGTTTATTAATTATTATTTATAAAATAATTAATTTTTAAATTTACAATTTGTTTCCATGTGCGTATTTCTTCTGAATAGTTCTTATCAATATCGACAACTTTTCCGAAGATACCAAATTGATCAGAAAATTCGCAAAAAAAAAATTATTCGAAAATGTACGTACCATTTATGTATACACAACTGCCAATGTTTTATGGAGCCTTCTATGGGCAATCCAATGATAAATAATCGCATTTTTGATCATTGGGAAGGCCCCACAAAGTTTCCGCAAAATCAAAATATACAAGAAAAATAAAAAAAATACACGAAATCGGACGATTTCGTAGAGAATTGCTCAGGCTGATAATGCATTTTTTTTAGTGTTATGATTTATTTGGTAAAATATGAGAAATACACAGAAGTAGTTACGCCCCTGCGCCCCTGTCTACGTGACAAAATAAAAACAAATTAACGGTTCCAATTTCCAAATATTCGCCCGAATGATGACCCTCGGCTCGATTGCGCCGTTTGAAAGTCGACTGGACACGCCGCCGCCGCCCAAGGGATTCCTCCGGTTCGATTCCTCGAACGGTGGAATTCCAAAAGTTTGGCCAGACCAGACCCAGCAATTGCAGGTCATTAAATATTTCAAGCACAAACCGCACGACGCAAAACTTTTTCCCCTCCGTCAAGTGCACGGGGCTCTTTTTTTCCGTCGTCGTTTGTTTGATCAAATTAATTTTTAATTTCTCGTGTAATTTCATTTCAATCAAGTTACGTAAATTATTCATGACAACAACGGGACGTTCATTTCTTCGAGTGTTTTTTTCTTTTTTGCTGTTGATGGTCCCATCGGGTTGCGCAGCTGGCGAAAGGGCGCGTTCCAGGCCGCGAGGACAGGTTCTGTTCGGTTTCGGGCCCATGCCACACGTCTGCCGGTGGCCAGTTGGTGGACGCGGCCCGGAGTAGCACGAGTCTGGCACATGCTGACCGCGTCGTATCGATCAAAATTCGTTGGAATGAGACGAGGTTTACTCCTTTAGAATTCTGGTAAAGTTCTGCGTGTGGTGAATTTCGGCTGGGAATTTATGAAATGTTTTATCGATTGCCTGTATGAATGTTTTATTTGAAACATAGGTTCAGACTTATTTAGGGGTTTATTTTTGTGTTCTGCAAATTGAAAGTTTGCAAAAATCTTGTCGTGTCCATAACTTACCAAATAGTGTATTTGCTATTCAACACAAACTGACAACTTCATTCTTAAATGTGCTCAATTTTCATGAATCAACATGATTATAATTGATGACCCTCATGACTAATTTCTCGGATTTACACATTTGGTTTTGCTCATTTTTCAGCTCAAATCTGCGAGGGGAAATCCCCTATGCTGCAAAACCGGGCAAACCATTCTCAAATTTCAAAACTCGTCGTTACTCGCCAACTCAACTTTGGCGTGATTTCACAATATTCCCCTCAACATTGAAGGTCACTTTATGAAGATTAATTTTGGCACCAACCATGACTCCCAAACCAGCATTGACAATGGCCAGACTTATGGTGGCGGTGGAATGACAGTGCATCTCATATGATGGTTCAGCAGCAGCAACGTCCAATGTTGACGAAGGCACTCATTTATGCATGCCATTTGGAATGGTGCAATAATTGAGTGGTGATTTTGGACTGCGCCCTTGTCTCTTTTGAATCCTTCTTTTTTTTTTGATCATTCGAGCCAATAATTGAGGGGTTGCTTGCCAAAACCTTAGTTCAAAACTCTGCTGCCGAAAAAAAATTGGTCGTCCGTTTGGGTCGATACTGTCAAAGGTTTGCTGGAAATGTCGGGCAAGTTTCGATGAGGGAGAGTGGAGCACATTTATGGCCGGTGGACCATTACTGAAATTGGTCATTTCTCAGAATTTGTCATTGAATAGTGTTTCAACCCCCTGTGAAAGCCCAAAACTTTGTTCTGCCCTCTATAAGCAAAACGTTATATGATGCTCAATACAATAAATACAAGCTGAGCAAGCTTTCGATTGTTATTTCACCTTAAAAAATATTATATTTTAACACGTAAACCCTTTACAACATAAACTTAATCTAAAAAGCCATACTAAGCTCTTTAATTGCTTGACGCCTCCCCGACGAAGTGTATTGTTAACGTAATTTAAAGTCATTCTCAAAGAAATTAAAATTAATTTTAACTAATTAAATACCAGAGCTTAACCCTTCGAACTCAAAAATCGCAAAAAATCAATTTTCAACTATTTTTTGATTTGTAAACAGCATTAAAATTAAGAACTTATTAAAATTGAAGTAAATTTTTGGGTTGGAAGTTTGACTTTGCCCAGACTATGCATCTAGGCAATTATTAACAATTTGAATGATATTAGAGTGACAATAAAAATTCAACCTCAGGAATAAGGCTTTCTAGCCAGAAATTTACCAATACATTCAAAGCATGTTTACATTACAGCTGGACGATTGTTTGCATCAGGTTTCCTATCTCTTTCTAGCAAAAGTTTCTTGTCAGGCGACTTCTAGCTGGTTTTTTTGACTGACCGCCCGATATGGCAGCCAACATACTTCGCAGGGCTGTGACGGCTGTGACAGCTCGAGCTCGATCATTGTTTGCATCAGGACACTGTGACGAGAAGTTCTACATTTTTGGGTTAAATTATATTTTTTTTCACTGGGCCTAGAAAGCCTTATACAGAAAATCTCACATTTCGACGCTGTCGTGCTATCTTGTCGCACCCGCCATTTCGACGTTCCGAGAAAAACGCGTTTTAATGTTTGACCTTGAGTAAACAAAAACTAGAGCACGCAATGTAAACAATAATAAACACGTTTTGTTTGGCTGACCATTCTGTGCATTGTCCCGAAGTTTGGTTGAAGTTGGTTGCTGGAGTCCCGAGTTATAATTACAAATGTTTACGGCAGTCTAACTTGTATGTGCGTCATACGCGTTCTGACCTGAAATCCCTTTGGCACCTGAAATGCAAAGAGTTTTTTCGGATTTCTTTGAATATCTCAGTATTGAAATCGAATTTTGGGCATCTGTGAAGGTCAAAAGGTGAGGCATTGTGAGCTGCACAAAACATCGTTCTTAACTCGATTTGACCCAAAATGCAAATGCGACAAATAAGCACGACGGCGACGATTTGAAAGTGATCCGACACATTTAACACCAGCTTTTGGTTAATTTTAGAAATTTTTGGTCATCCCAATATATTTTTTGTGATTTTGCCTTCCTCACTGAGGTAAGGCCATAATCCTGCTCTAAAATTGAACTTTTTATTTAAAGATCGAAACCCCACCTTGACCTACATATCCACTCAGAATCGAAAACTGAACAAATGTCTGTGTGTATGTGTGTGTGTATGTTGCCAACAATGTCACTCAGTTTTCTCAGCACTGGCTGAACCGATTTTGACCAAACCAGTCGCATTCGACTTGGTTTAGGGTCCCATACGGTGCTATTGAATTGTTTGAAGTTTCGATAAGTAGTTCAAAAGTTATGTATCAAAATGTGTTTTCGTATATTTTCGAAAGTTGAGTAAATGGCAGTAAACTGCACCAAACTTCATCATGTACATTGTTAGTTAGGTAATTGAAAGACCTTTCCAACGTGTTCAAAACATTGATAATCTGGCAACCCTGTCTCGAGCTATAACCACTTAAGTGATATTTATGTACTTTTTTGTAGCCGGATCTCATTTAAATGAATGTAAACAATGTCCGGATCCATCATCCGACCCATCGTTGGTTAGGTAATCAAAAGACCTTTCCAACGAATTCAAAACATTGATAATCTGGCAACCCTAGTAACATTTTTAAACTTATAGGTTTTATCATGGTTCTGCAAACCTTCATACGGCCTATATGGGCTTTTATGGCCTACTTAAAACCTAAAATGTTACTAGGGAACCCTGCCTCGAGTTCTGACCACTTAAGTGGTATTTATGTAGTTTTTTTGTAGCCAGATCTAACTAAAATGTATGTAAACAGTGTCCGGATCCATCATCCGACCCATCGTTGGTTAGGTAATTGAAAGACCTTTCCAACGAGTCCAAATCATTGACGATCTGGCAACTCTGTCTCGAGGTATGACCACTTAAGTGACATTTATTTACTTTTTTGTAGCCGGATCTCACTTAAATGTACGTAAACAATGTCCGGATCCATCATCCGACCCATCGTTGGTTAGGTAATCGAAAGGCCTTTCCAACGAGTCTAAAACATTGAAGATCTGGCAACCCTGTCTCGAGTTCTGACCACTTAAGTGATATTCATGTACTTTTTTGTAGCTTGAAATTAAAACTAGGAAAAAAAATTCCTCTTATGTCGAATATTTCTGACCAGTACTGTAAAATGCAAATAATGTTCATAGCAAAACTCACAACCTCCGTTTTATCTTATGGCACCGATAAATACAACATTTTTATACCAAATTGAAAGTCTCTTGGCTATAAATAAAATATTTCTGAAAATACGCAAAACGGATCTACCAATTTGAATGCAAGATTCTTTGAATTAACTATTTCTAATTTGCTAACTCGTATACTGACAGTTGAATTTTAACGTTTGGTTTTTCTTTAATTCCAATAACATGTTTATAATAATAGCCTAATGCAACCAAGGTTAAAGGCTAGGCAATCAACCTTACTTGCAACCACCTATGCAGCTTAGTCCAGGGTGTCAGATTTGCAAATTTATTTACAAAAAATGGAGAAATTCAAAAATAGTTTCAAATAATTTTCCGTTTTTGACATTTTGCAGACATTTTTGAAAGTACACTCAAACCCCGATGGTTTGACGCCAACTGTTGTCAAACTGTTGTCAAACTAAAAAGTGACCCAGTTTGACACCCCTAAAAAAGTGTCAAACGAAAAAGTGACCAACCACCGAGGGTTGAGTGTATTTTTAAAGTTTCTGAGTTATTATATAAATATTTGAGATGATTTTCGGTCACTATTTTATCATTAGTGCAGGTGTACGAGCTGTCTGTGGAGAATCAAATGTTAAAGCAAACAATGGAGGGAGTGCAAACTCATTTTTATTTTTGATCGTTATTTCTTGTTTTTGTAGTTGAGATTAAAATTTAATTTATTCTTACAACAATTCCATTTGAAAATTACATAAACCAAGAAAAAAGTTATCCGATCGGGCTCAAAACATTTCTGGGGGATCCTTGGCCCGTACTTTTTCATTGGCTTTTAGAGTGATCTACACCGTGCTAAGGTGGTCCCAAAAATAGCTCATTTCGTATTTTTTTTGCAAGAACTGCATTTTTTTCGTAATAAAAAGAAGCTACTTTTGGTACCAAAATATGTATAGGTCATCGCTGCAATTTCAAAGCAATAGTGAAAAAAAGTTTTTTTTTGTTTCCGACATTTTTTCGTTTTTGCGCGCGGCAACTCTTTGTTGGTGATGAAAGATAGGTCTTTTTGTCATTCAAGAATGACAAGAAAGGTAAGTAATTTCAATCTATGGTCCCAAATACAAAATTCGTAAAAAATATTTCAAAATGCATAAAAAAAACGTTACAAAATGTATTCTAAATATTGAACTATCAATTTTGCTAGTTATTTTGATTTCATTTTCAGAATCTATAAATTTCTTTTTGAGAAAATTTGAAATAAAATTTGCATTATTTGGATTGAAACTTTGGTTAGCAAAACAGTTATGGTTGTATTATAGTCAATCAAGTTCATTTCAACCCCAACCTTCACTATTCGAAGGGATCATAACCGAAAAAAAATTCCGAAAAAATATCGAACCTCACTCCGGGTCACATAATTTTCATTCCACCGAATCGAGACGGCCGACCCGTAACACTCCGAGTAAATGACCAAATAAAGCCAGGCAGCCAGCAATCTTCACTCAATCAATCACGGATATTAATTGAATTCATGCAATTTAATTGACGAAAGCCAATTGATTCCAGCATTCTGCGGGAATGTCGTGGAAGTGTTGCCAGACAAAAAGCGGAAGCTGTCCGGCGGCCGCCTGTCAGTCACAAAGAAGAAGAGGTTCCGAGTCCCGCTGCCAGCTCTCACGCTCGCCGATCAGGTGTATGAAATGTATAATGCGAGCCAAAGTATGTAATAACATTTAATTGAACCGGCACCATTTGATTTCATTCAGCTGAAAATTCTTTCGAGTACTCTCTCTCTTCATAATTTTTTTCTTACTCCGACCGCTGGACTTGGACTTGGTCTGTATTTTTTAGTTTTGGTTTTCGGGAAGATTGTTTTTTTCTGATTTTTTTTTTTGAGCTCAGGGACCCCGACGATGTCGGAGTAAAAGAGAGCAATGGCTGTGGTGGGAGAAATTTTCCCACGCATTTTTCCCCGATACCGGTTTAATGGAGTTATTTATACTTTTTTCTTTTCTCGATTGATTGATTTCAAACAGTGAAGTGGGTTTCGGATTCTGTATCTCGCTTTACATTGTCGATTGCTTTGAAAGGATGAAGGATGCGTTCGAACGTCCAGCGAAGCTCCAGCTTTTGTTGGACAGTTAGAAGAAGAGATACATTGTTGCCGTTGTCATTCAAATAAAAAAAACTCATTAGTTTCAACTATAGTTATGGTCCCATAACGTTTCTCAGACTTCTGTTACTATGAAAATTTATGTTAACAACAGCGCCTCCTTATGCAACCAAAAAATGATGCAATTCAATCCATTTGCCATCACATTCGCCACGTCCTCCAACCTTCCGGCGCGTGGTCACGTGTCATGCGCGTTTTCTATCGAGCCGTGAAGCGCCACGCCATGGATGGTTGAAGGTTGCTCCCCTTTTTTTGCCATGTGCCACACCGAGTCAACAAGCCATGCCAAGCTGCCGAAGCTCTACAGAGGCAACATTTACATCAAGTAATTGCTACTTGTCCAACTTCGCGATGGCAATATGGTACCTAACTGTTTGTGGTCGCTTCTGCCAGATGGAATGTTTGCCTGCCACACGGAGAAAAAAGAGTTCCCAAAATCGTGAACAAGCGTTCATGAAAATGGGAACCTCGAACAAAGTGTTCAAATCCCATGGTACGATTTTGAAAAACGTACCATGAAATTTGAACACTTTGTTCGAGGTTCCCATTTTCATGAACGCTTGTTCACGATTTTGGGAACTCTTTTTTCTCCGTGCAGTAGTGTTGTTTTGCACAAAAATGCCGTCAGAAAATAATTCTGGCTGTTTATTTCTTCTTGCTGGTGTATCGCTGCCGTGTCTTGCATCAGTAAAAGTTGAACGCGTGTTCAATACTTTTTTTATGTTTTTGCCTCAATTGCGTAACAAAACCTGGAGCGCATGCTCCTTTTCCCCATGTTTTTCGCTCAGCTTCTGAGTTTATGTTCTTATCATGAACGTATCATTTATCGCATCGAACCGTCTTCAGTTTGTGTTGTACAAAGATGACATATCTTGTATATTTGAGGAGTTCTCTCTCAAACAATAAAAAAAAAACATTTTAAAATAGACAATTTAATTTCGTTTAAATTATCTCATTATTGGGAGAATTTTGCGACCAACCAGATATTTATGATTTAGCTTAACATTGAAAACAATATCGAAGAATAACAATCATATTTATTTTTTTTATATTTCAAAACATTAGCAAAGTAACATGAAACAAGTCATAATAGGAAACTTTTAACACTGATTTTTTTAAAGTTCCTCTTTCCATGCTCTATTTAGAATATCTTAAATTGGATTTTCATTATTTACGATTTTATTCCATTGCATAGTAATTGAAAAAATTACATGGAAGCAGATTATATTAATTTAATTTACAAAAAATGAAGTAATAGTATTTCAATAAAGTGGTTTTGTAAATGAACAATTCTCTGAGATTTCGGTCATTCGATTTTTTTTGTATTTTTTAATCCGGCTGAAACTTTTTTGGTGCCTTCGGTATGCTCAAAGAACCCATTTTGCATCATTAGTTTGTCCATATAATGATCCATACAAATTTGGCAGTTGTCCATACAAAAATGATATATGAATATTCAAAAATCTGTATCTTTTGAAGGATTTTTTTTTATAAATTTGGTGTCTATTTTTTCATTTTTGATATTTGCTATGAAAAAATATCTTTAAAAAGCTGAGAAAATTCTCTATAGTTTGCTCTTTTTAAATTTGTTGATTCAACCCTTCGTTTCCGAACAGGAAAATAGATGTTGTCTAAGTCTCACCCAAACAACCCACCATTTTCTATTGTCGATATCTTAGCTACTAATGTTACGATTTTCATTGTCAAAATATGAAACATTCGTGAAAATTTCCGATCTTTTCGAAAACAATATTTTCAAAAACTTTAAATCAAGACTAACATTTCAAAAGGGCGTAATATTTAATGTTTGGCCCTTTTGAAATGTTAGTCATGATTTTATTTTTTGTCGATATCTCCGCAACTAATGGTCCGATTTTCAATGTTAAAACATGAAACATTCGTGGATTTTTTCGATTTTTTTGAAAAAAAATATTTTGAAAAAAATAAATCAAGACAAACATTTCAAAAGGGCCAAACATTCAATATTACGCCCTTTTGAAAAGTTAGTCTTGATATTTTTT
This sequence comes from Culex pipiens pallens, assembly GCF_016801865.2. Classification (NCBI taxonomy): domain Eukaryota; kingdom Metazoa; phylum Arthropoda; class Insecta; order Diptera; family Culicidae; genus Culex; species Culex pipiens. Next base: position 72,136,783 of record NC_068939.1, read on the forward strand.
TAAACATTGTTTCCGAAAAGATTGAAAAATTTCACGAATGTTTCATATTAAAACATTGAAAATCGGACTATTAGTTGCTGGGATATCGACATTAGAAATTGGAGGGTTATTTGGGTAAGACTTAAAAAACTTTAATTTACCCGTTTCTTTTTCTTCAAGCCGCTGTATCTAAGAAACCTGAGGTCCAATCTTCAATGTCTCTTAGACAATTTTATAGCAATTTTTTTGAAATTTGGAACATAGACAATCATGGACACTGTTTAAAAAAAATTAAAACCGGAAATTTTGGGACGAAATATAACTTTGAATGGCTATATCTTGGAAGATGCACTTATTTATAAAAATTGTTAAGTGCTTTTCGATTGCAAAAACACTTTAAAAAAATGAGGTTAAAAATTTTGAGTAAAAGATTTCATTTTTTTACAAAAATCCCTTTCAAAAAGTCATGACTCGTCGGCAAACTTTGGTCAATACTTCTGAATGGCTCAAAAGATGCAGATTTTTGTTCCCTAAAACATATAAAAAAGTGCGGATTTTGGGAAATTGAATTTTTGTGAAAAAAAAGTTAACTAAAAAACTCATTTTTTCCGTAAACCTATTTTTTATAAAGACCTCATCAATACCTACAACTTTGCCGGGTTCAATCCAAAAATTCCTTGAAATGTTACAGATTTTCCAATATAATCATATTTATCATGTTTGGGCTTGTTTAAAAATGTTTTGAATTTATATTAAATTCCAATGTACAGCAGCGCAATTTTTTTTTCGAAAAAAATTAAATTTTCGTCAATACTTAGATATTTTGGAAACTAATGATGGCAAAACAACTGGACAGGTGTATAATGAATTTTATAACACTTTATTCATTAATTTTTTAAACCATGGCTCGTAATTTCAATTTTTATATTTTTTTATTTTTTTTTGCCCCCCCCCCCCCTTGACTTTGTTCAGAGTCGAGGGACTTAAACTTCAAAAAATATTTGCAACGGCCTAAGATGAAATGAAAAAAAAAATCATGCAGAAATAATGTTACTTATTTCTGAACAAATATTTTCAACTTTTGAATAAATAGATCAGGGGTGACCAAAGTATGGCCCGCGGGCCAAACGTGGCCCGCGAGGTTAATTTTTGTGGCCCGCGGACCCATTTTGAAAGATTATGTAAAATGGCCCGCTGACCGCTTCTAAAGTGATTTTATGCTTTTTCAATAAATTAAACTTTTTTTATTTGTTTTTAATAAAACACATTTTAGGAAACAAATATTTTGTTCAAAATCTTAATAATTAAAACAATTTTACACGTTTCAATGTGAGTGAAACTACTAAATATCGTCAAAACTTTCTTCAAACATTTTAGGAAATATTTAGAAATCTGTATTAATTTTAAAAAATATAATTATTCTATATTAATTTGAAAGTCAAAATGACCCTTTTACGAACTGACCCTCAAACTTATTGAGAAACCTTCCCTCGGGATTTGAACTCATGACAGTTGGATAACGAATTTGATTGACTACCATCTGATTCAGGCAGACAAAATGTTGAAAACGGAGAAATAAAGCTGTTGCAAATATTTTACAAAGCGTTTGTTAACCAACCCTCCCCCCTTCATTATTAAAAAATTGTTAAAAAAAATTAGATAAAAAATATTTTTTTCGAAAAACTTCAAAATATTAATGGAAATATATGTGGATTCAGCTTTATTATTTTTATTACACATTACATTTTTTGGAAATAATGACATGCCATTTAACTTCACGGGTGCTTAAAACCTTTTTTAACAGTTTTTTTCATTAAAATGTGGAAATTTGGTCTCTCGACGATTTTTCATTAGTCACAATTTTTTTAAAGATACAATTACGCCGTTACATAAATTGTAACCATTTTCGAAATATAAAAAAAATTGTAAAATTTTATTGAAAACACAAATACTATCAGCTAAAAACATTTTATTCTTAAATACTTAAAGCAATAAAATCAACAATACCAATAGAAAACTGCCATTTTGTTTTCTATTATTTTTGATTAACGAAATGTTCAGAGAATAACAGATATTTCAAAAAACTTCAGCAGATAGATGTATTTTCTAGTCTTTTCAAATTAAAACAACGTAATTAAATTTTTTTTTTCAAATAACCTATTTTGTAAATTTGGCCCGCAAGCTCATTTGAGCTTCAAATTTGGCCCGGCCTCTAAAAACTTTGGGCACCCCTGAAATAGATAATCAATGAATTTCCTTAAGGGGTTACATACATGTAAAATTCTCAAAAAATCATATTTCCGATTATTTATCAAATCCTTTCAAAAGATGATTTCCAATCACTCCAGAAAGTTTCATAAGGATATTTATGATTTAAGTGAGTCGAAGACGATTTAAGTGTAATGTTTTGCTATGCACAAAGCGAACCGTCAAACTTTGTGATAGTTTTTCTCAAAACACCGAGTTGAATTGCGGGTGCCACGATATCTCGAGATGGGATGGACCATATTGGCTGAAATTTGGAGTGAGGACTCTCAAGACTCTCATGACCCGGAGCCCGATTTTGAAATTTAGGCTTTTTAACAAATTTTAAAAATCAAAAACTGTTGTTTTTTTGTATGGAAAACTAAAAAATATTATTTTTTTTTAAAACAAACTTTTTTAAGAATCGGCCTTTATCATGCACACGGGACCAGCTTAGTGAGTCTTCACCAAAATTTTGAGCCGTTTTGGTCAACGCAGTGTTGAGATATCGTGGCACCCGTTTTTTGAAACTTCTAACTTAAAAAAGCTATATCTCGGCAATGGTACATCCAAATGTCTTAATATTTATTTTGTTAATAGATGGAAATGTATATTTTAATGCCCTGAATACACATTTTAAAAAATATGTAGTGTGTGCTCATACCAACCCCTGAAAATTTTTGCTAATTTACATGTATGTAACGCCTTAAAAATCTTATTTCTAGCGCTATTCAACATGAAACACTATCTCATGAAATCACAATTCAAAGTTTTACAATATTTGAAGCGAGTTTTTGAAACATGGTTGCATTCTTTGGGTGAAATTCATGTGATACGAAGTGATTTTTCATGGTTCCATTTGTGATATAATTTTAATGATATGGTCATATAGCCTAATAAATTAATTAGATCAAAATAATTTCCAAAGTGTATAAGTGGCTAAAATAAAACGACATTTTTTCACATTTAAAATGTATAACTTCAAACAATTATTTCTCGATCTTATTTCCAACAATTTTTTTCTCGAACAACCCTTTTTGATTTTTTTTAAAATCAATTAAATTTTCATCCAATTTGCTCAAGGTAAACAAAAATTATATTTCTAGTTGTGAACGCTTCAGAAATTAATATTATCTGAATTAAATCTTGACATGAAATTTACAGACAAGCTGATCAGTTCAATATGAACAGTCGATTGAAATGAATAAAATCAAATCAGATTCTCTAAATATTATTTTTTGTATGATTTCAAAATATTGGTGCCAAAAAGGGGGTTACCATACCAAGATCCAAGATTTCGTCAGTTGGAAATTACAGGCTAATGATAAAGGGAATGCATGGATTATGTTTCATCCAATTTAAAATTACAACAAAAAGTCAATTTCGAAAATCCTAGATAGCCGATGGATATACCCCTTTTGAAACTATGTGTTCTTCCGAAATGTTTTTTTTTTACCAACTTCATTAAATTATTTTACGTCCATCATGAGATGCTATTTTGTTAGAATATATTGTGTTAATGTCTGACTACATGATTTTTTGATAAACCCTAACAAATTAAGTTACTCTAAATTGTTAAAAAAAAGTTCCAAAGTGGTTTATGCAAGATCCTTAAATGCACTGTCTTTAAATAAACAAAATCAATGGAAGTACGAGTGTTTTGGAATTACTAGCATTAAAATCTTTTAAGTTAAACGATAATTTCTCTAACTTTCCTGTACTATAACAGTGAAACGATTTGATATTTGACTAGGAGACAAAAAAAGTTATTATGCATTTTTTCATTGAAAAAAATCCAACATTCGAAAGCTTACTGCTAGTATTTATATATTTTTAAAGTAAATGTTTCAGCCTGCAGTATAATTAATCGATACCTAATACATTTTTGTGAATTTATTAAGCTTTTGGCAGTAGTTTCACTGTTATTCAGCATTTTTGTGTTACTTTTTGCAACACAATAAAAATGGTTTTAAAATAATATCTTCCCAACCGAAGTAATTCCGATTTAATTTGAATTCCTTTTTTATAACTTCAGACTAAACCAAGATTAAAAAAAAAAAAAAGTCAAAGTTCCCATAGAACTCCTCTTATTTGAGTGCAAGCGCGTGCTCGCGAAAACTGGTACCGTTCCTCAAACCGCTCACTTTGCGCAGGAATTTATTAGTCCAGCTGGACATTCTCGTGCCCAGCTTGAACTCCTCCTGTTGCTGCCAGTTGCTGCTGCTGCTGCTGCGTAAGTTGATGCAATTATATTTGCACCCGGGCGCGAGTGCATCTTCCTCCATCAAACATGGACGCGTGCTCGTGCGTTCCTGTTGGATGAGTTTTTTTTTCGTTCGCTCTGGAGTTTGAATCTTGTTCTTCTCCCCGAGGAACGTGTTGAATTAATCATAAGGTCTGCTACCTGGCTGGCTCTCGAACGCAGAGTTATTCCGGGTAATGAGTATTGGCAATTGGCTCCACCGTATAAATAAATTCAGCTGTGAACCGACTAGTTTCGAACGGACTCTGATGGCGCAAAATTTTAAAACATTTGTTAGCCCGTGTGTTGAACAGCGACGCGCATCAACGCACTCTTTTTCGAGGAGGAAACACTATCTGGAACAACGCAAATTAGTGACGATGAAGTAATTTTAGTTCCACCATTCTCTAGAATGATCTTGTTGGACACGATAATAATGGCTTTCGTGCTGCATGGGATGCACTTGAATTGCATTTTTAATCGTAATTAGCCCTTTAAACCTTGATATGTAACTTTCGTAATAAGATTCCAAACTGTTTAAAACAATCAGTTAGTTTACATTATTTTAAAAGCTTCCCTTAAGTATATTAAACTAACCATATACAGAGTTTGTAAACCTAGAGTGTAACAAAAATGACTTTTTGGCGGGCATTCAAGGGTTTGTTCCGGTGGGCATACTAAGCCCAAATCCAAAATATCAGCTCGATTGGACGTAACAGGAGCTGGCGCTCCGGCCTTCAATTTTAAATGGGATTTAACCCGTAAAAAAAGATTTTTTCAAAAATGTCACTTTTTGAGGCATTTTGGCCACTGAAGCGTTTATTTTCAACATCATTGGCGTGTAGGCCAGATCCTTGCGCATCTTTTAGTATATATAACATTGAAATTTGGAGCACTCTGGAGCTCGGTACAGACCTTCAAAGTTTGGCATTTTTTCGAAAAATCGGCGCCGGCAAAATCAAATGGCGTCTAGGGCGTCGCGAGGCGCGACGCATATCTTTTTTGCCGGGACCGATTTTTCGAAAAAATGCCAAACTTTGAAGGTCTGTACCGAGCTCCAGGGTACTCCAAATTTCAATGTTATATATACCAAAAGATGCGCAAGGATCTGGCCTACACGCCAATGATGTTGAAAATAAACGCTTCAGTGGCCAAAATGCCTCAAAAAGTGACATTTTTGAAAAAATCTTTTTTTACGGGTTAAATCCCATTTAAAATTGAAGGCCGGAGCGCCAGCTCCTGTTACGTCCAATCAAGCTCATATTTTGGATTTGGGCTTAGTATGCCCACCGGAACAAACCCTTGAATGCCCGCCAAAAAGTCATTTTTGTTACATCCTATTGTAAACCCCTCAAAGATAATATAAATCAGCATAACAAACCTTAATGACGTCAGTTAACTCACCTGGAAGAAAGAAAGTAAAGTACATTATTAGTGTACAAATTACAACCAATCTTTGCATAAAATCAGAAAAATAAACTCCCAAACATAAAATCGAAATATCTTAAAATGTTAACAAAATGTATCACTTGGACATTTGGACATTTGGACATTTGGACATTTGGACATTTGGACATTTGGTCATTTGGACATTTGGACATTTGGACACTTGGACATTTGGACATTTGGACATTTGGACATTTGGACATTTGGACATTTGGACATTTGGACATTTGGACATTTGGAAATTTGGCCATTTGGCCATTTGAACATTTGGTCATTTGGCCATTTGGACGCTTAGACATTATGAAATTTGGACATTTGGACATTTGGACATTTGGACATTTGGACATTTGGACATTTGGACATTTGGACATTTGGACATGTGGACATTTGGACATTGAATTGAACTTGAACTGATAAATTGAAAAGCCGCTCGTTTTCTCTCAATAGATTTGTTCAACTTAAAGACAAACTACGTTAAACAAGTCACGGGTCCCACGCAGGACTCCCTCCAAAGCGCCAAAACGCGACAGCCGGCGAGGGGCATCGCAAATTCTAAGACCCCAAAAAGCCGAACCGGCAAAAAAGTACCGTTAGATTCGCCGTCTGCATTGTTTTAAAATTTTGGCATTCCTCGGAATATTTTGACTTGTGTGCGCAGGCTGGCTGGCTGGCAGTTTCTGTTTGCACTTGCGGTCGCACATCAGGCCCGGGGGGGAAAGACCGTGGAAAAAGGGCTTACGAGGTCTGAAGACCCGCGACATATGGTGCGCTGCACCGGGCGCATCAACAAGCCCCAAAAACAGGGCCCGGGTCCCGAAAAATACTGATCGCGCCTGATGCCTCTTTTGAGTGCGCCAGACCAGCCGCTTTATTTTATTCTTGGCACAGAATGTGAACTCTACAATTTTAAAATTTTGTACAAGAAAAATAAAATATTTCGAAACTATTTTTCTGAAATAGTTATCAGGTTTTTACAAAATTTACCAATCATTCATAATACAAAAATATTTCATGAGAAACATAAAAAAAAACATGTGCCAAATCCTCCACGAACGCAACAAAAGTCACAAAATTCTTAATTTCCAATTCTACTGCAGTTGGTTATTCTCTTTTTCGCGGGCCCACGTTCTTCTATACGTTCGGTGAGGTCCTTTTTGTGTGTCGTCCACGCCAACGTCGCGGCAAACATTGCACACTAGCTTGAGGCACATTAAAAATTTCACTTTTACTTTATCAACAGATGAGGGTAACATAATAAGATGTGTTCTAGAATAAAAATTTAAAAAATATTTAAATTTAATGTTTAATGTTTAATGTTTAATGTTTAATGTTTAATGTTTAATGTTGAATGATTAATGTTTAATGTTTAATGTTTAATGTTTAATGTTTAATGTTTAATGTTTAATGTTTAATGTTTAATGTTTAATGTTTAATGTTTAATGTTTAATGTTTAATGTTTAATGTTTAATGTTTAATGTTTAATGTTTAATGTTTAATGTTTAATGTTTAATGTTTAATGTTTAATGTTTAATGTTTAATGTTTAATGTTTAATGTTTAATGTTTAATGTTTAATGTTTAATGTTTAATGTTTAATGTTTAATGTTTAATGTTTAATGTTTAATGTTTAATGTTTAATGTTTAATGTTTAATGTTTAATGTTTAATGTTTAATGTTTAATGTTTAATGTTTAATGTTTAATGTTTAATGTTTAATGTTTAATGTTTAATGTTTAATGTTTAATGTTTAATGTTTAATGTTTAATGTTTAATGTTTAATGTTTAATGTTTAATGTTTAATGTTTAATGTTTAATGTTTAATGTTTAATGTTTAATGTTTAATGTTTAATGTTTAATGTTTAATGTTTAATGTTTAATGTTTAATGTTTAATGTTTAATGTTTAATGTTTAATGTTTAATGTTTAATGTTTAATGTTTAATGTTTAATGTTTAATGTTTAATGTTTAATGTTTAATGTTTAATGTTTAATGTTTAATGTTTAATGTTTAATGTTTAATGTTTAATGTTTAATGTTTAATGTTTAATGTTTAATGTTTAATGTTTAATGTTTAATGTTTAATGTTTAATGTTTAATGTTTAATGTTTAATGTTTAATGTTTAATGTTTAATGTTTAATGTTTAATGTTTAATGTTTAATGTTTAATGTTTAATGTTTAATGTTTAATGTTTAATGTTTAATGTTTAATGTTTAATGTTTAATGTTTAATGTTTAATGTTTAATGTTTAATGTTTAATGTTTAATGTTTAATGTTTAATGTTTAATGTTTAATGTTTAATGTTTAATGTTTAATGTTTAATGTTTAATGTTTAATGTTTAATGTTTAATGTTTAATGTTTAATGTTTAATGTTTAATGTTTAATGTTTAATGTTTAATGTTTAATGTTTAATGTTTAATGTTTAATGTTTAATGTTTAAAGATAAACCAATATCGGTGACATTACCTTACACATTTTCAAACCACTCCCCTCCCGAAACACCCCACCATGGGTTTACCCCAGTCGCCCATTAACTAACGCGTCCCTTTTGCCGAAGTTCTGGGGGAGAGTTGGCGCGAGCAGACGACGAACCTTTTCGCGCCGTATCTTATGATCTTGTTCTCGCATCGAAGATCGCGTATGCGAACCTCCTCACCACTCTCCTCCACAACTTCTGGGGTGGAAAATGGAAAAATACGCCAGTACAGTCAGTTGTTAGGCTGTTTGTGTTTGCAGATATTTCACTGCAGATATGAAATTAAATTCAGCAAATGCGATTGTGACCGGAGCGCGCGCAAAAATTGTGGGATGGTTTTTTTTTGTTGTTGTTGCCCCTGTTTGTAATGAGTGCGAAACATCTATTAATGATGGGGGGACCAGAGCTTTGCAGACCCTGGGACCCTGGGAGAAACTCAAACAGATGATGCATGTGTTGCAAAAGGTTGTGTATTTTGGAGGGGTCCAATGCACAGACCAGAACAATAAATTTGGAAATAAGTAGTTGTGGGCATTATAAATTTCAGAAATATATTTTATCAGATATCTACAATTGTTTTTTTTTGTCATTATTCATGGATCAGTGAAGCTAACATCAATGCAAATAAGCTATCACTTCCTTATTTTGATCAAATAATATATTTTGAGATAAAAACAGTTTTTCGTTGTAATTGAAAGTGTGTTTGTCAAAAAAAAAAAATCACCCACGCATTTGTTTTCAAACATAAACCAAAATTCCAAAAATGAGAATCCAAATTAAAACTGATCTAATCAAAAACTTCTATTTTTTTTTATTTGGTGGCATTTTTTTTAATCCGTCACTATTGAGCGAAGAAATGTGATATAGTGATCAAAAAAATAATGTCAACAAAAATAATACGTTTGAAAAACTTTTGGTATACACAATGTGCAGCAGTTGCATCATGCACCAACGCTTTCCTGGTGAAAACATTTTCTTTACGTCTTTACGCTGCCACCTACACTAACTTCATGCGACCGGTAGCTGGACAGTCCTGGGGTGCTGACCCAGCGGCCTTGTTGACCATCTTCAAATCCTGCATCAGATCGATCCTGGAGTTCGCCTCGATCTTCTTCACCGGTGCACCGTAAGCTGATACGATCATCCTAGATCGCATTCAATGGAGCTGCATCAGGATTGCATTGAGGCAGGCAAAACGACTGGTAGCGCGAGACTGATAACGAGAAAAACTTGCATGATTCATCTCCTCCACACGTTTTCGCAAGTTTTTTTCCTTCCTTTTCCGTCGCCGATCGCAGCAACAGTTGCTTTTTGCTTCAAATGGTAGTTCGTCGATCGAAGCAACCTGGCTGCGGTGACAGAAAATGGTGCCAATTTTTCTACGACCGTTGAAGAGTCAACATCTGGGGGAAGACCCAGCAGGAGTAGGTCCAGAATCGGGAGGACGGCCAGTTTGGCGAGAGGCCGTCGGACCGTAGTGCTGCACGTCAGCCGTTCGGACGAGGCCATCGGACTCTGGGTAGGTCGTCTGTGTCCACCGTCCGTCGCGCAGCCAGAACTGGCTTCTCAAGATGGCAAGCAAGGCCATCCCCGCGTGCAGGTAAGCTCCGATGATCAGGTCCGTGACCCGATGCCTGAGTAGAATCAGCTGATGATTCGTCCCAAATGGCAGCTCCGATTGCTGCAGTCTACCTCCTACTCCGAGAAGGCCGTTGTCCAGGAAGGGTGCCAGACACTGGAGCTTTCCGGCCGAATCGTTCTCGACAACCTGCTGTATCTCCTGGGATAGTACGTCGTGCTGCACAACCTTCGTCGTTCAGGGAGATGGCGGAGGGAGACATCTTCGCCGAGGCATCGAAAACGACCCACAACTCGGTCGTTGAGTTCGAGGGGCGGAGAAAGGCAAGGTGGAGAAAGAAGTAGCGGCCAAGGTTAGGTGAGTCACCGGTTTCGTCGACCGTTTTGCAGTGCCCCAAGGGATTGGTATTCTTGAATAAACTCACCGAATTATTTCCGCAGATCCGGGTCTCGGTTGAGTCGCTTTTCCAGCGACAGAAAAAAGGTGAGGCTGCAGTTGTCGTCGAGTCTGGCGACGACGAGGCGGAACGGCAAGCGAACCTCGGTAGGGTCCCACCTTTGAGTGGAGCGGAAGAATACCGCGAAATCTTCCTGTTCGGTGGTGAAAGGCGTTGCATATTCTATCTTTTCGGCCTGCCAGCGTGGACTCGCTGATGTGCCAGGGACGGTGTCCCCGACCTCTTCTGCGGCGACCCAACCCAGGTAGGTCTCGCGCAGATCCGGTAAGTCGTTCCCCAACTCAACGTGTCTACTTTTCAGGAGCCTGAAGAACACGGACAATCCGAGCAGCATGTCGATGCGGTCCGGACTCTGAAGGCGGGATCGGCCAGCTGGATGCACTCTGAAATCATCCAGTCAGCGAAGTTTACCGACGACGACGGAAGCAGCCCATTCACCTTGGGCACTAACAAGCACTCAACCTTCACCGCGAAGGACTGGAGCTTTGTCATAGACTCTGAAATAAAGTTGACCTGCGGGGGGTGGGGTTTCACGTCGCCTCGGTTGTCGACGGCGACTGTTGTTGGCCAGCGGGTTGGACCACTGGCGGGGCAGTGCTCTACTTTCCTCTTCCGTCTCCGATCACAAGTTGCGTTTTGCTTCAGAGGGTGGTTCGTCGATCGAAGCAACCTGGCTGCGGTGACAGCAAGTGTCGCAATTTTCTATCGACCATTGCCTTGCTTTCGACCTGGTTAGCTTTCTTCCGTATCCATTTCAGGTTTGGTCTAGGCGGAGGAAAAATGAGGGAAAATTTCCCATTGATCGAGGGTCTCAAATCCTGAAATTAATTAATTTGACACGGACATTTTTCCGATCGTTACTGATCGTAGTAACCAACAAACACCAACCACACAAAACAACGTTACCAGGACCGGCCGTAACCATGGAAGCCATAGTTACCAGAAAATAACAATCTGAGAGGGGTGTAGGTCAAGTGCAGACCCCCTATTCAGCCATACCCGCTTGGGACGTTGCTGAGATTAGACGCACTTACTAATTTCTCTCTCTCTCTCTCTATTTTCAGATAGCCGGAGAAATGGGTGCGAAAATGTCTCGCCGTAAAGGGCGGAAGGCCGCGGAAGAGGCCACTACGGCCGGGCAGTTAGCCACTCCGGAGATACGAGTGGACGAAACGGACGTTGACCGGGTTGCGGGTGGCGGACGGGTTGACGGGGGGATTGATTCGGCGGGGGGAGCTTCGGAACCGGATCCGCTGGTTTCGGAAACAAAATTTATTGATTCTTGTTTTGGCCACTCCATTGAACCGGCGGATCCGGGTCCGGAAGCCCCGGTGGTAATTGAAATTTTACTAAATAACCCTTTGGAAAATTCTGCGGCGGTTTCGATTCCGGAACCGTCCGTAGGTCAAAATTCTTTGTTGACTGATTTGTCTTTTTCAGGGGTATGCCAGGGCCAAATTGTTGAGGTTGTTCCGATACCGGATCCGCCGGTTTCGGACAGAAAATTTATTGATTCTTGTTTTGACCACTCCGTTGAACCGGCGGATCCGGTTGCGGAATCTCCGACGGTAATTGAAATTTCCATAAATAACGATTCGGCCAATGCTACGGTGGTTCCGATTCCGGAACCGCCTGTAGATCCAAATTTTTCAATGACTCTTTCAGGGGTGTGCCAGGGCAAAATTGATGAGATTACCGTTGTTCCGATACCAGATCCACCAGTCACGGAGCAAAATTCGATTGACTATCCTTTGGTTGAATCCAAAAAACCGGTGGATCTGGTTGAGGAATCTCCGGTAATCGATTCAGTTGCATTTTCGGTACCTAATGCGGCGGCTTCCACTTTGGAACCGCGCGCAGAACGTTATGTCCGTAAAATTGATTTGTCCATTTCAGACTCTTCGGAGGGAGTTCCGGAACCTCGAAATTTAAAAACTTCGCAAAATTCTAAAAAATCCGCTCGATTTTCAGATTTGGCCCAAGTTAAAGAGTTCACAGTGTCGGAATCTTCAATTCCGACCCTGTACTCGGTTCCGGTGAAAGGTTGCCCGGAAACGGTGCCGGAACTGCCTCCACAAAATTCAAATGCAGTAAAATATTTTTGGTGTTACACCTGTCAAAATTCTCGTACTAATTCTTTGCCCTGGTTGCTGCGATTGCGGTATTCCAAATTATCGATGTATTTGCGCCATTTGTTTTGTAGTTCGATGTTTTGCGCTGTTATTTGTTTGGTTGTTTTTGTTTGAATTGTTTAATGTTTTTTCTCGTTTCATGAGCTGTTTCTAGTTTTGAGCGTTTCTTGGTTCCCGATGATGAGACGATTGGATTGGAGATTTCAGAGTAGACTAAATATTATTGGTAAGTTTTGGATTTTTTTTTTCAAATCAAAAAATTTACTTTATTTGGTTATTACAGATGATGATGACGATGATGGCGATGATGATGACTATATGACGAGCAAGACGATGATGCAGATGATGGATGGACGAAGATTTGATTATATGAGATGAATTTTGGATGGATTAGCAAGGTATATTTTTAGATCGTAAATGTTCAACAAATTATTACAAATATATCGTTTTGATATTTTAGATGCCGAGTTACTGGACCGAACGACGATACCGACGGAGAGGCTTTTTGAAGATCTGGAAGACTGAAGATTTTGTTTTATAATGAAATGTATTATATTTTTGTAATGTATTTTTGCATTTTTTGTAATAAATTTTTTGAAAACAAAATTGTGTTGCTTTATTTAATGAATGTGAGAAATTGATAAATTTCAATTAAATTTATCTTTTATTTAGTTAGGCTAGTACATATTTTATTTAAAACATTTTTCTCTCGCCTTTGGCAAAGGTGGAGGGAGGACAAATGAATAAATAAAAACTTTGCTAGACATTCAATTTTCAATTTTTAAGAAAAAACGTATTACATAATGATTCATACATTATAACAGTTATATTTGAGTCTACCAACTGTACGGATTTTTTTCTTATCGTTTATATTTTCGACCCTCTTCGAGGAAGTTTAACAGGCCAGAATTTTGTATGGATGTTTTCGTTTAATACGGATTTGTACGGAATTTAATGATGGTAACAACAACTTTTACAAATTGAATTGCTTTTTTTATTTGACCAATGCTTTCTATAGCGAGAAATATTCATATAATTGTAAATTTAATTTTAAAACATAATTTAGAAAATTGTTCGGTTTTTTATTTCAAATTCCTTACAAAACATATTTATCCAATAAAAGATCTTAAGTCAATCCAATGCTTTGAAAACCTATAGAAATCTAAATTAACAAAGTTCAAACCTTAACCGTAATTTGAACTTTTCTTTGGAGTTATTAATAATTGTAACAACAAATAAATTTTAACTTTGTGTTTGTTTTCTAAATTGAAGAATTTATGGTTTTGCAAATAAAATTTAACTTAATAATAAATGTCAATCTTTATTTAAACAAAATAAGAAACAAGAAGTTTCATAACGTTATCATACTTTAAACATATAGTAAAATTTCCTTGTAAATACCAATTAACATATGAAAAATATTTTCCAAAATTTATGATTTCAAACTAGCTTCAAAGTGCCCAAGTTTTTGAAAAATGCTTAAAAGCATAGTATAATAAATAACTCTTCAAGGAATCGGCTTTTTAATAACTTTTTTTGTAGCCGTAATCTGGGGCGAATCGGGACTACAGTCTGAAAAGAGACAGCACGTTTTAGAGCAGTTAAAAGCTTCAAATTTGGAAATGGATGTACCGTCAACTGGGGTGAATTGGGACACATGGGGCGAATTGGGACAGCAGTTTTAACAATGTTAGAGCAAAATATTTTGATTTTTCTGGTTGGTTTCAATTAGAACAGACTCAGACCAACAAAATGTGTACATCCATTTCCAAAATTAAAACCTTTAAGTGCTCTAAACACTGATGTCCCTATTCAGACTGTAGTCCCGATTCACCCCAGATGACGGTACACATTTTGTTGGTCTGAATTTGGTCTACCCGAAATCACTCAAAAATATCAAAATATTAGGTTGCAACATTGCAAAAACAGCTGTCCCAATTCAGATGATGGTGTACTTTTTTAATTTTGCTACATGTTTGTGGGTCCATCGCTATTACCATAGAGTCAATTTTGCATTATTAGTTCGCCCCAATTTGACAGGTTTCTTCGGAAAAGTTGTAGGTATTTAATAAAAAAAAACGATACTTAATCCACCTTTAGGTGGTTTGTGCCTTCCTCACATTCATAAAGTCAATACATTCAGTAAAAACAGCAACATTCCCTTAACATGTTTAACAAATCAATTTTATTACTGATTTCTTTTGATAGGGTTCGCAGACCTTCAATTTTCTGGCTCATCGGCAAGGTCTGATAAAAAAACCTATCCAATGAAAGTTCACATGGAAGATTCAGACAATATTTTTATCACAATATCTCAGATCCGGCCTCCAGAAAGTATATAAATAACACTTAAGTGCCAATAACTTTTGATACGGTTGTCAGATCCTTGATGTTTTAGGCTCATTTGAAATGTCTTTCAATTATCTATCTAACGATGGGTCGCATGATGGACCCGGACATAATTTTTACTGAAATATCTGAGATCCGGCCTCCAAAAAGTGAATAAATAACACTTAAGTGCTACTAACTTTTGATAGGGTTGTCAGATCTTCAATGTTTTGGGCTCATTGGAAAAGTATTTTTAATACCTTTCTGAAAATGTATAACATGATAGGGTTTCTTGCAAAAACCACCCTTTTTACATTCATCCGGACATACGCCAAAATCGTTTTTTTAGCATAACTTTTGAAGTACTTAACTAAACTTGCTGATTTTAAATAGAGACCTATGGGACCCCAAGACGGATCGAATGAGACTATTACGGTCAAAATCCGTTCATCTAGTCCGGAGATAATCGAGTGACAATTTTTTTGTCCATCCACCTACACACATCCACACAGACATTTGCTCAGAACATGATTCTGAGTCGATAGGTATACGTGAAGGTGGGTCTACGAGGTCGAGTTAAGAAGTTCATTTATCGAGTGATTTTATAGCCTTTCCTCAGTAAGGTGAGGAAGGCAAAAAACCATTTCATCATTTTATTTTTTAACAATTTTGATTTGCGCAAAAACAATATTTTTGAAAATGTATATCTATTGATATGTTTAGAGGATCAAAAGAGAGAATGTTTTAGCTGTGCCCCAGCAATGGCCGAAATATTTGACAGTGTAGCCAATTTAAAAAAAAAATTAAGTGATATTTGGAAATCTTTGAAACACTGTCATACTTTTATTTTGTAATGTAAAATTGAATTTTTGCCGAAAAGAACATGGAAAATAACTTATCGTAATTTTGATAACTAAAACAATTTCCACCTAAGGTTTGTTTTTTACGAAAACTAAATTTTTTAAAACTTTTTCCACGCCTGAAAACATAAAAAATTAAATTACAAGCCATGGTATTAAAATTTGAATGAAAAAAGTGTTTTAAAATGCATTTTACAATTGCCCAGTTGCTTCGCAATAATTTGTTTTCAAAATATTAAAGTATTGACGAACTTTTTATCGTAAAAAAAACTTTTTGCGATAATGAACAGCGAAATATCACAAAAAAAATCAATATATTATTAGTGATCTTAGACATGATAAATATGATTTTGAATGCAGGAAAATGCTCTACGCGGTTTTGGATGGTAACCCATTTCAACGGGTGACATGGGTTGGTCTACCGCAAGGGTCTACGTTGAGTCCTCTGTGCTTTAACGTCGTGATATTCAGACGACATAACAGTTTCGTGTCGAGGCGTGAACCTCGACGAGAGTATTTGTAACATCCAGACAGCGATAGACGAAGTGGTAGGCAGAATCAACGCATTGGCTCTACCGGTAGCCCCGAGCAAATGTAGTTTCATAATCTTCTCGAGACGAGCGGCTGACGACGACAGGACACCGGTTCTAACCGTCGACGGATCACCTGGCCCATATCTGCGAAGCATCAATCTCTTGGGGCTGCATTGCACATGGTAGAAATTTTTGAATATTTTTTAAATCAGCTTTAGACATGTCTTCATCAAATTTTAAATCGATCTATTTTTTGTTGAATGATAAATTTCAATGAAAATGTTGGTGTTATTTGCGGCTTTTTCCAATTTGCTTTAAAAATATACACAGCAAATTAAACTGAAAAAATAGCAATTCAGTAATATCCACAGCAGCAGCAGCAGCCGGAATGTTAAACACAGTAATTACGGTGATAAATTACTACACACACACATTCCGCGCATTCCACGTGTTGGCCCAGGATGGATAATGTGCCCCCGAATGCACTTTTCCAATTTATTATTAATCACCATGATACTGCACCCATGCCATATACTGAAAAAGACCCATTAGTGGGAGCGGGGGGCATTCAAATGCCAGCCCAGGTTGGTTTGGCCTCCACACACCTGTGCCATCACGTTCCCCTGAAACAGATAATAATATGCGGACGGCCCCCTTCTGGAAGAGTTCTCCATCATCATCACCACAATCATGTGGGGAGCCCTTTTTTCGAAAAAAAAGAGGCGACTTGTGGCGCACAAGTTTAACAGCCAATTTTTCAGTCTGATGATGCTCGAAATTGCCCAAGCCCCGGACTCGGACAAAAGGATAAAAGTTAAGTAAGCTTGCATGCTACTTCGTGTGTTGCTTTGCTTCTTCAGGAGTCCGTGGGCCGGCGATTAAGGCGAAGAATTTGGAGCAAACGGTTTAGAACCATATCGTTGGACTTGGCCGACCGGCTGAGCGAAGGCCTTTGCATGTTTAACGCGCTTGTACTTTCGTTATTTTTAATGAATAGTAACGTTTTATGGACGGATAATTTTGGCCAATTTATACCGGGGTTTTTTTTTTTTGTTTTCTCATTTGGGGCGAGGCCATTTCGAAGGTTCCCTTTTTTTCTTAAGGGCCGAACGTGGCATGATGGCATTCTTGGGGTTTGACGTGCGTTTGCGTTCTGAGGAATTTCGATCATTGCAGCAGCAGCATCTGGTTTGATTAGTAGTGTAGAAATGTGTGCCGGTCCCAAGATTGGTTGGAGTTTCAAAATTGACCGGGGTGTTTTGAAAACTGCATACCTCAAAAAGGCGAAGGGCTTGATTTTTGAAGATGACGGTATTTCAATGAGATCATTCATTGGAATGTTCAACTAATTTTAAGATAGTAACATTTATTTAAAAGTATTTAACATATTCAATGAAAATCAGTAATGCCCAAATTTTTTTGAATATCACTTTTTCTTATTCAAAATCTCACTTAAGAGGATATCAATTAAACTAAATGCTGCATAGGGGAGTTTGGGGTAATATGGAAAGTGGGGGTAATTTGGACACCCCTTTAAAAATCGCCTTTTCGTCGGATATAAAGTGAAAACGGCAATTTAAGTGATAAGGCTAGTACTAGTAATGACCTAAGAGTATGGACAAACCAAAAAAGCTGGAATAAGTTAAGTAGATTTGGTATAATATGCCAAAGTGTCCAAAGGCCGGTTGGCACTGCCTTAAGTTCTAATATTTGAGGATTGGGAAATAAGGTTTTGCATGGATTATATGGCAAAAAAAGTGGACAATTTTTGTTTAAGGGGATTCTTTTGACGATGCCTGAGATATGTACGTATAAATATTGTGCATTTTATCCATTTTTATCATCAAAAATTGCAATTTTTGATATCACATGCTATGGGGGTAATTTGGACATTAGCGTGGTTCACGTTTCTATGAAAAAGACAAAAGTTGTTATTTTGTCTTGCATCAACCGGAATTTCGTTCTTTTATGTCCCCAGAAGCACTCCTGAAAATTTGAGCCCATTTGGTAAGGTCTAGGAGCTCCAGTTTTAATTTGAAATTTATATGGGATTTTGATTTATTTTCCATGGGAAACTATCTTTTTTTACATTGTATTAGGATTTTTTTTTATAAATCGATGAAATGACTTGATTCTTATAGTAAGAGATAGGTTTTGAACTGGGGAACAACTTTGTAGAACATACCAACAAGCTAGGAAGTGACCCTTTAAAGATACAGATACTTTTAGATGGTGGCTTTTGAAGGGGCCAGCCACCATCTAAAAGTATCTGTATCTTTAAAGGGTCACTTCCTAGCTTGTTGGTATGTTCTACAAAGTTGTTCCCCAGTTCAAAACCTATCTCCTACTATAAGAATCAAGTCATTTCATCGATTTATAAAAAAAAAATCCTAATACAATGTAAAAAAAGATAGTTTCCCATCGTAAATAAATCAAAATCCCATATAAATTTCAGATTAAAACTGGAGCTCCTAGACCTTACCAAATGGGCTCAAATTTTCAGGAGTGCTTCTGGGGACATAAAAGAACGAAATTCTGGTTGATGCAAGACAAAATAACAACTTTTGTCTTTTTCATAGAAACGTGAACCACGCTATTGGACATACCTGAAAGTCTACCTATTAGATAAAAAAAAGTAACTTTCATGGTTGGTTGAGTTTTGAAAGGGATTTAGATAAATTTAGAGGGAGGAATGCGAGTAATGAGAACTTCCACAAAACCGCAATTGTTTTTTAATTAGGGTAAATGTATTTCAATATTCGAATGGATGAAAGTCTCATTACTGCACTTTTTTGTTCAACTAGAATCTAATGTTGATTGTTTTAAATTTATTTCTTTGACATTTAAAATTTCTATGCTGGTTTACAATAATATTTAAATTTGAAGGGCTATGGAATGTAAAATTAAAAAATGGATAGTTTCAGGATAATTATTTCTATATAAAGATTGGTTTAGATAAATCTAAACGATACCTTAATCACTAAAAATTAAACTTGGGCCTAATCCAGAATCAATGTTTAAATCATTTCAGAATGAATGATTAAATTATGTATACTACACTGAACTATTTGTTATCTTCCTATTGAATTATAGTTCTATCAAAAAATCATTATTTAAACCTTTGATGAAATATTGTGAACGAAAAACACTTAAAAACATAAAGCAATTACAAAACCATGTTGAAGGATAAAAAACATGCTCAAAAAATCAAATGTTAAACTTTGGTTAAACTTATTCTTCAACATGTCGATGCCTCTGTGCTCTCTTATGCTAACTAGATAGGAAAACCAGCAAGCTTAGTACAAGAGAGCACAGAGGCATCGATGTGTTCAAATTACCCCACCAAAGGTGTCCATATTACCCCACAAGGCATGTCCAAATTACCCCATAGGGGTACTCATATTACCCCACACAAAAATTTGGACACCTATTAAATTTTGCGATTAAAATGGGTTTTTCATCAAAATTTATCGAAATTAATAACATTTTTTCATCAAATATGGTCTCTTTTATCCTCTGGTGTCATCCACATTCCTTTAAAATATCCATACAACCCGTGGCAGAGCAATTTCCTTAGGGTGTCCAAATTACCCCACACTCCCCTACATATTTTAAATTGTAACACAAAGTTGGTTTTGATTCCAAATATCAGATTACCAAAAATTTGAAAAGCTTATATTGTAAAATGCCGTTTTGACTTTGTCTGGAAGCTTATGTCTGAAATAGTAGTTTTTGTCCTTCTATAGTGACGAAATAGCCTTCTTTTCGTCACCAAAAAAAAAATTTAGCAGTGCTAAAATAGTAGTTTATGCAACAAGTTGCAAAAAGATTTTTTTTCGAGTCGTATATTTATCCAACAAGGTTCACCGAGTTGGATAAAAACGACGAGTGCTAAAAAAATTGCAACGAGTTCCATACTAGTAGTTTATGCAACAAGTTGCAAAAAGAGGATTTTTTCAGCACGAGTCGTACATTTATCCAACGAGGTTCACCGAGTTGGATAAATACGAAGAGTGCTGAAAAAATCAAGTTTTGCATCGAGTTCCATACAACATTTCAAAAAACACAGACTGAGTGAAATTTTATGTCAAATTTTCATGTATTTTGTCAATAAATCGTTTAAATAAAAAAAATGTTGAAAAGTGTTACTTTTCGAAACAAGTGCTGAAAAGTAGAACTTTTCAGCATTTATTTTGAAAAGTGTTGCTATTTGATTCTGTTATTTTTGGTACAGAAAAGTCGTTCAAGAATGGCAGGAAAAGTAAGTAAATTCACGACGGAATTGCAAAAAAGTGTATGTGTATGTTTCTTCACACATTTTTATTTTTCCTGTGTTCAGGAGGTCATTTTGAGAAACTTTACTTCTCTTGTTGTATGTTTTTCTTATTTAATTTTCAGTATTTTAATTTGCATGTATCATGTTTAGTTTATGTTTGTTTTTGATAGTGTTTGGCCTATTCTGTCACCTCCTATCATTACTTTTTGCCTATCTAGTTTTTTTATGTAGCCACTTTTTTAATTTTTTGCATGTTTTTCACATTTTCCTCTATAGAATGGCAACATTATCATTTAAATTGAAAAAAGTGCAAAGAGTCTGGGACACTATAAAAATTACTGCATACTTATTTTTACTTAAAATATAGGAATTGTTAGTAAAAAACACAGCCAAAGTTGACCCCTGAAACCCCTGATATTTTTAAAAACATTGACAAAGTCGCATAAACATGTCAAACTTCTAACCCATAAATTTTCTAAAAATTTTAGAGTTCTTCTTTCCAATGCCTTTTAAATATCAAAAAACGGTTGAAAATTTGATTTTTGGCGAATTTTCAGATCGAAGCCCGTGTAGAGGCGGGGTTGTGTTGTTAGAGGGTTAATTTTTAAGTTATCTCAGTTTTGGTAGAAAAATGTCATTTTTACAGTTCAACTTTTATTTATTTAAAGAAGCAGCTCCAGCAATTCAATTATCGTTAACATAAATCATCATCATATTGACCCAAAGTCTTCATTCAAAATTATTCATCGACAATAAAAGCAGCAGGCGCTAATTCAATGGGATCAATCATTCCCTCCTCGCACTGAAATCAAACACGGCGACACATTGCTTCCAGAAAGCAACTTCCACTCTGTGTCAACTCGTCATCAGTCAACCCTCGATTAAATAAAAAAGAGCCAAATTTCCATTCAGCATATCCTTCACCAGGAATCGTTTTATTGCTAGACCTTCAATTATCGTTATTCCATTCACAACAGAGCGGATCTAAAGAAAGCAAAAAAGGATTTGAAGTCCAAAACACAAAACAACGGAAGTTAAGTGGCAGATTGAACTAGAGCAAAAAAGAAAAAAATGCTGGCAAGAAATCTAAGCCACATGCCTCTCCGCTAGGCGTATTGTTCAAACAAGGAGGCAGATTTTTTTTGTTTGCTGTTGTTCCAATTCCTGTTGTGCTGTTTGAACTCCCTGTTTGGTAAAGCTGCACCGAGTGCGCGCAGTCAGTCCTTCAATAGAGCCGTGGCTCGTGTCTAAATAATATTCTTATTATAATTCACCTTTTTTTCCCTATTATTACTTCCTTGCACTTCCTGGCGGCGGCGACGACCCCGCGCGCGCACAGGAAGAGATGCGGAAAGTGGTTGGCATATGGTTTTCCAGCCTCACATTGTTGAAATGATTATGATTCTGTGCACACGGGAGCAAAGAAATTTGCTTTTTTTTTCGTACGTATGTTTGGTACCGGGAATGAACAGGGTAGACTGGTTCAAATTTTGGATCTAAAGAAAATGTAGATTCTACTTGACGACTTTTCGATTTTTCGAGCGAGAGCGAGCCAGGACGAGGTTTGGGTTCTTTCGCCATTTGAGCCTTGGAACGCCTAGAACTGGAATCTGAGAGACCACCAAGTTCTGTTAGTTTCGTTTCAAAATTTCATAATTTCAAGTAGTGAAGTAGTGAATTGAACCAGTCTAACAAACTCACATTTGGCAGTGTCGTTCACCGGTGCACGTGAAATTTTGTAGGTACGTCGACCACCGTCGTCGCCTTGTTGGTATAACTCAATAAACACAGCCGGGACTAGGGAATAACTCGAGCCATTCAGGACGACGTCTAAGGAATATAATGAGACGACAATGTATGCAAACAGAGCGCCGACATGCAGGTCAGCCGCGCTCAAAAAGAAGTCTGATTTAGGAAGTAGTTACCGTGATTAAACTTGAATTTGCAGCTTGCATGTTTTGTTATACTTTGCACCCCAGTTTGAATAAAAAAAGTGGAACATTAAGATCTCACCGACAACCCGCCGTAATCCGCGGTTGATCCACACCCGGAACGAGTCCCACCAAGTAAAACCAAGGTTTGATTAATTTTGGCAACTTTGTAGCAAACTCATTCTTGCTTAAAGCAGCCGCCCAATCACACAATAACCGGCACTAATTGGTACATTATTTCACTTTTTCGGTAGAAAACATAAAACATGCGCTGTGTTGTCGGTTAAACAGCAACAGCTCCCAGCTTCCCGGTTATTTTATAGGATTAACCACGATCGACGGCGTGGGACCTCCCGCCGGTGGGAACGATTGCTTCCGAAAGACCCCTGGGGAACCAAAAACAATGGCCCTCGCGGAGCTTCTGTGTGGAAAGGAAGATCTGCCGGCGGCCGTAATGATCGCGTGATGATGGTCCCGGGTCGGTGATGATGATGTGATGATGAGATGCCGAATTCAACAACCCCTCCGGCACAATAGGATCAATGAATAATGAAATAAAACGTTGCTCTCGATAGCTTAATGTAAAGCGATGCGACAGGTGATTGAGACCGCTAGCAGGATTTCTTTGGGTTTTTGTGTAAAGTCATATGAACAAAAAGCGATTTTTTGATACTTGGGCTCAGTTCTGAGGTCAGATTCGGATTCAGCGGGCAAAACCACATGGAAAAAATATAGTTGGACAATTTTCTGAATTTCGTTAGGGTGGTACCATACACTTATCCCATTAAAATGAGACGTTTTCAAATGAAGATATATCGAGTTTAAAGAAAAGTATCCTTGGGATTTTTTCAGCGTTTAAAGTGCTAGATCTTCTCTTTCGAATGCAACCTGGTGCTTAAAGTTTGGCCTGCGCTTTCTCGAGATATTCATGTTTGAAATTTGCATCTTTTTACCTTATAATGGCTGTAACTTTTGATTCTTAAGTCTATTTTACCGGAAACGGTGCTATATAAATATATTAGTATTTAAATTCTTATATGTTTTATGGGACAAAACCCTGAACCTTTAAAAACACCAATTTGACACATTGTCATAGTGAAGCACAGCCAAATTTTTTTCGCTAAGTATTGATTGTTACACTTTTTTTGTAGAATAGGAATCTCACCCAAAAACTTACCAGCAACAGCACCGCCTCAAGTAAGCACGCAAATATATGCCATTTACTGGCCAAAGAGAACAAATTTAATACACTTTTGATCATAATTTCTATTTTGCCAGACCATTTCTCATCATTTTGGTGGCACACACAGTGACACACGCGAGAAACCCTCAAACGCCTTATGAATATCGCCAAAATCAACTTTTCACTTTCGCTTACTTTTTCACGGCGCATTCGATACCAACTTTTGGCAACATGTTCTTTTGCACATTAGTTAGTCACTCACTTGAAAAACAATCCCGAAACATGTACATAATTAGCAAGCGCCATAAAAACAACAAACGCGCAAAGTCTTTTGACGTTTGACTATTGCCTACCCATTCTAATCGAAGGCTGAAGAAAACCGAGCGAGAAGCGAAGGCAAATAAAGAATAAAATGTGGCCACCAACACCACCAGCGCGCCTGTTGGTGTGAGCCAGTGATGCCAGGAAATTTTCTCTATAAATGCTACTTTTCGTGAGTGTTCGCTTAAAATTTCTCCAATTTTGGCAGCACTAAGCAGACCCAAAAGAACTAAGCTGAAAATAGGTAAATGGGCGTGGCCTAATGCATTCCGACTGATTAGAATGCATTTGAGCAACTCTCTACGAAATCGGTCGATTTCGACCATTTTTATTTTTTGTATTTTTTTATTTGACTCAAACTTTGTGGGGGCCTTCCCTATGACCAAATAAGCTATTTTGCGTCATTGGTTCACCCATACAAGTCTCCATACAATTTTGGCTGCTGTCCATACAAAAATGGTATATAAATATTCAAACAGCTGTAACTTTTGAGTGAATTTTCGGATCAATTTGGTGTCTTCGGCAAGGTTGTAGGTATTGTTGAGGACTTTTGAGAAAAAATAGGTACACGGAAAAAAAATTTGCAGATTTTTTTTCAACTTTTTTTTCACTAAAACTCAATTTCCCAAAATACGTATTTTTTTATTTTCGAGATTTTTTTTAAATGCTTGTAAAAGTAATAGCATAACTTATAATAAAAGTGAAAATAAACAGAAATGTTCACAAAAAGTTACTCTACTAGTTGGTGTACTTAGTTTTAATAAATTTCAAGGAACACTCCGTATTATCCAGCATCATTCAAACACGACCGCTTATTAGGCTTAAAATGGGTTACTTAGCTAAGTTATTGAATCAATTGAGAATAAAATTTAAATATTCCATAGTATAGTGTCTGAATCGGGCTGCACTGAACGGATTTGGATAAAAAAAAACGAAACTATTGGCACTACGCCCCCCGGGGCATGGCCTTCCTCTAACGTGGGATTTCTGCTCCAGCGCCTCTGACGAGACAGGAGAAACCGGGACCGACGTTTTACTTCACCATCCGATAGAAGCTCAGTGGATAAGGCGGGAATCGAACCCGCGTCTCATAGCATCTTCGGGATCGGCAGCCGAAGCCGCTACCCCTGCGCCACGAGACCCACAATTTGGATGTTTCAAGTTAAAAAAGAAAGATATTTTTCCTCTATTTGACCATCGGAAAAGTGTCCCTCTAGCGGCCACTCTGGTTCCGGACCGATCAGGATTATCCGACGGTTTTGTTCCGTAACGCTATTTTTACTTCAAAGTGACAATAAAACATGTGTAAACAATGGTTTTTTCGACGGTTTTTGTTGGAAAATGTTTAGTTGGTGTCCTTTTAACACTTAAAAGCAATTTTTCAAAAATAGTGGCTTGAAATACTCATGTTTCGTAAAGTTTTACATAAATGAAGAAATTTATACTTAACTAGCCTTACCCGACAAATTTCGTTCTGCATTTTTTTTTTTCGTTTGTTGACGTTTTTAACTTTTTTGCTTATTCAGCCGGCTAGCCTCCTGTGGTCTAAATTTGATTTTATGTAACTTTCACCATACAATTTGCCGATGCTCCGGAATCGGTTCCAGAGTGGCCAAAATGTCAATAGGTTAGCGTATAAACCTTCCTTGGGCTTTTACGAACCCAACGCAACAAAGAGCAACTCGATCCGACGTTCCGTGTTGAATTGATTCGCGTTCGAACAAAACCATCGAATTTTTATATATAAATAGATTTTCATATGAACTTACCAAACAATGTTATCAACAATTCAAAAACGCTTCAAGTGTGTTGGAGGCACTTTAAAATGACAAATTTAAATACAACATTTAATTACTTGATTTAATTCAAACTTAGTAGATTAATGAGGTGTACCTGGGTGATGAATAGAGCGAATTCGTAACGTGATTTCCGAATGATCCAACTTTGTTTACATCTACAAATTAGGAAGCTGTTCAAGCACAAGCATGACTTTTTTCTTACTGATAAATGAGCTGTTTATGTTTAGTTGTTTGTGTTTCATTTTGGTTAGTTTTTGATAATTTTTGCTGGAAAATGGTGTGTATGTGACTCAAATCAAGATTAAGACAGCTTCTGGATGGATATAACCGCATCGACTCCATAAACAATTTCAATTCACAATTTTAAAAAATGACGATCTCGCCTTCAACTTTGTAAAGATTTCTTAACTTCAATTTCAGGTTCTCAAAAGCCAACAAAAAATCATTCTTGAACAAAAAAACTTTTTTTTAAAATGATCGATAACAATACTCTCTACTTCTAGCGAACAGTAAATTGGTTCCACTTTGACAGTTCAAAATTGAGGCCGTTTTGCGAACCACTATTCAGCACCCAGAGGTGTACGGACAATTTTTTGGCCGAAATTTGGGACTTTTATTAGTAATTTTTTTTAATTACATTTTTTTGACAAATCAATGTCAGGGTCGTAATGAGGACATTCCCCCCCGTCGATTGATGTACAAAAGTTGAAACCAGACTAAAAAATTAGGGATTATAACAGTGAATATTGATTCCGTGCAGGTCTGTACGGACAATTTTTTAATACACTGTATTTAATTGACATAATTTTTAAAAATATTTTTGTTACTATTATTATTCAATTATCTATGGGACCATCCATAAACCACGTGGACACTTTTTTGAAAATCTCGAACCCCATCCCCTCGTAGACAAAACTTTTATCCAACTCGGCGTTGATTTAACGTACGACTAGTGCAGAAAAAAAATCTTCATTTATCAACTACTTTTCTGATTTCATATAAAAGCAATACTTGTAAATAACTTTAAAACAATACCATACTTTACCACCTTGTGTGACCCAATCTCGCCCGAGTTAGCCCGAGTCCCTATGACTAATCAACCAATAATGTTTGCCCGATCTCCACGTCCGCGTCCCAACTCCGAAGTCGATCTTCCTTCCTCGGGTCCAACGAGTCATGGCCGTAGAGAAACTCCCCTTAATGATCATCGCGAGCGCGCTTCGCCTCTCCTCTTCCTTCAACACCACGTGGTGCAAGTGAGACGGAACAACCCGACACGGCGCAGATCTTCAAAGACCCCATCGGAAGCCGACTACAACAAACTTGAGAAAAAGACGAAAAGATCGAACGTTCTAATCGGACACAACAAATCAGTGAATGGCGCGAAAATTAATAGGCGAAGCGATGGGCTTTGGGTGGTCTCCAACTCAAAGTCGGGGAAGCTGGGTGAGAACCCACTCGGGGCATGGGAGAGGCCCGCGATGGAGAATTAGAGGCTGAGCCCACCTCTCGGCAGCTGATTATCATCCGTCATGAACTTGTTTCCAGTAATAAGATTTTCGGGGTGGTGGAGGCTTTTTCATCCTCTTTTATGGCTGTTCTATGACTGCGTTGACGGGCTTATAAGCATTTGAGGAGCTGTGTTTTTTTTTGTTGCTGCTGTTGTATGATTTGTGTTACTGATCGGGCCTTCGATCGGGCTTGTACTCTTTGACTCTCTCACGGAAAGAAGCACTTTTTGATGGCTTTAGCTACGCGCCTGATCCCGGGTGGGAGAAGAAGCTTTGTAATTAATCACTCGCTGTTTTGTCTTTGGTGATGTTCGGGAAGGATTTTTGGGTTTTAGGAATCGGATCTCAAGAAAAAAAAATCATTGGTTAGGAGATTCTTTGTAAAATCGAGCAATTAATTTTTAAATAAAGTTGATTTCTATTGCAATGTTATGTAATGTTTTGTGATTTTAAAAAATGCACATGGGTCTAAGCGAAAATGTAATAGGGAAAATATTTCGCAGCTATCATACCAAAATATAAAGCTCAACCTTTAAACCCGGTTGTATTTAAAATCGGTCAAATAATTAAAAAAAAAATAACAAATTTAATACAACTCATAAATCTCACTTTTCGATTTTTTCACTCGTTTTTCATGATTTACTCACTTACTCAATCTCACTATAGCTCACTCTCCCTCACAACCTTCACTTACTCAATCAAAATTATGATTCTTGAATGTAGGGAAAAATTAACCTTTTAAGAAACATAATTATGATTGTGTGAGTAACTGAGTACGTCAGTTCAATAAATGAGAAGAAACCAGGGACAGAATGATCGCTTAAAAAATTGTTTCGCTTGCAAACTTTCTTCGCCCGCAAAAGAGAGATGAGGCGAATTGCGCAAAGAAAATCGCTCCCAAACGTATTCCTGAAACTCTTTGTTAGTAGAGAGCCTATATGAAAAGCGAATTGTTTAATTGGTTCCAATCGAGCTGTCAAAACAGGGTTTCAATCGAGCGACAAGACCGTGAAGGTCAAGGTAGAAATCTTTTTAAAATATTTGTGATCGAAAAACGGGATTACAAATCTTAAAAAATTGTAAAACTGTTGTTAGGCCGTTGCAAATATTTTTTGAAGTTTATGTCCCTCGACTCTGATCAAAGTCGAGGGGGGGGGGCAAAAAAATAAAATAAGCTAAAAATTGAAATTACAGGCCACGGTGTCAACATTTGAATGAAAAAAGTGATTTAAATTGCATCATACACCTGTCCAGTTGTTTTGCAGTCATTGATTTCCAGATTTCTAACTACTGACGAAAATTTTATTTTTACGAGAAATTTTTTTTTTGCGTTGCTGTAGATTGTAATTTCATAAAAGTTCAAAATATTTTTAAACGAGTCCAAACATGTTAAATATGATTATCAATGCAGAAAAAGGCATTTAAGATTGTTCTCAGTTGATTACACCCAAAATTCCGAATCGAGATAATCGTTCTCTCAACATTTATTGAGGGCTCAGTGCCAAAATCGATAGAATAATGGTACCAACTCACACCATCATAACAAATGAGTTTATTCGTTAGTTGAATCAATAAATCTCCAACAAGTGTCATACATCGACTTCTGACTTCTCCTTGATCACCAAGCTGTGGTGGTCGAGGCAGCTAAGTCATTGGATTGGTTTGTCAAAGGTCTCTGGTTCGATTCCCGTTGTCGACACTTTTGGTTTTTTGTTTAACGGATGAACTTTTTTTGCAAATGAACCTCGAGAGAATAGTTCTATCGCCCATCTCGAGCTGTGTTCTCTGCGTCCGTGAATGGTACCACTATTCTCTCGACTCGAGACCATCATTCTCTCGGACTAGCGCTGCCAGTTTTGGGTGTAGATTTCTATTTCCATTCAAATTTTGATATTTTTTTGACAAAATATTTTTTTGCCCCCTGATTTTTCGGACCTTTGAAGGAGGGGGGGGGGGGTGGCGTCATAAACTTTGAAAAATATTTGAACGGCCTTAGTACAGGGTCTTGTCATCGATTGGAACACTATTTTGACAGCTCGATTGGAACCCAAAGAGTTACAATTCGCCTCTCCATAAAGGCTCTCTAATTGTTAGTACCACATAAATTATTTTACTACGTTTTTTTAAAAGCCGACGTAAAACATTATAAATGTAAGTGCAGTAGTAAAATCAATGTTGCGCCTAATGCAGATTGATGATTTTTTGTGTTTCTTTTAATTGATCTTTTGTGGGCGACAGAGGAGGTTTTTTATCTTGATGAGCGTCAACAAATTTTCTTTTTCCGAAAATTCTTCCAGCACGGAGAGAGACACTAACCCCACTTGTTGTTTACACTGTTCATGTGTGTTGGTAAAATCAAGGCTTTTTTAAAACTAAATTCATTCAAAACCACCCTCCAACAGTCATCATATTGTAAAGAAAGTGCAACGTTTCTTCTAATGATTTACATACCCAAGATCTCATCAAGCAGTGATCCCAAAACGACAGAATCTTTCACTTTTCGCTTTTTTTCGGCAATAGAGGAGAAAAGCAACTCGCGACAAAATTTTGAGGCTAGGAATTTTGACAGGTATGATTTTCATAAAGCATTCGCCTCCTTTTCTCTCCCACAGAAAACCTGGGAACGAGGTAGCTGTCAAACTAGGCCAAAATGTTAAAGTCACTCACAAAATGAACTTTGAGTGATTTGTGTTCATTTCTGACGTCACGATTTTCTCTTCTATAGAGGAGAAAAGCGGTTGTTCCGTTTCACATGGACACAAACACGGCCAGGAACACGACAAGGACACGGCCACAGGAATGGCCAGGAATAGGCACCTACACGGCCAGGGACACGAAAACGGCCAGAAGCACGGGCACGAACACCGGCAGGAGTCCGCACTGATACGAAAAAAAAACTCAGGTTATGACGTTTCGCGCAATAGAGGAGAAAAGCAACTCGCGACAAAATTTTGAGGCTAGGAATTTTGACAGGTATGATTATCATAAAGTATTCGCTTCCTTTTCTCTCCCACAGAAAACCTGGGAACGAGATAGCTGAACTTTGAGTGATTTGAGTTCATTTCTGACGTCACGATTTTCTCCTCTATAGAGGAGAAAAGCAACTCGCGACAAAATTTTGAGGCTAGGAATTTTGACAGATATGATTTTCAAAAAGTATTCGCCTCCTTTTCTCTCCCACAGAAAACTGGGGACAAAGTAGCTGTCAAACTAGTCCAAAATGTTAAAGTCACTCACAAAATGAACTTTGAGTGATTTGAGTTCATTTCTGATGTCACGATTTCCTTCTCTATAGAGGAGAAAATCGTGACGTCCTCTATAGAGGAGAAAATCGTGACGTCAGAAATGAACTCAAATCACTCAAAGTTGATTTAGGTGTGACTTTAACATTTTGGCCTAGTTTGACAGCTACCTTGTTCCCCGGTTTTCTGTGGGAGAGAAAAGGAGGCGAATACTTTATGAAAATCATACCGGTCAAAATTCCCAGCCTCAAAATTTTGTCGCGAGTTGATTTTCTCCTCTATCGGAAGCAAATTCAAATTCAAAAAAATGTTAAGTCCCGATTTAACACCTGTCAAACCACTCAAAAGGCACTCACAAAATGAATACTGAGTTGTTTGAGTTCATTAGCTACGTCACGGTTTTCTTGCCTACACTCCAAGATTGAGTGAATTATTCTCAAGAATGAGTGAACAGAAAAACAGAAAGAAAGAGAATGTGATAACGTCATGATTTGAAATCCGGACACTGAGTAGCATATCATTTTTGTTAAAGCTGGCAAAAAATCATGTAATAAGTTGGATATGTAGAAATAGGATCAGGATGTATTATAAACAGTCAGTTTAAAGAGAATGCATGCAAAATATGTCTTTTCTAACAATTTTTCATCAGATTTTCAAAATTAAAATGATTTGTAGTGCTTCGAATCCCGGACACTTATAAAAGCTGATTCGAATTCCGGACACTCACTTTTGCTTATGAACCGCACAAATTTAGACTGAAATGTTAGTGAATGACATTCTTTAAGTCTCAAATAAGCTGTTTACATCAAAACAATCGATATTTAATATAAAAATTTACTAGAATTTAAGGAAATCAAAGCCATAAATTTCTGCTTTGCCTTCCCGGTGCATCGGACGCCTAAGAAATATTTCAGTGAAATGTTTCGCATTTTTGGTAAATTTATAATTTTTTTCGTTTATTTTATTATTTTGGCATTGTTAGAACTCACCAAATTACACAGTTTTGACATTCACAATGCGAACTTATATCCAAATAATTGATAAAATAAGATGAGGTGCACTCAAAAAAATGGGTTCGCGTAAACGCGAACAGAGTTCATGCCAACGGGAACCAGGAAGAAAACTGTTCACTTTCATGGTGCAATGCACTATAAAAGTTGAAAAGTTTTTGTGTCCGGGTTTCGAAGCGTCCGGGAATTCGAATCATGACGTAAGTGAAACAGAGTTTGTGAGACAGAGTTAGTGAGTGTAAGTTGCTGCGTGATTGAAAATAATAAAAAGAAAGAGAGTGAGAGAGAATGTGATTGAGAATGAGAGTAAGATGAGTAAGTGAGTGTGTATGAGTGTCAGTGATTGAGCAAATGAGAACTGGCTTCACTGAAAGTGATAGTGAAAGTAAGTAAGTAAGTGAGAGACAATCAGTTAACGAGTCGTTGAGAAGAGTAAGATTAGGACTATAATCGAGTGAGCAAGAGAACAATTAGATGGCTTTAATTTCAACAACAAAGGGGAAAAATCTACCGGTAAAAATATTTCAAATTAGAAAAAACTAAGTTTCCCAGAGATCTATTTCCTAGGGGGTGTTGCCGGCTTCGGCGCGGCATCTCTGAAGACACTCGCCGAAGGTGGCCAATTTGAAGTTCTCCGCGCACGCGGGTCGTCGGTCGATTTCGTTTGTTCTAATGGGGTCCCGAAAATATCAACAGCAATAATGATGATTATAATTCGAGGTCTCTGATTTTTTCTCTCTCTCTCTAAATAAAAGTGCTAATAATGACCAAAATCATCAGGTGGTCACCGCTTAGGGAATAGGAAGTTACCTCCGTGGGCTGTCGATCGTCGTAATTTGGGCTGCCTCGTCCCCAGTTGGCGGTGTTTGTTTTACGACGACGAAATCTGGGAAGTCGGGGTCTTCCCCGGGGATAATTGGGCGGCTCTCGAGTGTTGATAGGTTGATCTAGGGGCGCGCAGAACAAACATAATAATAGTGCGGTTCCGTCGACGGACATGTGGCCGGTGTCACTGCAGTGCTGGGTGGACAAGCGGTCCCAGTCCCGGGGTGGGAACAATCGTTGAACCGCAATCAAAATTTGTGGAAGAAATTACGAAAATTCGACGTGGTGGTGCTTTGAAGGTTTGCCGATCGGTTTTGGGATGCGGTGTCGTGTTCTTTAATCATATCTCAAGAATGTTTTGTGAAGTTTTAAAGATGGTTTTGCTAAACATTATGGGTGGTTTGATGTGAACACCATAAGGAATGCCTAATATTTCCGATATCATTGAAAATCAACCTTACACCCAAAACTGGGCATCGCTCGTCCGAGAGAATAATGGCCTCGAGACGAGAGAATAGTGGTACCATTTACGGACACAGAGAACACAGCTCGAGATGGACGAGAGAATTATTCTCTCGAGGTTCATTTGCAAAAAAAAATCATTCGAGAATCGAACCAGAGATCTTTGACATACTAACCCAATGACTTAACTGCCTCGGCCACCACAGCTTGGTGAACAAGTAGTGGTCAGATGTCGTATGTATGACACTTGTTGAAGATTTACTGTATCAATTGACGAATGAACTCATTTGTTATGGTGGTGTGAGTTGGTAGCATTATTCTCTCGATTTTGGCGCTGAGCCATCAATAAATTTTGAGGTAACGATCTTCTCGACTCGGAATTTTGGGTGTAGACACTAAATTTATTTTAGCATTTCAACTATCTTTGTTTAGCAGGTACCAATTTTAATCAATAACGTCGACAGGTGGGCGCGTGGCCATTTCTAATTTAAAATATCGTCCAGTTTTACGCGATTGCATACTAAATTCGGTACATCTGCCGTTGCCTTCAACGGCCGTAACGACTCCAGCTCCAATTTAGACAATGCTCAAAATGAACAATTACGACGAATCTCCCATGACACTCGCGCCGCATGCCGCACCATTCCGGAACGGTTCTAGAGCAATACGCGGTGTTCTCTTATAACGAATCGACAATGAATGGAAAACAATTATCATCCGAAGCCGTCGAATCAAGTGAACTGAACGCGACTTGTGAACCATGTTGCGGTTCATCGAGCACACGGCCGAAATCTATTCACCGCCGATGTTTGTACACACTTGGTTGGAGTTGGAGTTGGTTGGATGGTTAGATGGTAATTCTAGAGCGTGTCCAAACGGAAGGCAGATGTCGACGACGGGGACGTGCCGCCGCGGCCACCACCGCCGCTGACAGTTGACTGCTGCCGCTTTGAATAATTACTTTTTTACCCACTGATGCATGCAACGAATTAAACCAATCAACCTTTTTTTTTTTTGCTTGGAGCAGCAGCAGCATCGGGCGACGTTTTTTGATCTCAACCGGTACCGATTCCGTCACTTCTTCGGTCGGCGAACCATAGTGTCGAAGGCCATCGATCGGTCCTTGCCGCCGGCAGCGACAGAATCAGTATTGGTCCGAGAATTCTTGACAAGATGTATTTTGGGGATAGACTGCTCCGCGTGTTCCGATGCGGTTGACGCAACGTATTGGAACAGGGTTGCATCGCTTCGCTTCGAAGATGGGAAGTGTTGATTCTCCACTTTTTTAAGGGGATAAGGGAAAATCTCCACGGTATCCCAAAGTGAGTCCTTTAAATAAAGTTGTGACATTTCTTGAACTCCACACCCTAACTACATCCCTGGCCGGGCAGACGATCACCCCGACGTGATTAGGTCAGCATTCCTCAGACAGATTTCGACTTCTGCCGCGCAGAAGTCCAAGGCGTGCAACGGCCAATTAAGATGGCGCTACCCACCTTCCCCGGTGCAGTGCCGTTTTGTGATACCGATCAAATCTGTACCGGAGGGGAACGAGAAGATCGCGGGAGAGGGACCTTTTTCGGACGTGATCGTATGTGCAGATGTCGAACGAGAGGTTCTTCGGTTCGGCAATAAAATGATCGAAAATCACAGTTTCGTGCGAGATTTATGGATCGCATCTTGGCCCCGCTCAGACAAAAAGGACAACACAACCGATACTGCATCAGAAGCTGAAGCCAAAAAAAAGATTGATCGACTGATCGCCCCCGGGTTAGACATTTTAGTGCACCTTCACAAAACTTTGATGGTCCCGGCACGGTTGGGGACTGCACCCGGGCCAGACGGTCGATTGGACGTCGAGTTATGTTATGCAAAAATTATAGTGCCCGGGATGATATTGGAAAATGTTTGGCGGATCAATTATATAATACGAGGACGGGGACGACGCCACTGGGCGATTTTTGGGGGACCAACTGTGCAAGGTCATTGCGTGTCGAAAGAATGCCACCGGGCCCCGATTAGTGAGGAGGACGACGACGACAAATTTGTGCTTTGTTGTGGCATTGATGATTCAGATGTTTGAACTTTGGACAGCGCAAAGCACTCAACTAAACTTAATATAATTCTTAAAGTCAAATTTAAGGACTCGATTATCCGAAAATTTCAATTCGAATAATCATCAATGGAATTTTCCGATAGGGTCCATCCATAAACCACGTGGACTCTTCGGGGGAAGGGGTGTCTGAGATTTCCAAAAATGTTCCACGCTCCATACGAAGAAACATTGTTTTGTACCGTCAACTATGGCGAATCAAGACTTCAGTCTGAGTAGGGACAGCAGGTTTTAGAGCACTTAAAACCTTGATTTTTGGAAAACAGTGTACTATTTTTGTTGTTCTGTGTCTGTTCTATCCAAAACTAATCAAAAATATCAGAATATTGTGCAGCAAGAAGGCTAAAACTGCTATCCAATTCACACCATGTGTCCCGTTTCGCCCCAGATGACAGATGGTATTGACAATTGTCCCCGAGAAAGGGGGGATTTCCAAAAAAGTGCCCACGTAGTTTATGGATGGTCCCATAAACGAATCACGGATTGTCAAACATCCCTTAAACATCTTTAAAAAGATGGCGATGAAATATTGAGAAAAAGCATTTGGCAATTTACCACCCGGTTCAAGTGAAAGAAATGACTGTTCGATCAACCATTCGACAACTCGAATACAAAATTTTGGAAGACAAATATTCTTATTTTAAATATTTAGCGAAAATAAACTTTAAAACATATCTGGAACATTGTTTGTTCACAAACCTGCACAAATCGTAGAATCCATGTTCAAAGCCATTTGCTGTTTTCCAAATCGATGAATTTTTTTGAACAAAATCGTTAACAATTTTCAGGATTTCGATACAAAAGTTATCAAAATCAACAACGTTGTAAAGACATAAACTTTGAAAAATATTTCGAACGGTCTTAGGCTATAACAAATATAAACATTTAAATTATAGGCCATGGTATGAACATTTGAATGAAAAAGGTGTTTTGAAAAGCTGCATTTTACACCTGCTCAGTTGTTTTGCAATTATTAGTTTTTAAAATATTCAAGCGTTGAAGAAACATTTTTAATCGCCGTTTTAGCGGCAATCAACTTTAACAATTTTCCATACCGATTTTTTACTGGTTTTTTTAATTTCTTGATTTCTTCAAGCTTCATTAAATCATTTGAATTTAATTTTATTATTATTTTTTATTTCTTGGATTTTTTAAATTTTACTCCGAAGGTTCCTAAAATTCTTGGATTTTATAAAAATCCTCATTTTTCATATTTCCCAATATTTTTTGTAATAAGCTTTATAATTTTATTATGTCACATTTTTTCATTCAAATAGGGTTTTTTTAAATTACGTCATTAACTTCTAATGTTTCTTATCACCGCTAGCAAACGAAAATTAGACCTTTTGATAAAGAACGCTTGAATTACTTTTTTTATTTATCAAATTTTCTGGCTTGTTTTTAATCTTGAAATTTTTGAGTTCCCCCGACAAACTTCGCTCTGCCTTTTTTTCGTTTGTTGACGTTTTAAGCTTTTTTGCCTAATCAGCCTCCTGTGATCAAAATTTGATTTTATGTAACTTTTCCCATACAATCTGCAGATTTCCCGGAATCGGTTTCAAAGTGGTCAAAGTTGTCACTTTTTGGCGTAAGAACCTTCCTTAGACTTATACGAACCCAACGCAACAAAGAGCACCTCGATCCGACGCTCCGTATTGAACTGATTCGCGTTCGAACAAAACCGACGATTTTTTTAATATAGGGTAGAGGACCCAGAAATCGCCCACTTTATAGTGGCAATCTAGGAAATTTGATGAGAATTTGATGACAATTTATGGTTTTTGGTTCTATTTGTTGTAAAACGTTGATAAACTATTTGATTTAAAGTTTCCACAAGGTTTTTATCATTTACATGTTCATTTTTGATAAAATTTTGCGTTTTAATAAAGTGCTCTGAAGAGCCTATTTTCGCCCCCCTAAATCCAATTTTCGCCCACCCTTGGAACCAGTTTTCGCCCACGACAAAAATCATGAAATCAAATGAAATTATGACACAAAGCTAAGCAAATGTGGTCTTCTATTGATACACAACATGTTCTCGAAGCTAAATTTAATTGATGTGCACATATTTTGTCGTACATATTATGAATTGAGGTTCAAAAAATCCTAGGAGTTTTTTTTCAAATATTCTACTTATTTTGAGATTTTATGTCTATTATAACTAAAACCAAAACATGTTCTCACTCTCACTAAAAAAATATGACTGAATCAAAATTTGTGATAAAACTCATGTGTCCCTGTTCACCCAAGATAAGGGCACACAGTTAGCACCATGTTGTTGTTGATTTTGTTAGGGGAGCTTTAACCCTATGGGTCATTTGCTCCCGAATTGACTCAATATAAAACATCGAGTACCTCTAAATAAAAATATTAAAGCACATATGTAACTACTTCTCCATCCTCTGCTTAATTTAATCTCCTATGTACCAGTAAACTTTTACAACATTTGAACCAAAACCCCTTATGAATGAAAGTAATTAAAATGATAATTTAACCTTTAAAAATAATCTAGAATGCTCCAAATATATTTTCAAGCACATTTCGCTGCGGTTAGAAAAGTTTTTATGGTAAACGAAAACTGGTTCTAGATAAAATCTTAAAACACAATACTAGAATTTGCCCTGGTCGAAAATTGGATTGCATGTTTTTTCATGACCCCAGAAATCGCCCACTTTATTTTTTTGAAATAACCTTTGGTAAACGTTTAAAACAGGTAAATCACTAGGTTTTCATGAAATTCAGACATACAGTGAACTAATGAATTATTCATTTACATTATTTTCGGACAAAATGAGTTGTTTTCCCTCATTAACATTATTACCCGCTGTAGTCTAAATTGACAAAAATATGGCGGCTGCAGTAAGGCTTTTATTGAAAAGCTTATAAAAACTTAATAAACAATAAAAATTCATTAGGAATGTTTCAATTAGTACTAGAAATGAATGAATATGTAAACCTGCATAATAAATTCAACCAAAAAACGGTATGAGTTTGCTAAATACAGATTAAATCCAGTAGGTGAGCGAAAACTGGAGCAGGGCGAATACTGAATCCTCTACCCTATACCGTCAGTGGTGGTGACATTGGGTCTGGGGGGTGAGATTGGGTTAAAGTATTTTTTTACGGATTTTACCATTTCTCAGATTCTTCTCAATGAGACTGAATTCTGTTAAAAGGGTTGTGTAGGGGACATCTTAAGATGACTTCGCTGAAAAAAAATCTCGTTCCTAGAACAAATCCTGTTATTTTGGCAGCTGTCTAAAGTTGAGGTACGTTTTTGGCCAAAAATGACCTCTCAAAAAATCATTTTTCTAATATTTTTGTTGGAATTGCTCGAAAACTACACAAATGTTTGAAAATCTCCACTTTAAACATTGTAGCATGTCAATACGATTCCCTCGAACAAGAAACGCTGTTGGATGACTTGTTTTTAC
Source organism: Culex pipiens pallens (assembly GCF_016801865.2). Taxonomy (NCBI): domain Eukaryota; kingdom Metazoa; phylum Arthropoda; class Insecta; order Diptera; family Culicidae; genus Culex; species Culex pipiens. The sequence goes on from NC_068939.1 coordinate 72,175,160, forward strand.
CATATCGTTGTATTTGAGCATCATTTTAGTTTCATTTGACCCAATGTCACCCCCTCTAAGGGGTGAGATTGGGTCAATTTTCAAACTATTGGCATTTAAGGTAGTGTTCATCAATATCACCCATATTTTGGGAAAATGTTAGTAAACTATCTAAAAACATCGTTGAAAGATTTTCGATGTTATTTAAATTGTTTTTGTTATCAAGAAAATACGAGAGGCGTATCGTTTTTTGACCCATGGTCTCCCCCACTGACGGTATGAATTATTTGTATTGTATGAAAATATTTAAATTACTCAAATTTCGTCAATTTATGGAAATTTCAAATTTGTTAAATTTCATTAAATTACTTATTTTTTTTTTAAATTTCATGATTTTTTTAATTACTTCAATTAATAAATTTTCTAAGTTCTGTGCCACTGCTTACAAGCAAAAATTAATCCTTTCGATAAAGTACGCTTGAATTCCTTGTTTGTAATAATTTTAATTTCGCGGGTTTCTTAAATTTTTAATAATTGTATTATTAATTTCATTTATTTTATTATCTAATTTGATTTTATCCCTGATTTTTAAATATTCGATTTTTAAATTCCCTGATTTTTAAATATTCGTAAATTTTAAAGGGGTCTTGAGCGGGAAAAAAATATTTTTTTTTTTAAGTTCAAATGTTTAATGGAATTTTGAGTGCAATCAAATGAAATCAGTTTAAAATTAATTATGTTTGGATTCATTCAAATAATCTTTGGAATTTTGTTAAAATTTCAATGCACATAACCGCAAATAGCTTTTTTTAACAACTAATATGAATAATGATTGAAATCAACTGTTCAAGCGTTAAATGCATTTTCCAATGGTTTTTTCACTGAAATTTTTATACTCTGGTTGGTAATTTAAATGCTTATATTTTTTTTTATTTTTCCCTTACTGCATTTATAATCAATATCAGGTAATTCATAGCTTATGAGAAGTGACCAAGCATACATCAAAATCAAAACTTTTGCAATAATTTGTTAAACAAGGCGATGGAATAATCATCATCAAAAGAAAATCATTGGACGTTCATCAAGAGAAAAAATCCGATGGCTTTTCTCTCTCGCACACGAAAGATCGGTAGAAGGAATCTAAAAAAAATAATCATCTTGATTATTCGTCGTCACACGTCGAAATATGACCTGTCACATTTTGTAGATGGGCAATATGTGTAACCTAACTGAAATAAATATTTTTAAGTGGTGCTGACAAGGAAATTCACAAAAAATCATCACCAGATTGATTTTCTTGGAGAAGTTTGGGAGCGATTTTATTTTGCGTGATTTGCCTCCTCTCTCTTTCGCGAGTGAAGAAAAATCGCAAGCGAAATTGATTTTTTTGCGATTATTCCATCCCTAAACATATATTTAAAAAAACGAAAATTTAAACATACCTTTTATATGGGAATTTCAATTTGAAAAAAATAAAAAATAAAAACGTAACTTAATCCACCTTTAGGTGGTTGGTGCCTTCCTCTCATTTAAAGAGTGATTACAATCCCCTAAAGTGTCCACATGGTTTATGGATTTCCCCTAACGTGATCGCAGCACCTAAGAGGTCCTAATAAAAATAAGTGACGAGTAAAAAAAAAACAAACGTCCTACAGACTTTTTGTCAAGATTATACAGACACCGCCTTTCAGGAAAATGGCATCCCTCTACAAGGCTTTTTTCGTGGCGACCAGACGGGACCATTTTAGGGTTATGTAAATTCAGACCATTTTTTAAACTGCTTGTAATTTCAGATAGGTAAGTCAGATCTTGAAAATTCTTAATCCACAAGAAAGGTCTTCTCATATGCTTTCTAAAAATATATAACATGTGAGGGTTTCATGAAAAAAACCCCTTTTTACCATAATTTTAATTTAATATGAAACAGTTTTTTTAACATAACTTTTTAAATACATGATCAAACTGCATGAATCTAAATAGCAACTTAGGGGACGTTAAGACGGATCGATTAAAACCATTCCGGCCAAAATCGGTTGAGCCTGTGACAAGATATTCCAGTGACATTGATTTGGTACACATGTCTACATACAGCCAAACACACAGACATTTGCTCAGCTGGTGATTCTGAGTCGATATGTACAAATGAAGGTAGGTCTAGGAGGTCTTACTAAAAAGTTCGTTTTTCGAGTGATTTTATAGCCTTTCCTCAGTAAAGTGAGGAAGGCAAAAATCGGAAACTTTGTGTACCGTGGACTCTTTTCTGGAAAATTCCTTCTCAAGACGAAGATTTTCGAATATTAACATGCCCATTTTGTAAGACAACCCATCAAAATTGTGTTGTAGTTTCGTATGATGAATAGGAAATCATTCCACCTTGAACGAGTCAGCACTAGAGATCACCTTTTTGTGATCGAGCTCAAACTTTGTTCAGCCTTAAAATTGTGAAAAGTTTCTATAAAGAAGAGCCGTCAATCGTAGAAGATTGATCCAGGACTAATTTTGAAGAATATTGGACGTACACTCGATAGACGTAGATTGTGTGTTCCAAAAACGGAAACTTGTTGCTAAATTTGCACCTTTTAACGTGTATTTAAGTTCAACCGACTTTATAATGTGGTCAAAACTACTATCCTATTAAAAAGGTATGCTACCTAAACTTTGTTAGAAATAGTTAAATACTTTTGGTTTTTATATTATCTTGTGTACAAATTCCCCAAATTTGCCTGAGTGAAAAAATAAAAAAATTAACATTTGTTCAGTTATTCCTTTTTTAAAGCCAAACACAAAATACTTTAGCACATGATTCTGAGTTATTATTCCTCACTTCTCAAACACCATAATTCTCGTAACAAAAAATCCACAAGGATATAAAATTTCATTACACTGCTGAAACAATTCGCTCCATGTCCGACAAAATGCCCCACACAAAAAAACTAAAACTGCCAAACCTGGTAATCAAAATGGAACTAATTTGCATACACCTTCCGAAGTTCAAGGTAATTGGAACACCCCAGCCAGCCAACCAGTCAGCAAAGGCAGACGGGTCAGGGAAAAAAGAGGCACTTTCCTCACGCACGCACCTTGCAGCTGGACCTGGTCCTAGCTGCAAAAAAAGCCCTGAACTCGCCCGGACTGATTAAAATGCTGCCTTGCCAGTTATACATTTTATCCTCCTAATTTCACTTTCGCCTCTTGACTCCACCTTATTAGCCTGGCCCAGCATTCGGCGCGGCGCATCTGTTCTGGCCACACGATCCCGGCCCCGGATCTGGCTGCAGTACAAGGAATGATGATGGGCCGATGTCTGGAATCCTCGAGCCGATCCGCGACCGAGCTGGCTGAATCCAATTAAAAGGCGCACAAAAACAAATCCTTGCTGGAAATCGCCAAGGCGCACTAATATGTACTAAACTCTAAATCATGGGCCCGCGTCGGGCTGGGGAGCGGTTCTCTGGGGAGTCGCAATATGTTTAAAAAAAATAATGTTTTTCTTTATAGATGACGATAGCATCGTAGCTAGGAAGGCACGCTGACATAATAAATATTAAAACGGTCAAAACTATTGTCAAAGCTTGAAAATCACGTTTATATAATACCCGTCGACGTGCCTCCCTAGCTACGATGATATTGAAAGGTCTTTTCAATCGTGTCGCGATTCTCAACACAAACACACGAGCGAACAGCGACACTTGAGTTGTTAAATCAAATTGCGCTAGAGTTAACATAGCAAGCTCACTCGCCGGCGTGCCTTCCGAGCGATAGTGATACATACATCTTTTATCGATGCAATTCGCTTAGTTTTTAAAATGAAGCCTCATTTCAGTCATGAGAAAATCAATCCCAATACCTCAGAGAATCGTTCTGGGATGCGAGCTTCCAGATATCTTGCCGTGGCCCGAGCTCCAGAACTGCTGATACCTCAACCTTTATCAGCAGCCGCAGCTCCACAGCTGCTTCTGCGGCAGTCAAAATAGCAATTTAAATTCCTTTCGCGTTCACCTTCAAAGATCGCGTTTTGTGTGCCATAATTTGAGGTACATAAAATTTAGGGTTCTGGCAGTCCTCTCTCGCGCGTTGATCCGAGTCATTTTGTTTTGTTATGTTTTTTTTTGCTTCGGTTTTGTTTCATGGCAGTTCGATCTTTTTTCAGGGGCCTTTGGAGATCTGCGGCGGCCCAATCGGGCATGATAATGACCGGGCCTGTGCGCGGCGCGGTGCTGATTACAGCTAGCACGAGTCTGGCACGGATCAGGACCTCTTTTTTTTTTTGCTGCGAGTTTTGCAGCGTGAATTGTTTTGTAAAGATTGAGGCAAAGTCGCTAAATTGATCACAAAAGGAGGGGAAGTTTTGCAAACATTGTCTCTTAATGTTGATGGTGAAGAATCCCAACTGATCTTTAGACAATCTTTGAAGTTTTTTTAATTATATTTGAGTAATTACCGAAAAGTAAGAATATTTGTTACACCGAAATTCCAATCACTTGACCCATGGAAGCATTCAAATGATTGCTGTCACCATAAAAAGAGATAGGAGCAATTCTCTAACAAAACCGGAAATGGATTTTATTTGTATTTGTTGTTTTGGCTCAAACTTTGTGGAGGTCTTCCCCATGACCAAAGAAGCTTTTTTGTGTCATTGGTTCACCCATACAAGTCTCCATACAATTTTGGCTGCTGTTTATACAAAAATGGTATGTAAATATTCAAACAGCTGTAACTTTTTAGTGAACATTTTGACCAGTTTGGTGTCTTCGGCAAAGTTGTAGGTATTGTTGAGGACTTTTGAGAAAAAATAGGTACACGGAAAAAAAATCACAAAAACTCGATTTCCCCAAATACGTATTTTTTGATTTTCTAGATTTTTCGATATGTTTTAGGGGACAAAAATCCGCAACTTTTGAGCTATAGATAAACATGGTCAAAAAATCAGCTGCCGAGTTATGATTTTTGGAAAAAATCGATATTTCATGCAAAAAAAATTGACGAAAGTTTTTTTAATGTTAACTTGAATTTCCAATCGAAAAGAAATTAACAGTTTTTTGATAAAAGGCTCTGTTTTCAAGATATAGACACCGAAAGTTTGATTTTAGCGAAATATTTGCAGTTTTTCGATTTTTAAAAATAGTGACTAGGAGTGACAATTTCTATTTATTTTTTTTTTAAAAGTTCAGAAAATTTACTATAAAATTGTCTGAGAGACATTAAAGATTGGACCTCTTGTTGCTGAGATACAGCGGCTTAAAGAAATAGAAACAGGAAAATCATTTTCTAATGTCGATATCTCAGCAACTAATGGTCCGATTTTCAATGTTAAAACATGAAACATTCGTAAAATTTTCCGATCCTTTCGAAAAAAAAAATTTTAGGTCAAGACTAGCATTTTAAAACGGCCAAACATTGAATATTACGCCCATTTAAAATGCTAGTCCTGATTTAAACAATTTCAAAATATTTTTTTCGCAAAGATCGGAAAATTTTACGAATGTTCCATGCTTTAACATTGAAAATCGGACCATTAGTTGCTGAGATATCGACATTAGAAAATGGTGGGCTGTTTGGGTGAGACTTCGAAAACTTTAATTTTCCTGTTTCTATTTCTTTAAGCCGCTGTATCTCAGCAACCAGAGGTCATATCATCAAGGTCTCTTAGACAATTTTATAGCAAATTTTCTGAACTTTTCAAAATAGTAGTTTATGCAACAAGTTGCAAAAAGAGGATTTTTTCAGCACGAGTCGTACATTTATCCAACGAGGTTCACCGAGTTGGATAAATACGAAGAGTGCTGGAAAAATCAAGTTTTGCAACGAGTTCCATACAACATTTTTTGCAATTCCAAAAAACACACTCTGAGTGAAATTTTATGTCAAATTTTCATGTATTTTGTTTGAATCAAAAAAAATTTGAAAAGTGTTACTTTTCGAAACAAGTGCTGAAAAGTTCAACTTTTCAGCACCCATTTGAGTGCTGAAAAGTAGAACTTTTCAGCATTTATTTTGAAAAGTGTTGCTATTCGATTCTGTTATTTTTGTTACAGAAAAGTAGGCTATTTCGTCGTTCAAGAATGACAGGAAAAGTAAATAGTTTCACGACGGAATTGCAAAAATAATATTTTTAGAAGTGGTCACTCGTGGTCACTATTTTTAAAAATCAGAAAACTGAAAATATTTCGCTCAAATCAAACAATGTAAATGTGCCAAAGCCGAAATGTAAACAAAGAGTCTGTCCTGCTCGTTCCTAATGTAAACATCCACTGACGTAGGCATGACAGACTCTTTGTTTACACTTCGGGTTTGGCCCATTTACATTGTTTTGCTTGATATCTTGAAAACGGAGCCCTTTATCAAAAAATCGGTTGATAGTAGTTTATGCAACGAGTTGCAAAAAGAAGATTTTTTCAGCACGTGTCGTACATTTATCTAACGAGGTTCACCGAGTTGGATAAATACGACAAGTGCTGAAAAAATCAAGGTTTGCAACGAGTTCCATACTACATTTTTTGCATTTCTGAAAAACACCCATTGATTAAAATTATAAGTCGAATGTTCATGTATTTTATCAATAAATCGTTTAAATCAAAAAAATGTTGGAAAGTATTACTTTTCTAAACTAGTGCTGAAAAGTTCAACTTTGCAGCATCCATTTCAGTGCTGGAAAGTAGAACTTTTCAGCATTTGTTTTAAAATGTGTTTCTATTCGATTCTGTTATTTTTATTATATAAAAGTAGGCTGTTTCGTCACGCGAGAATGACAGGAAAAGTAGGAAGTTTCAAAACGGAATTGCAAAAAGTACTTTTCGATTGCAAATTCAATTTTACATAAAAAATTGAGGTCAATTTTTTTATACAAAATTCCATTTTTTCCAAAAATCACTATATTTTCAAAAATTTATAACTTGGCTGCAGATGTTTTGACCATGTTTCTCTATAACTCAAAAGTTGCAAATTTTGGTCCCTTAAAACATATCAAAAAATCTCCAAAATAAAAAATACGTATTTTGGGAAATTGAGTTTTTGTGAAAAAAAAGTTGATTAAAAAATCTTCAATTTTTTTTCTTCCGTGTACCTATTTTTTCTCAATAAGTCCTCAACAATACCTACAAATTTGCTGAAGACACCAAATTGATCAGAAAATTCACTCAAAAGTTACAGCTGTTTGAATTTTTACATACCATTTTTGTATGGACAGTAGCCAAAATTGTATGGAGGCTTGTATGGTTGAACCAATGACACAAAATAGCTTCTTTGGTCATAGGGAAGGCCCCCACAAAGTTTGAGCCAAATCAAAAAATACAAAAAATAAAAATGGTCGAAATCGGTCGATTTCGTAGAGAGTTGCTCATAGGAAAGAGAGAAAGATAAAGAGCATGTGTCGTCGTGTCGCCCAGCTGCTTGAGTGTTGAGTTCGGCATTCTCTCGTGTCAACTTCGTGTGTATCAACTAAAATATTGTGCAGTAACAAGCTGTCTCAATTCACCCCATGTGTCCTGATTCGCCTCAGATGACGGTACTTGATTTGGATGCAATCAAAATATTTTCTGCATAAAAAGTGATCGAACAAATCTATGCGTTCTCGTTTCCTAAAATTGCTCACATTTTTCTTCCAGAATTCAATAAAAGCACTTCCTCGAATCACCTAACACAAACTAGGTGCAATCTGCAGTGCATCAAAAGTGTTACTTTTATTTCTTCTTTTCCCAAAACCCATCAACAATGCATAACCCATCGTTAACCAGCGCTCATCATAATTATGCTCACTTTTGTCAGCTCGTCATCCAGAATCGTTTGAAGTTTGGCTCTTTTAGCGGCGTGTACTGCACTTCTCTAAACACGACGTTTACCAAGTACTGAGTTGTAGCGTTGTAGTTGCAGTTGTTACCCCCGGTGGTGTAAACGGTGGTGTTCTATGGAACTGTAGACTACATAAATAATCACCTTTAATTACGGTGGTCGGCGGTGTGCTGCTCACTCGTGTCTACCCGATCGTTGACTCCGCAGTGGGATTACCCTTTTTTTGAGGAGGTCGTCGTCGTCGAAACACGTTCGCTTGTAACAGTAATTAATCCAATTGACTAAACGCCTGGCGACGACGCTAATGGGATACACCCACACACCGAAAAAAGGGGTCACCCATGGCGCGGAAAAACGGTTATTGATCCCTCACTTGTCATAAAACTTGTCATTAAAGGGTGTGAGGTTACAGGCTTAGGCGTCGCGACGGATTACATGTGATTTACCAACTGGTAGTTTAGGAAAGCTAATTATCACGTCACTAGTTTGTTGAAGAAACATAGATATAATATTTTTGGGAAAATTTTAAGAAATTATCGATTTTTCAATGAAAAGTTCTGTAAAAATGGAGCAATAGTAAGAAACATTTTTAAGTTAACAAACAAACATACACCAGAACTAAGACGACAGGTAAGGTATCCCATCTATCGTCGACACTCTGGAACGCCCAAATATGCGGCTCCTTGAACAGGTACCATGTGTGCGGTCCTCGCTCGATTAGACCCTTAAGCCGCCAACTTAGAACCGTAAGCTATTAGGCCCGCACTTCCAATGACAGCGGCAATTTTGCAAACCAAACAAAAAATAAAAACAAGGTAGAAAGCCCCCAGAAAAATCCACAAACGAAACGAAACGAAAAACGAGCCACAAATCTCAGCCCAACCTGCCAATTTCAACAGATCGTTAAAGACGTTATCTTCATCTCAATCGGGGCCCCTCTAATTCGTGTGTCCAGAACGCCCACTCATCGCCCAAAAGGACTAAGCGCCCCTTCTGTGCCGGTCGGCCTCAAAGTTGCGGTCCCGGCGATGACTTATGAGTTTCTTGTGTTTTACACAATAAATGCCGCTTCGGTCCGGCCCACCGAATGTCCCCGGCCGTCATCGCCGCCGCCGGAGGAGTTGCAACTTGGCAAGGAATGAAAAAAAAGAGTCCCAAGCGCCGCCGCCGCAGCCTCGTTTTGTTGCTGTTGGCTTAGGCGAGAGGTCCGTAGATAATGAGGTAATTAATACGCAAGTGGCCTAATGCCCCTCTCGACGGCCCGTGTCTGGACGGCCAAGAACCTTTCAGAAAATGCGGAACAACACCGGCGAATGACGAAATTAGAGGCCACACTCGGCACACTGCACTTGCAAGCAGCCAATTTTCGACATTCCTGGTGGTGCCGTCTTGGAAAGAATAAAATTTGTTTCGGTGCCACCACAAATCAAACAAACAAGATGGGACCAAAATTGAGGTGCTTTCAACGTTTTGTTCTAAAGGGACCATAAAGCGATAAGCCCATGATGAGCCGATGTGGTTGGCTACTAATATTATATGATGAAAAGATATAATACGATTTGTTTGTTTAAGGATCTTTGAAAAAGCACATTTCAAGTCCATTTGCCTAATAGATTTCTTATACTTAAGCATCTTTTAAAAGTAATAGAAAGGAGAATGGGCAAATTTGTATGGGAGCTGGTCCAAGGATGTACACGAACGGGAGAAACTTTATTCGAAAGATCTCGCCGAGACATGAAAAAAAGTCTTCTGGACGAACTCTCTAATCCCTGGAGTTCAAAAGTTACAAGTTGTTCAAGTTTGAGTATTTTGGGTTAAAAAGTACAAATAATCGTATTTTTGCTATTTCTAAAATCACTCATAAAATCCTTATTTTATTATGGATTTCGATCATCTTGACTTCATTCGACGCGTATCAGCAAAAACTATTAATTCTGATATGTTTTAGCATGAGTGAAACATGACTTCTCTTGTCTTTATCCGTTTGAACCGTTTTAGAAAGATGCTTAACATAGAAACAAGTCGAAACTTGAAAATTTTGAAAACGGATCCTACCCAGACTGCTTCAGTGAGTATGGAAGACTACAGTGCAATTTTGTAACAACTTATTGGGATGTTCTGAGTCATCCGAGAACTCCTGGGAGTTAGGACCAGTGGGTCTACCGCCGTAACAAGCAAGAGGTCAGTGATTTTTTACCACTGATCATACCCGCATAGCTTCAGTCAGTATGGTAGACTGCTTTTTTACTGTGTTGGGATGTCTTGGGTCATCCCAGGACTCACTGGAGTTAACAGCCACAGATCATAACTCCAGGGAGTCTTTTGGTGATCCAAGACAGCCCAAGTCATTTACAAAGTAGTCAAACCTACTCTGAAGCTATGCGGGTATGATCCGTGAGCAATACCGGTCGACATCTTGCTAGTTACGGTTATGCGGTTATGATCAGTGGTAAAAATCACTGACCTCTTGCTTGTTACGGCGGTAGACCCACGGGTCTTAACTCCAAGGAGTTTATGGACGACCCAGAACATCTCAATAAGTTGTCACAACAATGCACTGTAGCCTTCCATACTCACTGAAGCAGTCTGGGTAGGATCTGTTTTCAAAATCTTCATGTTTCGACTTGTTTCTATATCCATAAATAGCTAACCTCTTGCACAAACAATTCAAACGGATAAAGACAAGAGAAGTCATATTTCAATCATGCTAAAACATATCAGGACTAATAGTTTTTGCTGATATGCGTCGAATGAAGTCAAGATGACCGAAATCCATAATAAAATAAGGATTTTATGAGTGATTTTAGAAATAGCAAAAATACGATTTTTTGTACAATTTAAGCCAAAATACTCAAACTTCAACAACTTGTAACTTTGGAACCCCAGGGTTTAGAGAGTTCGTCCAGAAGACTTTTTTCATGTCTCGGCGAGATCTTTCGAATAACGTTTCTCCCGTTCGTGTACATCCTTGGACCAAATCTGCCCATTCTCCTTTGATTTCAATATCTGCAACATACTTAACCTACATCTGATTATTTGTATGACCCTTAACCTTAAAATTTCGTTTTTTTAGGATTTTGATTCTGTATGTTTTGATTTAGATGGAATTTTGTCCTTGCTCGTCAAAATAAGCAATTTTGGTTCTAAAAATTTCAAATATTCGAAAATTTGTCACGAGAAGAAATTTGCTCATCAAATTGGTGTTTTGGGCAAAGTTGTAGGTGATGATTAGGACTTTTTGAAAAAAAATAGGTACTGGTCCCGCCCGTGTGTATCAATTGGACCGCGTTCTGAATTCACAAGCCAGAGGTAGCTGGCCTGAATTCTTCTAAAATTCACTAGTTGGTATTAGCAATATTTAGTGGCTGACAGCTGTAAGGTAAACTTCGTCGCAAGTATACGGAAAATAATAAAAAAAATGATCTGGCGTTTTATTACTAAAAGTTTGATTCTCAAAATACGTAATTTTAATTTTTGATTTCGCAACTTCATTTCTAGAGTTTTTTTAGAGGCCCTATGAGCTATTGTATTTCATATATTTATAGGACCTTTAAAAAAATTCTTGATTTTTTGATGAAGTAAATCGTTTTCAGCTGATAGACAATTTGAGGTTTTTTTTCAAAAAAAATCAACTTGTGCAATAAAAATATTTTTGCTGAAACAACCACCAAATTACACCAAAAAAATATTTTCTAACATTGAAAATCAGACTAATAGTTTCCGATACATCTCAAGTAGAAAAATGAGGAAATATTAGATAACACTGAAAAAAATTCATATGAAAAAGGGAAATAGTAGGAAATTTTCTCAGCTCTTCGAAATAAAAAATATTTTTTAAAATATTTAAATAATTTTGATGAAACAACCACCAAATTACACAAAAAATATTTTTCTAACATTGAAAATCAGACCAATAGTTTCCGAAACATCTTAAGTAGAAAAATGAGGAATTATTAGATAACACTGAAAAAATTCATATAAAAAAGGGAAAATTGTAGGAAATTTTCTCAGCAATTCGAAATAAAAAATATTTTAAAAAAATATTTAAATAATTTTGATGAAACAACCACCAAATCTCACAAAAAAATAATTTTCTAACGTTGAAGATCACACCAATAGTTTCCGAAACATCTCAAGTAGAATTATTAGGAAATATTAGATAACACTGAAAAAAAAAACTCATATAAAAATGGAAAATTGTAGGAAATAATCACAGCTCTTCGAAAATATTGTTTGCAAGAGCGCTTATTAGAGCGTCCAATTTCCCGCCCCGGAAAAAATATTCACGGGAATTCCCGGAAAAAAATATTTCCCGTTTCCCGGGAAATTTGTAAATTTCCCGGGAGTTCCCGAAATACAAGCAGAAGTATACATTTTCCTACCTTTTTGGCACAAATGTTTTGAAATTATTTGATTTTATGTATTTCACCTACACTGTTCATATTGAACTAATCAGCTTGTCTGTAAACTGAAATTGTCAAAGTTTAATTCAGATAATATTTATTTCTGAAGCATTCACCACTAGGAATATTGTTTGCTTATATGTTGGAAAACAAAAATTACGCTGTTACGGAATAAATATAAACTTTTTTATTTTTACAACCTTTTAAACGTTTTTTTTTTTGTAATATCATGCTAATTTTTTTTTTCTTTTATAAGGGACGATTTGAAAGACGGCATACAAATTTGAAAGTTTATATATTTTCTCAAAGTTGCATGATTTTTGACAAGCAGTCAAGCCATTCATTGATCCTTAAACTCATTTTGAACTGCATTTTTTTTTTTAAATTATGAATAGAAGTTGTTTATGGAGTCTATGCGGTTGTATCCATCCAGAAGTTGTCTTTATCGTTGAAAACCTACTGGTTTAGTGAAAATATTTTCTGTTTGTTGGATCAGCTTCGCTAGAATTAGCGATGTTTATTTACTGGACCAGGAAGAGCTGCAGGATTTCAAAATCAGCCTGGGAATTTATCTGCGACATCTCAGAATGACACTCTCGTCGCAGTTCTTCGTCACCCGTAATAATGAAAAATCTCGTCTAACCGATCAAAACTTGAGAATACACACAATTTTCCAGTAATTAATGTCAAAAACTAGACAGAAAAATACATAACACTGATTACAAAACAGCTCATTTATCAGTAAGAAAAAAGTCATGCTTGTGCTTGAACAGCCTCCTACTTTATAGATGTAAACAAAGTGGGATCATTCGAAAATCACGTTGCGCATTCTCTCTATTCATCACCCAGATTTTGACCATTAATGTTGCTGTTCTATAAAATTTTGTTGCAAAAGATTCATCAGAAACAGGATCAGAATAATTTTCGTTAAATTTCAGATTTCCCGGGAATTCCCGGTAAATTTGTTGAAAATTTCTCGTTTCCCAGGAATTTTGTAACCCCGGGAAATTGGACGCTCTAGCGCTTATTCTACGCGTATTTCTAAATTGCAAAAAAAAATCGAAAAAAATTGCATCTAAATATGATTTTTTAAATTAAGTTTGACAATTTTTTGTCTTTTTTTAAATAATCATTTAAAAAATCATATCTTCCTCCGGTACCAGATTTTACACCTTCCATCCTAAACTCTAGCGCAAAAGATGCGATTGATTGATTGATCATTGTGGATGACGGCCGTAAGTTGCGTACTTTCCTAACGTTCCCCAGATTACAGTATCATATGTTAACATATCGAAGTTTTGCTCTCTGATTTCCAAATTATATTGCAACCTTTCTGAACAAGAAAAATAAACTCGAACAGAAGCAGCTGATCGAATCGAATCAACGTCTTTCAAGACACTTTTTTCAACACCTTTCGATTACAACAATCAGACTAACAGCAGTCAGATCAAATCTTGCAAACTTCTCATATTTCCCCGAGGGGGTGTCATATCGTAACGATTTGTTTGTCATCAGCCTAATTTCAGCACACCACCTTGTCTTTCCAGATCTCGGGTGTCCTATAGGCAACCAGGGGCATTCTTTCTGTCCAAAGACTGTCTCCGATATACGGCTAATCCAAAGATTGCAGTTTCAAGATCTGATCAGCGGAGGGTTTTCTTAGGCAGAAATTGGAAGAAAAAAAGCAACAATGTACAGTTATGTGCCCGGGCGTCCATGACCCACCCAACTGGGCCGGCACCAACTGGCGAAATGTCAGACGACGAAAAGGTGATGATGTTGGGCCTGGCCAGGCCCGATCGGCCGGCCGTCGACCGTAATTCGATCCCCCGGGTGACCCATAACTATCCTATGTACACAACAGTGCACAGTGGTCCAGATCGCAAAATTAAGTGGAAAATTGATTTTCCGAAAAATGGTGACGTTTTGGAGCTTTGGTGTCTTCAGAAGAGTTGTTGCAAGTGGAAAGTGGCAACTTTTGGTTTGGTTGAAAATTAGGGTGGTTCACGATTAGGGTGATTTTGAAAACCTAACTTTACAGGAATATTTTTGGGATTTTTTTCGTCTTCTAGAAAGTTGTTGGGCTTGCTAATTCAAGCAACTTTGTCGAAGACACTAAAATTTTATCTTGTAATCTACGCCTTCTATGACCAAATCTATAGAAAGCATCTGAGCAAACCTTCAAAAATCAGTTTTTTGAACGTGGCAATTCAGGGTTAAGTTTTAGAGAAAAGTGATGTTCGGAACACTTTCAGAGCTTTAAAAAACGAACATTTTCATTTGTTGACATGTCCATTTGGACTTAAGGGTCAAAAGTTACAGCCATTTAAAGGTGAAAAAGATGCAAATTTAAAACTTAAATATCTCGAAAAGGCGCAAGCCAAATTTTAAGCCCCAGGTTGCATTTGAAAGAGGAGATCTAGCACTACAAACGCTGAAAAAAACTCAGGGGTGTTTTTCTTTAAACTTGAGATATCTTCATTTGAAAAAGTCTAATTTTCAAGGGAAAACCATATGGGACCACCCTAACGAAATCCGAAAATTGTCCAAATATATGTTCTTCCATGTAATTTTGCCCGCTGAATCTGAATCTGTCCTCAGAATTGAGCCAAAGTATCTAAAAATCGATTTTTGGTCATATTTTGGGTTACTATGTAAAATTATTATTTAAACCCAAAATATGACCAAACATCGATTTTTAGATACTTTGGCTCAATTCTGAGGGCAGATTCAGATTCAGCGGGCAAAATTACATGGAAAAACATATATTTGGACAATTTTTGAATTTCGTTAGGGTGGTCCCATATGGTTTTCCCTTGAAAATTAGACTTTTTCAAATGAAGATATCTCGAGTTTAAAGAAAAACACCCCTGAGATTTTTTCAGCGTTTGTAGTGCTAGATCTCCTCTTTCAAATGCAACCTGGTGCTTAAAATTTGGCTTGCGCCTTTTCGAGATATTTAAGTTTTAAATTTGCATCTTTTTCACCTTTAAATAGCTGTAACTTTTGACCCTTAAGTCCAAATGGACATGTCAACAAATGAAAATGTTCGTTTTTTAGAGCTCTGAAAGTGTTCCGAACATCACTTTTCTCTAAAACTTAGCCCTGAATCGCCACGTTCAAAAAACTGATTTTTGAAGGTTTGCTCAGATGCTTTCTATAAATTTGGTCATAGAAGGCGTAGATTACGAGATAAAATTTTGGTGTCTTCGACAAAGTTGCTTGAATTGGCAAGCCCAACAACTTTCTAGAAGACGAAAAAAATCCCAAAAATATTCCTGTAAAGTTAGATTTTCAAAATCACCCTAATCGTGAACCACCCTAATTTTCAACCAAACCAAAAGTTGCCCCTTTCCATTTGCAACAACTCTTCTGAAGACACCAAAGCTCCAAAACGTCACCATTTTTCGGAAAATCAATTTTCCACTTAATTTTGCGATCTGGACCACTGTGCAGTGTGAGACACAAAGTAGCAAAAAGGGAGGAGTGCTTTGAAAAGCAAAAACCGCCAGCCTGCTGCCAGTTGTCAGTTGGCACATCACAGATGGACGGAACACGGAACCAGGGACAGGACGACGGGACATGCTTGCAGACAAATTAACTGCCAAATGATATAAGCGTGTAAGCGGAGTGTAGTAACACAAATTTGAGGCGAAAATGGATGGCGCAGGGCGGTAGTGAGGGTTGGTACAAATTTCAGAATCCCTCTCTCCCCTTATGGACTAGTTTATTTGAGTACACAGAAAAAAAAATCATGGTAATATTCAGGGATGGAATAATCGCAAAAAAATCAAATTCGCCTGCGAACTTTCTTCACCCGCGAAAGAGCGAGGAGGCAAATCACGCAAAAGAAAATCGCTCCCGAAATTCTTCAAAAAAAATCAATCTGCTGATGATTTTTTGTGAATTTCCTTGTCAGCACCACTTACAGTATGTAAAAAAAGTATTTACACCCCGTGGGCACTATGCACATTTTGTGATGAAACATGTAAAAAATTCAAAGTTTGACAGAAACCTAGTACTACGTTTTGTTCAGAAACTCGTGCCAAACATTTTGCTACAAAAAGCTCATGAAAAGATGATTTCTATAAAAAGTTATGTAACAAATACTATTATGAAAATAAAAAAGGTGCAAAAAAAGTTTGTACACCTTTCGAAAAATTAACATAAATAATGTTATTTGTTGACAAATCACCATAAATCCAGTCTCCCAACTCCAAATAGGCATCCTTGACTGATTAAAAAAATAATTTGGATTGAATATAAAGTTTACTAACTACTTAGTATAAAAGTTCATATAACTCTGGAAATTCTATATAAAACTTATCTAAACTTAATTTAGCAAACTTTTAATTCAAATAAATGTCAATATATTACCATAGAATTGCTAAATAAACATTTTGGAGTGGGTATAACACCGTTTTGGGGGTATTTGTATCGATAGAATAGATTTTTCGTTGGAATTTCGTACCAACCCGGAATTACGTCGTAGGAAAATCCGCCGGCATCCGAACCGGTCCACGATTCACAAGTCAACCTATGTGGAATCGGAAAGGGAATAAAATTTCCGATCTTTTGATACCCATACATTCAGGTTTTCTATAAAAACCCACGTTGTTAAATACCTGGGCAAAAAGTAAGTTTGATCCACGAGAACAAAAATTACGAAATTCCATACATTTTTGGCAGGTTGCTCAAACGAAACCAAAACAACGTTTTTGCTTAGGTATTTAAAAACGTGGGTTTTATAGAAAACCTGGATGTATGGGTATCAAAAGATCGGAAATTTTATGCCCTTTCTGATGCCACATAGGTTGACTTGTGAATTGTGGACCGGTTCAGATGCCGGCGGATTTTCCGACGACGTAATTCCGGGTTGGTACGAAATTCCAACGAAAAATCTATTCTATCGATAAAAATACCCCCAAAACGGTGTATACCCACTCCAAAATGTTTATTTAGCAATTCTATGGTAATATATTGACATTTATTTGAATTAAAAGTTTGCTAAATTAAGTTTAGATAAGTTTTATATAGAATTTTCAGAGTTATATGAACTTTTATACTAAGTAGTTAGTAAACTTTACATTCAATCCAAATTATTTTTTTAATCAGTCAAGGATGCCTATTTGGAGTTGGGAGACTGAATTTATGGTGATTTGTCAACAAATAACATTATTTATGTTAATTTTTCGAAAGGTATACAAACTTTTTTTGCACCTTTTTTATTTTCGTAATAGTATTTGTTATATAACTTTTTATGGAAATCATCTTTTCATGAGCTTTTTGTAGCAAAATGTTCGGCATGAGTTTCTGAACAAAACGTAGTACTAGGTTCCTGTCAAACTTTAATTTTTTTACATGTTTCATCACAAAATGTGCATAGTGCCCAAGGGGTGTAAATACTTTTTTGACATACTGTAAATCAAGCAAAACAATGTAAAAGGGCCGAATCCGAAGTGTAAACAAAGAGTCTATCCTGCTTACGTCAGTTGATGTTTACATAAGGAACGAGCAGGATAGACTCTTTGTTTACACTTCGGCTTAGGCCCTTTTACAGTGTTTTGCTAGAAATGTATTTATTTCACTTTGTTTACACAGACACACATTGCCCATCTACAAAATGTGACAGGTCGTTTTTCGACGTGTGACGTATACTTGCAAGTGTAGAAGTGAATTAAATGTTCCGCCGAATAATCAAGATGATGATTTTTTAAAATTCCTTTTACCGATCTTTCGTGCGCGAGAGAAGAGAGCCATGCTCCCTTCGGATTTTTTCTCTTGATGAACGTCCAATGATTTTCTTTTGATGATGATTATTCCATCGCTGGTAATATTACATCTGGGAAGGGGTACATCTTTAATGTCAGAAAAAAGGTGTAATTTTACCTCTGGAAATGTGTAATTTTACCACTTTTCTGGTGTAATGTCACTTTTTCAGTCTAAATTGAGGTAAAATTACATCATAAAAAAGGTAATATTCAACCTTCCAAAATTACAGCTTCCAAATTTACATTATTTTTTACTGTGTAAGTAAATCTCCAGATCGTCGTTGTCGTGCTATCTTTTCGCACTTCGATTTCGGGACAAATTGATTTAGAAGCCACGGAAAAAAACTCCGTGCATTGTTGTCATAAGTCAATCTTCATATGAAAGAAGTTTCAATCTTGTCGTACTATCTTGACAGACCCTGAAAATCACTGTAAGTGTGACAACTGGCCAAAGGGATTTAATGTCAGAACGCGTTTGACACACGTACATGCCCGAAAACCGTAAACAATTTTAATTATAACTCAGGACTTCGGCAGCTAAATTCAACCAAACTTCGGGGCAGTGCACAGAATGGTCAACCCTACAAAACGAGTTTGTTATTGTTTACATTGCGTGCTCTAGTTTTTGTTTATTCAAGGTCAAACATTAAAACGCGTTTTTCTTGGAACGTCAAAAAGCGACTTGCGACAAGATAGCACGACATTGTCAAGATGGTCGACATGTTAGTTTTCCAAATGTTAGAAAACTTTAAATATTTCCACATTTACGCAAACAAAAACTAAAAAGTTTTCGAAGCTCAAAAAAACCCCAAAACGCCTCTGCACATTCGGTGCCCTGTCCAAGCTGCTGCCGCTCCTCTGCGGTGAGATGAAGAAGCTGGTCCGCAACCAAGTGGACCGTTTGAACAGCTGCTGCTTTTCTGCTACAGTTTCTGACACGTCGCCGTCGTACGACCCGTAAGGATACTCTCTTTTCGTGGTAGAACTTCGTCATTGTTGTAAAGCTAGAGCAGCAGCAGCAGCAGCAAAAAAAATCCAGATTTCGGTAGAGCACAAGTGACACGTGTTTGAAGAAGATTAGATTTCAACCGACCGGCGCGCACTGGATTAAGCCAAAGGTCACATTCGGCAGCAGCCTCGTCGTCTAGACGGCCCCGCTGATCCGTCAAAAACGAAGCGTACGAGACTCGATCGATGAAAGCGGGGTAAAAAAAAAACTCACGGAAAAAAAAACTTTTCCACCTGCCCCTATGGTGGAAACGTGTGCCACGTTTTTTTCCACTAGACGAACTGGAAAAGTCATTCACTTCTTATTGATTTTATGATTACATTAAAGCTGACGGGGTGGGGTAGGGGCTGGCTAGGTCAACAGCATTAATCATCGTCACCTCGTGGGCGAGCAGCACTGAAAAACAACTACCTTCTACTGGGAAAAGGGGGAAAAGCCCTTTTACTAACCCTGCTACTGTATGCTGATGTAGAGTAGACTAAGTTGGTGAATAATTGGACTCATTCCCTAGGAAATGTTCTCTAGCTTAGGGGTTCTCAATCAGGTGTTCATCTCAGGCAGACAGGCCGGCAGTGAAATTATGGGAAATTGTAGTTTTAATCAGACTTGGAATATACTGAGAACCTGATGGCCAAAATGCAATTTTAGACTCCAGAATTTAAAAAAAAAATCCAATTTAAACATAGTAAAACCACTATCTAAAAAAAACATTTTGAACCACTGTCCTCGACCTTTCAGCATAAAAAAAAACTTTCAGAACTTCCACCCATAGCCATAGTTTTTCCTCCCCGCAGCAGAACAGCAATCTCGCATTTACATATTCATAACTTAATGTATCACGAACGATTCATCAGTGTCCAGTGGACCTTTTTTTGTTGTTGTGCTACCCCCTTGAACTGTTCTCACACAAGGTGCCACTTTCTTTGCCAGCGAGCTTGTTCGAAGTGTTGAAGACCAGCAGACTTGTTCTGTAGTAGCAGCAGCAGCGGTGAAAAGTGTTGTTTATGATAATTACTCGCACATAGTTCAGAAAGAGAGGGATTTGAGGAGGGATGAAAAAAAGGATATAAAAAATGCTACAAGCGTCGGGCCATGTTCCGATTTTATTGTGTACGAGGCAAACAAGGGGATGTGGGATCAGGTGGGAATGAGGTGAGTTTCAGCATAACTTGTAGACGCGGTGCATAATGTTGAGATATGAGGTGCCTTTTGATCGGCTGGCAGGAAATGATTGAAGAATCTAACTTCTAGTTGATGAAGTCGGAAGATATTCGCTTTTTGAAACTTAACAGTTTTGCCTTCCTCACCTTACTGAGGAAAGGCTATAAAATCACTCGAAAAATGAACTTATTAATTTGACCTCGTAGACCTACCTTCACGTATACATATCGACTCAGAATCATGTTCTGTGTGGATGTTTGTAGGTGGGTGGACAAACAAATTGTCACTCGATTATCTGCGGACTGGATGGTCGGATTTTTACCGTATTAGTCTCATTCGATCCGTCTTGGGGTTCCAAAGGTGTCTATTTAAAATCAGCAAGTTAAGTTAAGTACTTCAAAAGTTATGCTAAAAAACGATTTTGGCGTATGTCCGGAAGATTGTAAAACGGGTGGTTTTGCAAGAAAACCTATCATGCTATACATTTTCAGAAAAGTATTAAAAAGAGCCCAAAACATTGAAGATCTGACAACCCTATCAAAAGTTATTAGCACTTAAGTGTTATTTAAACACTTTGTGGAGGCCGTATCTCAGATATTTCAATGAAAATGATGTTCGGGTCCATCATGCGACCAGTCGATAGTTGGATAATCGAAAGATCTTCCCAATGAGCCTAGAACATTGAGAATCTGACAACCTTATCAAAAGTTATTAGCACTTAAGCGTTATTTATACACTTTTTGGAGGCCGGATCTCAGATGTTTCAATAAAAATGATTTCCGGGTCCATCATGCGACTCATCGTTAGTAAGATAATCGAAGGACCTTTCAAATGAGTCTAAAACATCGAAGATCTAACAACCCTATCAAAAGTTATTAGCACTTAAGCGTTATTTATACACTTTTTGGAGGCCGGATTTCGAGTATTGTGATAGAAATATTGTCTGAATCTTCCATGCAAACTATCGTTGAATAGGGTTTTTATCAGACCTTGCCGATGAGCCAGAAATATTGAAGGTCTGCGAACACTATCAAAAGAAATGAGTAATAAAGTTGATTTGTTAAACATGTTAAGCGTCATTCGTAAAGTACGTACGCTCTTAGGGGGGGAGGAGGGGTTACCGTAGGTGTGACAGATGTGACGAAGGGGGGAGGGGGATTGCGAGATTGTGACGTCACGCTAGGTTTTTTATGATTGCATAATATTGATTCGAAATGTACACAATTAAATTAAATCCTCTTTTCTAAAATTGTTTGCTTACAATTATTTAGATGTACCGTCATCAGAGGGGACATTGGGTCTTGGGGGGTGAGATTGGGTCATACAAATTTCTGCATTTTTGTATGACCCAAACTCACCCCCAGACCCAATAGTCGCATTTTTTCAGGGAGAACTTCAATATTTTGCAAATTCTTGTTTGATAAAAAAATAAATACTTTGAAAGTAGGGTGTTCTTAAGAAAACTGCTATTAATGGTTTGAACTTATTAGATACAAAGTTGTTGAAAAACAGTTTTCAAGATGTTTTAATACTTGAATGTTATATAAGGTCTTCTAATTTTTAAAAGATGCAAAACTGTTTTTATATCGCAATGGGGTAATTCTCCGTCAACTCACACAGCAGTTGCCCCGACCCTCTTCGATTTGCGTGAAACTTTGTCCTAAGGGGTAACTTTTGTCCCTGATCACGAATCCGAGGTCCGTTTTTTGATATCTCGTGACGGAGGGGCGGTACGACCCCTTCCATTTTTGAACATGCGAAAAAAGAGGTGTTTTTCAATAATTTGCAGCCTGAAACGGTGATGAGATAGAAATTTGGTGTCAAAGGGACTTTTGTGTAAAATTAGACGCCCGATTTGATGGTGTACTCAGAATTCCGAATAAACGTATTTTTCATCGAAAAAAACACTAAAAAAGTTTTCAAAATTCTCCCATTTTCCGTTACTCGACTGTAAAAAATTTTGGAACATGTCATTTTATGGGAAATTTAATGTACTTTTCGAATCTACATTGTCCCAGTTATCGCGATTTTACGAAAAAAAAGTTATCGCGATTTTACGAAAAAAAAGTTTTGAAAAAGTTGGTCGTCATCGATCATGGCCATTCATGGTCACCCGCGACAGACACGGACGACGGAACAAAGAGAAACGCAAAAAGTAACTTTTTCAAAACTTTTTTTCGTAAAATCGCGATAACTCGTGATGTTTATAAGCAAACCCCTTATGTCTACATATCAAAATTTTTGTAATTGTCTGCTCTACAACTTTGTAGAACATTGTTACACTCTAAAAAATAACCCTGCAAAGTTAGAAAAAACACGAAATTTTAAAATGAAAATATTTGTTCTAAATGAAAAAATGACCCTTCTGGGACAATGTAGATTCGAAAAGTACATTAAATTTGCCATAAAATGACATGTTCCAAAAATTTTTACAGTCGAGTAACGGAAAATGGGAGAGTTTTTAAAACTTTTTTAGTGTTTTTTTCGATGAAAAATACGTTTTTTTTTCGGAATTCTGAGTACGCCATCAAATCGGGCGTCTAATTTTACATAAAAGTCCCTGACACCAAATTTCTATCTCATCACCGTTTCAGGCTGCAAATTATTGAAAAACACCTCTTTTTTCGCATGTTCAAAAATGGAAGGGGTCGTACCGCCCCTCCGTCACGAGATATCAAAAAACGGACCTCGGATTCGTGATCAGGGACAAAAGTTACCCCTTAGGACAAAGTTTTACGCAAATCGAAGAGGGGTCGGGGCAACTTTTCCCGATTTCGTGTGAGTTGGTAGAGAATTACCCAATGTTTATTCTAAAAAATGAATAATTAGACAACCTTTTTCACAGAGCAATTCCAGCTCAAATCAGGAATTTTTCTGGTACTTTTGTACCCGACCCTCTCCGATTTCATTGAAACTTTGTAGACATGTTATCCAGGTCCTATATGAGCCATTTTTGTGCATATGGAGCCAATAGTACTCGAAAATAACATTTGAGGAGGGCGCAAGGTATTTAAATATTTTTGTATTTTGTAATTTAAAAAAATACTGTATCTCGAAGCCGTTGCGTCGTATCAAAAAGTGGTCAAAGACAAACTTGTAGGAAATTGGACGGGCTTTCTGAAAAAAATACACTTGCGTCGTATCAAAAAGTGGTTAAAGACAAACTTGTAGGAAATTGGACGGGCTTTCTGAAAAAAATACACTGAAACAAAAATACACGCCACATCTATGAGATTTTTTGATTTTTAAGTCTAAAACTTAAATTAAAAGGTGATGTCACGATTTTTTTTCGTTCAAAATTTTTGAGGCAATAGCCTAAAATGTTACCAAAAGACTGACGAAAAATGCAGGATGGTATGTCTCTCCTAAAAAAATACAAAAATCATTTACTAAAACTGTTTTTTTGAAAAGTGGTCTAAACATCAAAATTTTTAAAAACCAGTAGTGGGGATCGATTCTCCAGACAATTTTACATAAAAGTCTCTATAGTGACTATTGTCCTACGTCCAATACTTGAGAAGATACAGCGGTTTTAAAAGTAAAAAAAGTTGAAAAAACTGTTTTTTTTGTGGTTTTCGGCAATTTCTATATGACAGACTTGGTTTTTCAGTCTCGCAAATATTATAACCGGAAAGCTCGTCCAATTTCCCATATGTTTGCCTTTGACAGCTTTTTGATTTATATCGTTTTTTATATTTACGTAAGCAAATTTACTGTCCTGGTTTCTACCACACTGAAAAAAATATTCTATTTTCAGTTATTATCAATGCAATTAAGCTTATATCTGGAGGCCCTTACATCCAATTGAAATGCTGTCAAAGGCAAACTTATGGGAAATTGGACGAGCTTTCCGGTAAAAATATTTACGAGACTGAAAAACCAAGTCTGTCATATAGAAATCGCCAATACCACCAAAAAACCCGTTTTTTCAACATTTTTATTTTTGAAGCCGCTGTATCTTCCCAAGGATTGGACATAGGACAATGGTCAATATGGAGAATTTTAGGTAAAATTGTCTGGAGAATCGATCCCCACCACTGGTTTTTAAAAATTTTGACGTTTAGACCACTTTTCAAAAAAAAAACAATTTCAGTAAATGATTTTTGTATTTATTTAGGAGAGACATTTGGCCGATTTTTGCGTGACATACTTTATGGATGACGCCTAAGGGGGAATGTTGCTATTTTTACTGAACGTATTGACTTTATCCTCCTAAAGGTGGATTAAGTAACGGTTGGATCAGTAGTGCGGTGCCTGTGTGTTCGCTCAGTCCTGTTTTTCGTGTTATTTTCCGTCTCTTTTGTGTCGTTGTTCGAGTGCATGGGGTGATTGGTCATTATAATTCAACAATGGCATCAGTAGTGCGGTGCCTGTGCTGATGCTCAGTCCTGTTTTTTCGTGTTATTTTCCGTCTCTTTTGTGTCGCTGTTCGAGTGCATGGGGTGATTGGATTTCTTCTTCTTCTTTTTTCATTTATTTTTTGTTCGCGCGTTCGTTGGCCGATGAATTTTATTTTTGTTCTCTTTATATAGTTTTCGATAGAAACGATCCGATTTTTGTTTTTTGAGACAAGCAAGTCGTATTGCTGGATTAAGTCCTTTCCATATCATCGAGGATCGGAAGGCACGTCGACGGATATGTTTTAAGGCTTATGGTATAAAATAATTTTAATGAATGAAGCCCTTCCTACATCACCGTTGATCGGAAGGCACGCCGACGGAGAATTTCTGGAGAATCGCGGTCGAATTCCCCGTGTTCTTACCACTGGTCGTGGCCGGCGTCGGTATTGAACAGCACGATAGGGACCTTTGAAAATTGCGAAGGGGTGATGATTGATTCCTACTTTTCATCTGTGGTCCACGGAGCAATGTTTGGGGGTCCTGGTCAATAACGAAGTAGCAGCTACGGGTAGACACCAATGCTATGCTATGCTATGCTATGCTTCCTTTCGCGTGCGTGTGAAGGTGCGGCTGGCTCTGGCTGTCCCGATGACAGTTAGCCAGTTCGATTTGCGATGCCTTTTCGTTGGGTCGCAAAATTTTTTGCGTCCGTTGTCGGTGTGCAACAACAACAAAACCTTATCATACCATTTCAGTTCGATAAACATTGTAACTCATTAAAACTCGTTAAATCATCTCAAGTTAAAAATTGCACTGTTCAATCCTTTATTCATTAATTTCATATGATTTTGGTTCTATCTTTCCACAGCCGGCTGTCAAAGACTAAACCATTTCATTTAAAATTTAATAACAGATAAACGGGAAATGTCTCATCCGCAGCATCCGATTGCTTGCCTTGAGAATAAAACAAAATACCGTTAAACAAACATTATGATTTTGGGTCGCATCATCATCTTCTATGATGAATCCTGACCAAACACCCTATCCTACTAACAAGTTTTCAGGTTCCTGGCGCTCGTGGGGTGTAAGCACAGAGTAAATCAGCTGCCCTAGTAGCAACCTGCGCTAACTAACATTCCCGTCCCTTAAAATCGAGGTCTACAAACTGACATGGCGGGCGCCGTTGGTGGCCAATGACTGTTACCTATTCGCAACTGATCTAGCTTTAGCAATCATGGTGTTTTATCTTTTCAGCGCATTCATACATGCTGTTGATAAGGGAAACACTACTAGATCGTCGAAGCCTATAATCAGTAGTGCTGAAAGGATATTACGGTTCTGTTCAGCAACGGAGGGGCAACCATGGGTGATCTCTCATGCTCATGCTCATGCTCATGCTAAAGGTGGATTAAGTAACGTTTTGAAACTTTTTTTTACACTATAACTTATTTGTCGCTGATATTAAATCCATAAGGAAAAGAGTTTTCAAGAAACAGTTTTTTTAAATATTTTTTAAGCAGTGATTTGAATATTCACCATCTTTACATCCTTCAAGCGGAGTAGAAAAACGAAGAGAAAATTCCCTAACAGTTCCCTAAAGTGACATTTGTCATATAATATCTTACTAAAAATGTACTCGACTTCGACTAAACGAGTTCTTTTTGGGATATACAGTCCAGACTCGATTATCCGAAGGCCTCGGAAAAATTTCACTTCGGATAATCAAAACATCGGATAATCGAATCACGAAAACAAAACTTTTTTTCGCTGTCTTATTTTTGATTGTCGAGCTTAGAAACCACTGAACTACTCTAAAGTGATTCAAAAGGAGAATGGGCAAATTTGGTCCAAGGATGTACACGAACGGGACCAACTTTTTTCGAAAGATCTCGCCGAGACATGAAAAAAAGTCTTCTGGACCAACTCTCTAAATCCCGGGGTTCAAAAGTTACATGCTGTTGAAGTTTGAGCATTTTGGGTTAAAATATACAAAACATCGTATTTTTGCTATTTCTAAAATCATTCATAAAATCTTTGTTTCATTATGGATTTCGATTTTCTTGACTTCATTCGACGCGTATCAGCAAAAACTATGAGTTCTGATATGTCTTAGCATGATTGAAACATGATTTCTCTTGTTTTTATCCGTTTGAACCGTTTGTGCAAGAGGCATCCCATAGAAACAAGTCGAAACTTCAAGGTTTTGAAACCGGATCCGACCCAGACTGCTTCAGTGAGTATGGAAGGCTTCAGTGCAATGTTGTAACAACTTATTGGGATGGTCTGAGTCATCCGAGAACTCCTTGGAGTTTAGACCGGTGAGTCTACCGCCGTAACAAGCAAGATGTCGGCGGTTTTTGACCACGGATCATACCCGCATGGCTTCAGTGAGTATGGTAGACTACTATGCTGATGTGTTGGAGTGTCCTGGGTTCTCCTAGGACTCCCTGGAGTTAAGATCTGTGGGTCTACTACCGTAACAAGCAAAATGTCGACCGGTTTTGACAACGGAACATACCCGCATAGCTTCAGTGAGTGTGGTAGACTACTTTGCTAATGTGTTAGGATGTCTTGGGTCATCCAAGGACTCCCTGGAGTTATGATCAGTAGGTCTACGGCTGTCACAAGGACTCCCTGGAATGGTCCAGAACATCCCAACATAACAGCAATACAGTCTGCCATACTCACTGAATCTTTGCGGTTATGATGCGCGGTTAAAAATCATCGACCTTTTTCTTGTTACAGTGACCCAAATATCTAAACTCCAGGGAGTCCTAGGATGACCAAAGACATCCCAACACATTAACAAAGCAGTCTACCATACTGTCTGAAGCTATGCGTGTATGTTCCGGGGTCAAAAATCGTCGACCTCTTGCTTGTTACGGCTGTAGCTCCACAGATCATAACTCCAGGGAGTCCTTGGATGACCCAAGACATCCTAACACATTAGCAAAGTAGTCTACCACACTCACTGAAGCTATGCGGGTATGTTCCGTTGTCAAAACCGGTCGACATTTTACTTGTTACGGTAGTAGACCCACAGATCTTAACTCCAGGGAGTCCTAGGAGAACCCAGGACACTCCAACACATCAGCATAGTAGTCTACCATACTCACTGAAGCCATGCGGGTATGATCCGTGGTCAAAAACCGCCGACATCTTGCTTGTTACGGCGGTAGACTCACCGGTCTTAACTCCAAGGAGTTCTCGGATGACTCAGACCATCCCAATAAGTTGTTACAACATTGCACTGAAGCCTTCCATACTCACTGAAGCAGTCTGGGTCGGATCCGGTTTCAAAACCTTGAAGTTTCGACTTGTTTCTATGGGATGCCTCTTGCACAAACGGTTCAAACGGATAAAAACAAGAGAAATCATGTTTCAATCATGCTAAGACATATCAGAACTCATAGTTTTTGCTGATACGCGTCGAATGAAGTCAAGAAAATCGAAATCCATAATGAAACAAAGATTTTATGAATGATTTTAGAAATAGCAAAAATACGATTTTTTGTACATTTTAACCCAAAATGCTCAAACTTCAACAGCATGTAACTTTTGAACCCCGGGGTTTAGAGAGTTGGTCCAGAAGACTTTTTTTCATGTCTCGGTGAGATCTTTCGAAAAAAGTTGGTCCCGTTCGTGTACATCCTTGGACCAGCTCCCATACAAATTTGCCCATTCTCCTTTGTTAATCCAAGATGGCGACCAGAAAGCGGTGACGAAATATTGAAAAAAAAATGCATTTTATTTTTTAATAGGCAATCAACTATTCAAATTTGACTAAAATGGGGTCGCAGAACTCGAATTTGATGTTTAACAAAGTTAAAACAAATTTAACATTCTTCTTGCCCTTTTAAAAAATTTCAAACTATCAAGAACGACGATATTGATTCAGTCCAACTGCTGCCTCGTTATTGTTACTCATAATTTTCGCCCTTCTAATCCTATAATCAGTGTCAGTCCAACCTATTTCGGTGCGGGCAGATGATGCAAGGAAACAACAGAAAAACCTGGAAATCACTCCCGATAAATGGCGATCATATTTCGTCCGTTGCAACAATCCCTGCGCCGCTGCCTGCTTCCTGGCCACCCCACGTCCTACAAGACAGCATTCCAACAAAGCCGCTCGCTCCTCGCACATTCCTCGCTCATCCTTTTCAGCCTACAACCATCGTGAACCTTCTGGTGCATGTGCGGCATGTGCAAACGTCGGATGCACCGGTCCCGATGTTGTCGGTTTGCCTGCCCATCCACTTCCGTTCCGGGTTGGGTTCAGGGCACGAGCCAAATACGCACACACACATGGACAGGGGGCGCCCTGCCGCGGAATTGTGGCCTGCCTGGTGTGATTAATCCTGCCGAACATCTTGCATAAGGGGCCACCGGGCCTCGGAATGTCCGTTCGTGCTGCTCTGAACCCGAGAATTTCCGTGAGCGTGAAGTTTTGACGGTGCTCGCTGATGGTTGGAGGTAATCAGATACTGTGCAGGGTGGCGACTTGGCATCGGAAAACTTTTTTTCAACGTCAAAGTATAAGAACCTCAAGTTTAGTAAAGTTCGCGAAGACGTGAAATTATAGAAATTTAAGTTTTTGAATTTGCATAAAACAAGAACCCAAAAACTGAGACTGAGTGCCCACCCTAAAAATTGTTTTTCTCTGAAACTTCTTGGTAGCGTGGGTGCCTCCAGATTATCACGTTTTCCCCGATCATACACGGTATACTAGGTACTGGATGCGCTTTATGGCCGCCGACGCCGCAACGATATGTAATCTGTTCCAGCCGGTTAAAGTTATGGCTTTCTGGGGATTTCCCAAAGTGCAATCAGCTGCTGCTGCTTCCTACGAGGAAAACTCTTCCAAAAAGGATAAATTGGAAAAGTTGTTCTGGCTGTCGGTGAAAAATGGCAGTTGAACCGGCGACGTGTGGGTTGAGGAAAATATTTTTCCAGCTCAATGTTGCAGAAAGAAAATAAACTGGATTGTTGAGGCTGTCACTTTCCGGGCCGGACCATTTATCTTCGACGATGAAAAATTACTTGCCGGATAAGGAAGTGTGTTGCTTCGCGACGACGGTTGGCATAATTTGGAGATGATATAAATGGTTTGTTTCGGAACTAAAGTAATGGTCCAAAATACAGGCGGCTTGGGTTGAGGGGTGACATGCTCGTTTGCACGTTTGTCCATTTGGGATGGCACGCAGCAACAAAATAAATGTTCTGCTTCTATACTGGACCAGCACTGCTGATATTTTCAATTAGCAGCAATTCCAAACGAAAGTTAAAACTCGAAATTTTAAAATGATTGAAATTGTTCAGAACGATAATCTATCGTTATCGTTATTCCGATAATTCTATCGGCGATAATTTGATCGACGATAACGGGTGGTAACTTATATTTAATATATTTCTAAAATTAACTAAAACCAATCAGATTATGTTGATTTATCTAGCTTCCTCTTAGTATTTTTTTTTTTTTTTGAAAATATGGTAAGCTTCAAAGAATAAATTAGCATTTCTCTCAGATTTTGGTCATTCGTTTTTTTTAGTATTTTTTAATCCGACTGAAACTTTTTTGGTGCCTTCGGTATGCTCAAAGAAGCCATTTTGCATCATAAGTTTGTCCATAAAATTTTCCATACAAATTTGGCAGCTGTCCATACAAAAATGATGTTTGAAATTTCAAAAATCTGTATCTTTTGAAGGAATTTTTTGATCGATTTGGTGTCTTCGGCAAAGTTGTAGGTATGGATATGGACTACACAGAAAAAAATGATTTACGGTAAAAAAATTTTT
Organism: Culex pipiens pallens; assembly: GCF_016801865.2. Classification (NCBI taxonomy): domain Eukaryota; kingdom Metazoa; phylum Arthropoda; class Insecta; order Diptera; family Culicidae; genus Culex; species Culex pipiens. The sequence continues at coordinate 72,205,407 of NC_068939.1, forward strand.
GGTGATTTTTTATTTATTTTTTTGACACTAAAACTTGATTTGCAAAAAAAAACCCTATTTTTATTTTTTTCATTTTTTGATATGTTTTAGAGGACATCAAATGCCAACTTTTCAGAAATTTCCAGGATTTGCAAAAAATCTTTGACCGAGTTATGAATGTTTGAATCAATACTGATTTTTTCAAAAAATCGAAATATCGCAAAAACTTTTCAACTTCATTTTTCGATGTAAAATCAAATTTACAATCAAAATGTACTATAGTTAAATTTTGATAAAGTGCATCGTTTAACTTGAAAGCCATTTTTAGGTAACTTTTTTGAAAATAGCCACAGTTTTTCATTTTTTAAATTAGTGCACATGTTTGCCCACTTTTGAAAAAAAAAATATTTGAAAAGCTGAGAAAAATAAACCAAGACTAACATTTTAAAAGGGCGTAATATTGAATATTTGGCCCATTTGAAATGTTAGTCTTGATTCAAAAATTTTGAAAATATGCTTTATACTTTAACATTGTAAATCGGACCATTAGTTGCTGAGATATCGACGTTAGCAAATGGTGGGTTGTTTGGGTGAGACTTGGAAAACATAAATTTTCATGTTTTGAAACATTTGCATGGCAATATCTCAGCAACGAAGGGTCGTATCAACAAAGTTCAAAAAAGCAAAATATAGAGAATTTTCTCAGCTTTTCAAAAATATTTTTTTCAAGAGTGGGCAAACATGTGCAGTAATTTAAAAAAAACTGCGACTATTTTCAAAAAAGTTACCAAAAAATGGATTTAACATGAAAACGGTGCACTTTATCAAAATTTTCCTCATGTACTTTTTGATTAATTTTATTGAAAATTTTTTGCGACCAATATTTTGATTTTTTTTAAAAATCAGTATTGATTCAAAAATGTATAACTCGGTCAAAGATTTTTTGCACAACTTGGAAATTTCTGAAAAGTTGGCATTTGATGTCCTCTAAAACATATCAAAAAATGAAAAAAAAAATAAAAATAGTGTTTTTTTGCAAATCATGTTTTAGTGACAAAAAATTTAATAAAAAATCACATTTTTTTTTACCTTGTATCATTTTTTTCAGTGTAGTCTATATCCATACCTACAACTTTGCAAAAGACACCATATCGATCAAAAAATTCCTTCAAAAGATTTTTGAATTTTCATATATCGTTTTTGTATGGACAGCTGCCAAATTTGTATGGAAAATTATATGGACAAACTAATGATGCAAAATGGCTTCTTTGGGCATACTTAAGGCACCAAAAAAGTTTCAGTCTAATTCTAAAAAAAGACCGATTTCGTAGAGAACTGGTCAAATGCTAAAAAAAATACAAAATAACGTATTTTTTGAAGAACACAAATTTTTAAAATTTGCAGTATGGGCATAAAACAATTTGAAATTTTGCATGCATTTTCACTGTTTTAGAGTTTTTTGAATGAAGTACTAAAATTTTCACAAATTATCGTATTTTCTCTAACATACTTAAAAAGTGAAAAACAGGTAAAAATTCGTTTCGTATCAATATGGATATCAACCAATATTGCGCATTATAAAAAATAGTATTTTAAGAAAATACTGTATTTTGTTAAAATATTAGGTTTTCATTCAAGCTCTAAAACAGTAAAAATGCATTCAAAATTTTTAATCGCTTAATACCCAAATGGCGAATAATATAAATTGAGTATATTTCATTAAAAAAAAAACTCTGAAACAGTTAAAATACATGCAAAATTTCGAATCGTTGATGCCTATATTGCCAAGTATAAAAATTTGAGAATTTTCGAGAAATTTTTTATTAAGACGGTAATTTAGCGGATTGCAGACTGGATTTTCGCCATGTGATGTGATGATTGTCTAAGCCCAAGTTGCCTAGGAATCGATAATTGGGAATAGAACCAATTCCACCTGATTGCCAAGTATATTTTTTTTGCCGAGTATAAAAATTTGAGAATTTTCGAGAAAATACGGTATTTTGTAAAATTTTGAGTATTTCATTCAAAAAACTCTAAAACAGTAAAAATACATGCAAAATTTCGAATCGTTTGATACCCATACTGCGAATTATAAAAATTTGAGTATTTTCGAGAGAAAATACGGTAATTTGAGAAAATTATAGTATTTATGCTTTGAAATTTACTACATTCTCAAAAAATATATTCTAAGCGAATGCGTTGAAAATTGAGAATAATATTGATGTATTAAGGGATTACATACATGTAGAAAATCACAAAATTTTATATTACAGAATATTTGTTAAATCCACTCAAAACATGATTATTATTCACTCCTGAAAGTTTCATGAAGATATTTCATTATTATACTGAGTAAGAGACGATTTAAGCTAAACATTTTTGCAATGCGCAAAGCGGGCTGTCAAACTTTGTTGACGTTTTTCTCTAAACCCCGAGTTGATTTACGGGTGCCACGATATCTCGAGATGGGATGGACCAAATTGGCTGAAATTTGAGATGAAGACTTTGAAGATGTATCCCGTGTGCATGACGAAGCCCAATTTTTAAAATTTGCTTTTTTAAAAAATACAAAAATTAAAAACAAACGGTTTTTATATGAAAAACTTAAACATATTTTTTTTCTTTTTTTAAATAAACTTTTTGAAAATCGGTCTTCGTCATGCACACGGAATCGGTTTGACGAGTCTTCACCAAAATGTTGAGACGATTTGGTCAACACTGTGTTGAGATATCGTGGCACCCGTTTTTTGAAACTGCTAACTTGAAATTGGTATTTCTCGGCAATGATGCAACCAAATATCTTCAAATTTGTTTTGTTAGCAGGTGAAAATGTATATTTTAATGCCCTGAAAAAAAGAATTTAAAAAAAGTTGAAGTATGTGCTCATACTAACCTCTGACTTTTTGCCAATATACATATATGTAACCCCTTAAGTCAATTATAGAAAGATTTTGAAAATGAGTTATCGAAATAGCAATAACGATAACGATAAATTATCCTTACCGTCCCGAAGATAACGATAACCATTATCGTTATCGTTAGACGATAATATTATCGACGATAATTCTATCGATTGATAACCTTGGTCAAATTTATTATTTTATCCAGATTTTCAAAAAAAATCAATGAAAAAAGTATAACATGTTCAACAACCATTAAGCCGTTCAATGTTTATGGAAACATTTCATCGCACAAATTTTATGGCACATGTCAGACTGACGTTTGGTGAAAAAGTGTCAATCACCAACTTTTTCCTACTTTTTCACCGACATGACATGAGAAAACTTACCTTACATTTGAGCAATTCTCTACGAAATCGGTCTTTTTTCTTCAAGTTTAATTTTTGTATTTTTTAATCCGACTGAAACTTTTTTGGTACCTTCGGTATGCCCAAAGAAGCCATTTTGCATCATTAGTTTGTCCATAAAATTTTCCATACAAATTTGGCAGCTGTCCATACAAAAATGATGTATGAAAATTCAAAAATCTGTATCTTTTTAAGGAATTTTTTGATCGATTTGGTGTCTTCGGCAAAGTTGTAGGTATGGATATGGACTACACTGGAAAAAAATAATACACGGTAAAAAAAATTTGGTGATTTTTTTATTTAACTTTTTATCACTAAAACTTGATTTACAAAAAAACACTATTTTTATTTTTTTTTATTTTTTGATATGTTTTAGAGGACATCAAATGCCAACTTTTCAGAAATTTCCAGGTTGTGCAAAAAATCATTGACCGAGTTATGAATTTTTTAATCAATACTGATTTTTTCAAAAAATCGAAATTTTGCTCGCAAAAATTTTTCAACTTCATTTTTCGATGTAAAATCAAATTTGCAATAAAAAATAGCTTAAGTGAAATTTTGATAAAGTGCACCGTTTTCAAGTTATAGAAATATTTAAGTAACTTTTTTGAAAGTAGTCGCAGTTTTTCATTTTTTTTTTAAATTAGTGCACATGTTTGCCCAGCTTTGAAAAAAATATTTTTGAAAAGCTGAGAAAATTCTCTATATTTTGCTTATTCGGACTTTGTTGATACGACATATAGTTGCTGAGATATTGCAATGCAAAGGTTTAAAAACAGGAAAATTGATGTTTTCTAAGTTTCACCCAAACAACCCACCATTTTTTATCGTCAATATCTCAGCAACTAATGGTCCGATTTTCAATCTAATATATGAAACAATTGTAAAATTTTCCGATCTTTTCGAAAAAAATATTTTTGAAATTTTCAAATCAAGACTAACATTTTAAAAGGGCGTAATATTGAATGTTTGGCCTTTTTGAAATGTTAGTCTTGATTTGGAAATTCCGAAAAATATTTTTTTCGAAAAGATCGGAAAATTTCACAATTGTTTCATATATTAACATTGAAAATCGGACCATTAGTTGCTGAGATATTGACGATAAAAAATGGTGGGTTGTTTGGGTGAAACTTAGAAAACATCAATTTTCCTGTTTTTAAACCTTTGCATTGCAATATCTCAGCAACTAAATGTCGTATCAACAAAGTCCGAATAAGCAAAATATAGAGAATTTTCTCAGCTTTTCAAAAATATTTTTTTCAAAACTGGGCAAACATGTGCACTAATTTTAAAAAATTAAAAACTGCGACTATTTTCAAAAAAGTCACTTAAATATGGCTTAAACTTGAAAACGGTGCACTTTATCAAAATTTCACTAAAGTACTTTTGTATTGCAAATTTGATTTTACATCAAAAATTGAAGTTGAAAAATTTTTACGATCAAAATTTAGATTTTTTGAAAAAATCAGTATTGATTAAAAAATTCATAACTCGGTCAATGATTTTTTGCACAACCTGGAAATTTCTGAAAAGTTGGCATTTGATGTCCTCTAAAACACATCAAAAAATAAAAAAAAATAAAAATAGTGTTTTTTTGTAAATCAAGTTGACAAAAAGTTAAATAAAAAAATCACCAAATTTTTATTAACGTGTATTATTTTTTTCCAGTGTAGTCCGTATCCATACCTACAACTTTGCCGAAGACACCAAATCGATCAAAAAATTCCTTCAAAAGATACAGATTTTTGAATTTTCATACATCATTTTTGTATGGACAGCTGCCAAATTTGTATGGAAAATTATATGGACAAACTAATGATGCAAAATGGCTTCTTTGGGCATACCGAAGGCACCAAAAAAGTTTCAGTCGGATTAAAAAATACAAAAAAAATCGAATGACCGAAATCCTAGAGAACTGCTCATTTTCAAAAAAATAAATACCAGAAACTTGCTTTCAGTAATCGATTGATTAACTTGCTTAATATCTCGCAATAGGTTTGTTTTTTTTTTGTTTGTTTCTCTTAGTGAGCGCTTAGTAAAACTCAGTGCGTACTCAGTAAACGATAAACCTTTGGGTTAGTCTCTCACTCTGGTACTGTTTGGCCAATAAAAAACGGTTTAGCATATTTGAAAAATCAGTGCTCAGTTTGTGTCATTAAGCTATTTATTTTTTTACTTATAAATAAAAAATTATCAAAACTTTCCCAAGAAATCATACCGTTCATCGACTCACAGTGGCAGTAGGCCTAAGCCAATAGAGGGCCAACTCTGCGCAAAGAGGATTTTGCATTTACCAAACTAAAGCGATTAGCCCAACTTGACTGAACGTTTTGTGGGACAGTCCGACGGACAGACGGTCAAAATCCATGCAGCCATGGTTCGTATGGAGATGGCTTGACTCGGGGACTTTGGTAGGCCAATTGAGGGATTATTGCTATTTACCGCTTATTTTGTCATGGTTTTGTTGGCTGCCATTTCCTCCCGGGTGGGGTTTTCCAGCGGACAGTTGTTTTTCATCGCACAGTGGCTTTATTCATGCGTGAACGGGGCTTTTTTTTGTAGGTTGGAATGGGATTTTCGAGCACGGTTCAGCTCATCCGGGGGGGACCATTATTGCATTAGGAAAGCTTTACCGTTTTCATAGAGTGGGGCTAATTTCGATTTAGGGGATTTGCTGGAAATGCGACATTTATGATATTTAGGCGGAAAACGCTGGGAAAGTTTTCTTCATGTTGATTATAAATTCGCTGGTACAAAAAGCTCAAACGAAAATGTTCGAATGCACGCATCTGATTCCAATTTGTGAGGTCTTTACCTCCAAATCTCCCCGAAACATAAGCCCAAAATAAATTAGCTTCGGCATCCAGGGGTCCCTTTGTAGTTCGAAATTGCCGTTAATTTATCTCATAGCCCCTATTTATTTGTTCAGCATCTTGGAACCGTGTCGCTCGTCGCCTTTAAGGATGGGCCAATGGACAGAAAATGAAATGACGATTTTCGGTTTCCTCGGTTTATCCTCTTATTTTACTTTCGAAAACGGACCTCCTTTTGTGTCTCAATCTATTTTTATTTATTTACCTTCTATTTGCCAACATTGGAACCGTTTAGCCTGCACGGTGAAGAATGCAGTTTGCACTTTGTTTTAAATTGTCCGCACAAATATCACCAAAACTCAAGGGAAGGGACAAAGCTTATCTGCAAATTCTACGAAAACAATGTCCTCTTTTCAATTCGCTACCACAAGCGCTACCGCCGTACAAATCAAGATGTGACGACCACTTAAGCTGGAACCCATCTGTAACGGAGCAGGACAATTCGTCGAAATTACGATCCGAACCTATCGCTGTCATATAATCTGATGATCAAACATGTATCGAAAACTCTGTCACCCTTCGAACAGCAGGGCGATACCTGGTCCGTAACGGACGAAAGTTTCCAAAATTTCGTGGGAAAGTGGCCGTCGGCCGCAAGATGGTTGTAAACTTTCTGCGAAAAGCTATAAAAATTGGGGAAAGTTGTAAAACTGTGTGCTGCTAAAACTGCTGGAAATACCCGAAGGACGACGACGACAACCAGCAGGACTTTAGTGTGAGAAAATTAAGCAAAATAAAAGGGAATCATCCCGAGGTGTGAAGCTGATTAGCATTTTGGATTGTCGTAGAGCCGGTAGGAGGTCGTAAAGAGATAAAAGACTTGAAACATTGTCGACGATTTTGCAAACTATAAAAAGAAATCGAATCTAGAAGGTGTGAAAAGAAATAAATTTATTATTTTTTTATAATTATAATTGAAATATTGGGCCACTAAAAAAATTGACACTTTGTTGGTACAGATAGGCATCGAATTGATATGTGCTGTCAAAAATTAACAATCAAAAATAATCATTCCCAAATCCGACCGGGACTTTACGGGAGTAGCCTTGAAGCACAGTGTGGAAATTTACGTTCATAGATACCGGACTTCGGACTACGGTATTTCAAGTTTTTGCGGAACGCGCCTTCGATTCGGATTCTGATTTTCAACTTGACGTTTATTGTCAAGGCGGTTTAGTGTAAGGTGAGGACAAAACAAATAGAAAAAATATTTACATTGAAGGTGAACAGCTATGTATCAATATCATTGTTTTTATCATTTCTTTCCTGTGATGGTAAATGATGGTTACAGACAGGGCCCCGGCGATGGCCTGATAAGAGCTACTGAACAACATTGGCAATATGGCGTCGTTTGTTTACAAACATGAGATTGTTTGTGGACGAACCAGCGAACCAGGACGAACCGAAAAATTTACTTTTTTGTATAAAATTCTATAACCATTGTGCAATAACATTAAGTCTTACAAAACAGACAAAGTTTCGTGAAATTCTAGACCAAAATTTGTTTTATTATTATTTTTCAATTTTAACCTCTTTTATCGCGATTCTGATCAAGATTGCACATCAAATCATCGTGGCTTTAGTGTATTTTAAGTTTTCACATCGATTCACTGTAGTTTCGTGTTTAAATTTTGAAATTTAGCATAAATTAAAATAAGTTGCAAAATTCCCAACTTCAGCCATGTGCAACAATTTCCACATCACCTATGCGGGAAACCGATAATGGGGTAATTCATGCGTTCCAAACTGTCAAAATTCCAAAACGTCATTGCCAATCTTCGGTTCGCTGCTTTTGTTCGTGTTTGAAGTTTCGTGCCGAGACTCTGGTTACACTGAAAATACGCCACCCTTTTTTTCCATGTGCCCAAACACTTGAATGATTCAATAAGGCCGCATCTTAAATCTAATTTGTTTGTGTTTCAATTTCAATCCAATCCATTATTTAATTCAAGTGTTTTGGCGGTTGACTTTTTTGTATTTTTTGACTCCTTATTTTCATACGGGTAGCTCAAAATTTTCAAGTGTTTTGCTCATGAATTTGCCCCACTGTGCTAAACTATTCAAAGTGATGAGGAAAACACTTGAAATTGATCTTGTTTTGATTTGAAATGCAGTTTCGCGACAGCTTCGTGAGACTTTGCTTTGTTTCCTCATTTGAAAGTTTTGGCGGTCCGGTGTGTTCGTTTTTCGCAGACCGCGTGAGTTCGCTGCCGCCATGTTCCGTCCAGTGAATTGCCTGCCCGGTTTGTGACCGCGAAGATGAGCATCGCCACAAGGCTGCGTCCTCGGGCTCGGGCTCCGTATGGCCAGCGGAAGGGCTTGGTCTCCCGGACAGAAGCCAACTTTTGTGATGAAGTTCCTTCCCGGACCCATTTGGTGAGTGGGGAAAGATTTGTTTTGTAGGGTTATGTTTTGATTTTTGGGTTTCTTTTGTATGATTCACAGGAAGGATGCGAAAGAGCTGCAGAGGCACAGTTTGAGTCGATGGAACCACCGCGGTTACGCATCAGCAAGAAGCCAGCAGCCAGCATCTCCGCCGGCACCGGTGCTTTACTCGTCGACGCTGAGGAACCTCCCAGGAAGTAGTGGTGGCGAACAAACCGAACCTGACCAGGAGGACGATCGTAAAAGGCAGGGACAACCGGATGAAGAAAAAAAATAACAAATTTGTACACACCAAGTTCGGTAATTCGGTAATTTCGGAAAACAAATTTTTACACACCAAGTTAAAAAATAAAAGCAGCCAAAAAAATTTCATTGTGCAACATCTTTATTTACAAAAAATCGAAATCCATTTCTATTACATGCAAAAATGCATTGATTATAGAAAGAAAAGCCATTTAAAACCAATAAATATAATATAGTATTTCATGTGACGCAACACGTCAAATTCAAGTGTTTTGCTATTGAAATGACAGTATTTTTTGGTGCCCAAAATTCAAGTGTTTTGCGATTGATATTTGAGTGCTCTGTACAGCAGGGTCAGATCATGTGTAGAACACTTCGATAAGCTGTGGGATTTTTGCTCAGTGTACAGACAAACCAGTAACAACATTTCAAAAGGGCGAAACCTACAATCCTGTAGTTTCGGGAAAATCAACATTCAAAATTTTGCAATTTCGATCAATTCCTATTTTCACAAAAAAGCATGAAAACCATCAATTTTGTCAAAACATAAAAGCAATAATTTCATCATAGAGAGCAATTTGAAATTAATTAAGGTATTTTTGCTATTAAAAATTGAGAAAAAGAAATTCGCCCCACCGTATTCGCCACCCACCCAACCAAAACAACGGCATCGCCCGTCTGGTTACGCCACAAAGCAGAAGTAAACAAAAGATTAGCCCTTTTGTGTTTTGTTCATTGTTCGGGTTTTTAAAAGAAAAAAGTGGTTAAACAACTATTTTGTCATTGTGAAACGTTACAGTCAATGATAATACAGTGATATTTGCTACCTCAGTGATAAAAAAAAAATTGGTCTAGAAAGCCATCATAAGGAGTCGGTAAATTATGGACCTTCATGTCTAGATTGTGAATCCAGACCAGATCCGATCCTTAAAAAAATCAAAAATCAAACCATCCACATTAACGACCCGCGGGTCTTTTGTGGTCTCTATGCAAGTTTCTGCTCGAACCTAGGAGTCCGAAGGCTTGAATGGGGAGAGCACCCAAACCTCTTTCTACTCCAAGGAACCTTCTACCCCAGTGTTTGAACTGACGACCTTCGGATTGCGAGTCCAACCGCCGCCAGCGATTCCACCGGAGTAGGCTTGGTTTGGTGTGTTGTTTGTACTTATGACATGGAGACGACTCCTACACCTGGAATGACTTAACGGCCTAACAACCAAGGCCGGAACCGACATTTTACTTCCTCATCCGATGGAAGGTTGCAGCAGATGGTAATCGAGATCCGATACTACATTAACTGAAATTAAAATGTTATGTATTTAGGATCATACAAATCTGTGTTTGTTGTGGAATAGTGATCAGAGACATCAGAAACATACATTTTGATCCATTTTGAGGATTGTCAGGTTAAAATTCACTAAATTATAAAGAAAATTTAGGAACTTGCAGAAAACTCTACATTAGCTCCTCGTGATTGAGTGAAAACACAAAGGCAGAAACTCAATTTGGTTTGTTTTGATTGATGTTGTTGATTAGCCCTTTTATTTTTGCTTGTAAAACTACGTAGTTTCGGAATTTTGAGATGTTGGAGGGTGTTTTGCAATCAGTTTTTTTCCGCTTTTCATGATTCTGACGAAAACTCAGTTTGTTTACAGCTGAGGGTTTCGCCCTTTTAAAAAGTTGTTACTGAAACGACTAAATTTCTTGTTGTTCTCTATGAACTTCAAACGAGAATGATTCATATAATTTGTCAAACCCAAGAAGTGGATAGACATTTGGGTACTAAAGCCCTATGTCAATTTTTATGTACAACGGTAAAAAACACGATCAAAAACCATTTCTGATCACTTTTTTTTTCATTTTAATGCAAAAAAAAAATGACAAGACAACATTTTTTCGATGGATCAACTATGATTCCCTTGGAACGAACTGTCAAGTAGGAGCTCCTCTGTCAAGAAGAACCGCGAGGTTAATTTTTCAAAATTGATTTAAAAATCCATTTTAAACTCTTTGTGGTCGTACAAAGGGTCATTGTACTCAGAAAAATAAGCTTTATCGCTGTAAACAATAATATCAGCAATCTTAGCTTCATTTTAGGACCCAATTGAGTACAGCTCAGATTTAAAAAGTTCCCAACAAACAAAACTAAAACAAAAATCACTTAACCGAAATCTCCGACTGACATTCTCACCCAAAATTCGTCTCAATTATCAACAAATTTAAACCCATCAACTCAATTTAAAGTGCAGCTGTAATATTTCAACCTTCAACTAGCCGTGCCCTGCCACGACTTCCAGTACAGCATCGGGGTCGATTTGTGTCAATGGAGTACCCGACGCGATTGGTAGTGAGCAATGTATTTCTTATGGAGCGAACTGTCAAACTACCAGTCGAATCGGGTATTCCATTACTCTCCGGGTCCTGGATGGCCCTTGTTACGGCCGGGGGATACGACTCTGCGTGAAAGACGCGTAAAATATATAGATCAAACTGACAACAGACAAAACACACCAATTCCGGCGTGGAAGAGTGCTTCCTCGCGAGAGCTAAACGAGATGATTAAAAAGGGGTTGAAAGTTGTTTGAAAGCGGATCAATCAACACCGCGTGGAGTTCTCCCATCGGATATCTTGGTTTGGTTTGGTTTGGGATGGATGGATTGGGTTCATGATTTCTGTTTCTTCTGTGGTGTAGATTCTGGTTCTGGCCCTCCGGGAGATGGCGCACACACACGCACACCGTCGTCGTCTGCTAGCCATCGTTTCTCACTTCTTCGTCGTCTATTTAGACTAATTGTGAGGCAGCTCCTCTCAATCTCTCTTGGGTGTACTCTTTACACCGCGCTTTATATAGACTAAGTGGTTTCAGTTATTTGTTTATTTAAACCCATTAAGGAGAGGCGGCAGACGGCACCGGGGTGGCGACAACGGCGTGTCATCTGGCGTGTTGCCTCTCTTCGGTGTAGGTAATCGAATTTCATGATCGGAACCAAACTAAAACCGAAATCCCTTGGGGACCGGGTGTGCTGTGGAGCACGTGCGCTGCCCAAGAAGGTTGCCAGGCCTTATCGAAACGGTTCAACGCTCTATGACAAGACAAAAAAACAGATCAAATTACCTGCCTACCTCAGGGCAACATGTTTTAATTTGCTTAATTATCAGTCCTAACAAGGACTCCTTTGTAGATCTCTCCGCGCATCGTTTCACGAGGGGAGATAACAACTATCACCGCACTCTATTAATAGGGCGAAACCCAACATGTGCACGATTTGATGCACATTCTACCGAGAGTTCCGAACGCTGCATCCGGAGTTTCCTTCCTGGAGGTCGCCGTCGTCGTCGTCGTCGCATCTCGCTCATGAATGGACGACCCCAGAACAAAGAAATTTGCGATGGCCCAAAGACCCATTGAAAAGCCGACCGGCTTTCGGCGCGAGCATCTGGCGCAAAATAGCCATGTGTGGTGGCTTAGTTAGGGTGCTGACACCGAATTCGCTTCGCACCTTTGAGCCGCAATTTTCCGGCAATTTTACGGGCTTTGGAGCAATGAGCTGTGCGCGCCAGCGAGCTCTAGCTTTTAGCACGTCTCGTATGACATGACAAATTACGAAGGGTAATTGATTGAGGAGGCTGTCGTGGTTGGCGTATTTGAAGTCAGTTTTGGTTATAGGATTGCATTTAAGGAGCATTATATTTATAACACGATTTTGCAGCTTTCAAATTTGGCAATTGGTTGACAATTGATTGCAATAATTATTTCTGGGAAACATTTTGTTTCAGACTTGTTTCGCTGTGAAAACATTAAAAGGAATGCCTTTCCAGTTCACGGTACTTTAATTTAGAAAAAAAATTATAATTTTGAAATGCAATGTTCTTAAATAAGCCAAAAATATTTTCAAAGTACAAAGAAAAAAAAAGTTGAATTTTGGAATGTTGAAAATTTGGTAGGATGAATATTACATCTTTATTTGTGTAATATTACATAAAAAATGTGTAAAAATGTGAACCTGATGAATATTCATCAAAAGCTGATGAAAATACATCATTTTTTGGGGTATAATTTATCATTTATTTTGCCACAAAATCTGATGAATATTACCATCATTTTTTTTCTGTGTGGATCTAATTTTGCAGGCAAAATCTTCGAAAAATGTATTTAAAAAAAAGACATTGTAAATTTTGGAATTATGTTATGAATTCTTCCAAATCTTCTGGAGCCTGCTTATTTTCAATTATATTTTCTTTATCTGATCAGCAAATTCTAAACAAAACTGATCCATAAATTGAGATAACAACCCTCAAATTCCCATTTTTTTTCTTTTATTTTATTTACTTTTTTTTAACTTTGGCAAAGTTACATAAAACAAATCAGACTTGCAAAATTATTAAAAATTGAGTTTTAGCGAAAGCGGGGTTGGTTTGCAGAGGGTTGACTTTAATAAAACCTCTAACTGTACGGATTTGATCCGCATAGACCTCTTTTTTCACATGTTTCAAAACTGAAGGGGTTGTACCGCCACTCCGTCACGAGATATCAAAAAACGGACCTTAGATCAGGGGCAAAAGTTACCCGTAAGCCCGTAAGGACGAGGTTTCAACTTTTTCCGATTTCGTGTGAGTTATTAGAGAACTACCTACTCGAACACAGCTCGAAGTGGCCGATAGAATTATGCCCTCGAGCTCATTAGAAGAAAAAAAAACCCCGTCAAAATAACTCAAAATTTCCAACTGCGAGAATCGAGCCAGGAACCTTTAACAGACCATCTCAATGACTTAACTGCCTCGGCTACCACAGCTTGGAGACTAGATTGTGGTCAGAAGTCGATGCACTAGATTTGTTTTGATAGTGTGATGGAAAATCAGTTTGCCAACTGTTATGACATTTATTCCGCAGCACTCTCCTGCGGTGCAAAGTGCGCAAAGTTGACAGTTCTCAGTCCTGCAAAGCAGTGTGATGAAAAAATCTATGTCTAGCACGATTGATACAAAACTCTAAGAATTGCTGCAAGGCGCAATATGATTTTTTCACGTTAATTTGGCTGTGAATCACAATCATCCAAATGATGAAAAAATTGTGGTCATATTTTGAGATTCTTTGAAATAGGAATTATTTTACCATTAAAACATATATAGAGCGTCCAATTTCCCGTCCCGAGAAAAAAATTCCAGGGAATTCCAGGGTTTTCCCGAAAAAAATATATTTCCCGTTTTTGAGTTTTTGGCATTGAAAGAACTCAATTTTCTTTTATTAAATTCAATAAGCTGTTCTTATTGAACTTTGTCAGTTCGTCTAAAAACTCCATTTTAATTTTTTATTTTTAGATTACATTAATTTCTGAAGTATTCACAACTGAGAATAGATTTTAATTATTTGTGGGGCAACACAAACTACGAGTTAATGGAATAAAAATAAATCATTATGGTTTTGGTAATCTTTTTAAACGAAAATTGATGTTATATCATTTGAAAAGGTACCTCTTTCCGCCAAGATCAAAATTAAGTTTCAAAAAAAGTTTTTCTTTTGTTTTTTTACCATGACCAAATTAGATGAAAATTAAATTGGTTTCAATAAATGTCTCAAAGAGGGTTGTGCAAGCAGAATTACGTCAATTTGTTCAAAAGTATTCGAGGAATTACAGTTTAAAGTTGAACATTTATAGAGCACAAGAGCTACCAAGGGCGTAAGAGGTTTCAATATGAAACTACTAAACAACTTTTTGAGCTATGAAAATTATTTTAACCAAAGTCATTTATTAGGCTGAACTATTAAAAAATCATTTGAAAACTACTTCGTATTATATATAGTAGGGTGGGTACGGATTATGAAAAGTTCTCAGATCAAGTTCTGATGTGATTCCCCTTGTAGGGCATACCCATAGGGACTCTCACGCCAAATTTCAGCTCATTTGGTTGAAAACTGGCTTGTCTCAAGCGAGTTCAAGTTTACATGGGATTTACTATGGGAAATTTTGAATTTTCGTTCATTCGCTCCTACAGGCCTGGGGAAAGCATGTAGAAACTTCTAGGATGGTCAGAAATGAGCGGAATCGTCTGGGGAACAACTTTTCCGAAGGAACCAGGTCGATTCGTTCAACCCCCATCGAGCTCAACGGCAATACATCCGGGGTTTTCGGAACCAACGGTTTTCCCCAGAAAAGCATCATATTTTCCTTAGCATGCTATGAATGCTTGATGAACAGCGCGACGCCACGTGTCAAACAACTACCACGTGATTGTAAAATTTGCACCATAACAGTTTTTTTTCATATTTGGAGGTTCAGAATACAGCTAAATAGTATCCTGATCACCATAAATGATAATTCTATGGTTTAAAAAGTAATAAAAAGTATTTTTTTTATAGGCGATGCTAGTCCACGTGGTAGCTGTTTGACATGTGGCGTCGCGCTGTTCATCAAGCATTCATAGCATGCTAAGGAAAATTTGATGCTTTTCTGGGGAAAACCGTTGGTTCCGAAAACCCCGGATGTGTTGCCGTTGAGCTCGATGGGGGTTGAACGAATCGACCTGGTTCCTTCGGAAAAGTTGTTCCCCAGACGATTCCGCTCATTTCTGACCATCCTAGAAGTTTCTACATGTTTTCCCCAGGCCTGTGGGAGCGAATGAACGAAAATTCAAAATTTCCCATAGTAAATCCCATGTAAACTTGAACTCGCTTGAGACAAGCCAGTTTTCAACCAAATGAGCTGAAATTTGGCGTGAGAGTCCCTATGGGTATGCCCTACAAGGGGAACCACACCAGAACTTGATCTGAGAACTTTTCAAAATCCGTACCCACCCTAATATATAGCTTAAACCAGTAGGATTTGTTCTGGAATAAATATTTGCCATGAAAAACATATTTACTGCATTTTTCTCATTTCAACTTAATTATCAATATTATTCTTAATCATATTCTCTCCAACTGACAAATTTTAAACAATTTTGTGGTGTTAATACCAACTTCTTAACAAAAAATACTTATCACAATTTTTCAATATTTTGAACGAATTTTAAACTGTATGTTTTTTTTTACAAGCAGTCAAGGCACTCATTGATCCTCACACATATTTTGACCAATTAAAATGCTATTCTATACAATTTTGTTGCAAAATATACATTAGAACTAGGATCAGAATAATTTTTGATAAATTTCAAATTTCCCGGGATTTCCCGGGAAATTTGTTGAAAATTTCCCGTTTCCCGGGAAATTTGAAACCCCGGGAAATTGGACGCTCTAAACATATACCTTTCTTTTGAAATTTTTACATTCTCGAGTTGAAAAAAATGGCCTTTGCAATATTTTCAGCTCGATTTCCCCTTTTATAATCAACTTCGTGCATTGAAATTTGCATACTCTTTTTCAAAATACTAGAGCTTTAAAATTGGAAAACTGCTGTAAATTTTCACCAATAAGACCAACTTTAATTGTTCAAAAAAAAAAAGTTTTTCAGAGCACATCACTTTTTCAGTTTTAGCTTAACCCGTGTTGTTTACTTTTTAAATCGGCTAAAAGCTTTTGTAATGAAAAACAATTCAATTTTTTTTCAGTTAAAAAAAATCAATGCAAAACATAATTGAAAAAAATAAAATTATGAAATATATTCTCAAATATCGTATGGGCAAAAAATTCAAAATTAATAAAAAAATTGTATCTTTATATTTTTTTGAACTGTTTTTTCTAACAAAAACATTTCGTCAATACTTAGAAATTTTGGAAACTTATGATTGCAAATAATGCATTTTAAAACACTTTTTTTCATTCAAATGTTGAAACCGTGGCCTGTAATTTCAATTTTTTACCTGTTTTTATTTTTTTGGTTGGAGTCGAGGGACATAAACTTCAAATAATATTTGCAAAGGCCAAAATTGATTTGATTTTGACTGCCACTGCATGTTGAAAAATTATTCTTCGGTGCCAGTGTGCTCTTTTGAACCAAGCTTGCTGGGATTCCTATCTAGATTTAACATGAGAGCACACGGGCATCGAAATATTATTTCTGGAGTTTTTTTTTTTTTTTTTTTGAAAAGGACCAATAAACCAAATTTTCTAGTTTTTGCTTTTTGGGTATTTTTGAAACCGCCTTGAGTCAGGGGTGTTAAAAAACACCCAAAAAGAAAAAAAAATGAAAATTTGGTTTATTGGACCTTTTTTTTCAATTTTGAAGAAGCATTTTTTTTTTTCTTTTTTCGTTGTAATTAACGAAATGAAATATGCTACGAATTCGGGAAAGTTCTTTGCTTACACAATCAAATTAATACTAGATCAAATAAAATTATGCAGGCTTCAAAATATAAAATTAGCTAACAAGTTATAGCAAAATTTATCTCGATTGAGCATTTAATTCTGTGCATTTATCTGAAAAATATTTAAAAAAAAAACAAAAACCTGCTATCAATATCGATTTTATGAAATCTGAGAAAATATTCAGCCAACATAACTCCTATAATAAATTTTCATTGTAATTATAAAATCAAAACTCATATTGAAAGTTAATATCAATTTACCAAAATGCTTGTAAATTTGGGAGGGACGCCAAATTGATGCTTCGCCAAGGGCATCGTGGACCCACGGTACGGCTCTGCCCTTGAGTGATTTTTTGTCTCAGAGTCATTAAATTTAAGAATATTCCTGGAAACAGTGAAACATCGCATTGTATCGCAAATTTTCAAAAGCATAAGTTTTCGTTTTTTGAAGTCGTTTTAAGAAATACAATTTTATTCAATTGATGTCAGCATTGTTTTCGAACGTGTTAAATTCTAGCAAAAACCTCCAAGTCTCTCGTGGAGTTTCGCCACCAAAACCCATCAACGTTTCTGCCACCCTCGTAACAATAGTAGGTAGTGGGAGCGTTAATTCCGTGCCAACCTAGTTGGTCACGTCCGAGGTGTGAAAATCACGTTCCGAATTTCCACCACACTTTATGTTGCAACTTTTGCATTTACAGCTCCCTCTCTTTCTATGCTCAGATGTAGGTTAGTTTTCCGTCAACAACACCAACAACTAAAACAGCACATGGGAGGTTTATTTTGGTTGCATCTTGCGTGGTTGGTTGGTTGGTACCTTCAAGCTTTTGTAACTCTCTCGGAAGAACGCCGAAAAGAAAAAAAAACGAGAATAAAATGCAATAACTCATGGCTAAATTGAAAGGTTGGCGGTGTCGTCAATGGCATTGCGGAATAGAGCAGGTCAGGCGAAAAAAAGGTAAAACTCACTTTGGTCAAAACTGAGAGCGAGCGAAAAAGTTATAAAATTAAGATAACAAAACGTCACGTCCGTACGTGGTGCACAACAAAGATAAGGCAAACGCGGCAGGACATTCTCAGGGCTTTGGGACTTTCGGGAATCGACCTCCAGGGGCCCTTTCCTCGGGTGAGTCTCCTCGCCTTAAAGGAATGTGTTTACCTTTCGTAATTCTTCCATTTTCCCATAAATAGAACTGAATTAATTTATATTGGATTTCTGACACCAAAGCCAGTCGTCGTAGTCGGCGGCGGCGGCAGGCCTCAAAAGAAGCCGGACCACTGCTGACTCGGCTTTGGCCAAAGCGAAGTGACCCGGAGAAGATTACCTGGAGGTCTCCGACGTTCCGCTTTGTGCTGCAGGCCGTGATAATTTATTTTACAAAATTAAAAAGCTAGATGAAAACAAAATATATCCCAAAGGGAAGGAGGAGAAGAGCATGGTGCTGTGCGGGGGGAAGAACTATTTAGACACAATTAGTCTTTAGTGCAGAAGGACAGTTTTATAAATCTGTCATCATCGGGACGGAGATCAGACGCTGGGACCCGCCGCAGATGCTGTATGGTCATTGTTGGCTTAGGTGTCGGAACCTAGAGCCGAATCTATCCCAGGGGAGGTCGCGCCATTGTGTGTGGTGTTTGCGTTGAATTTGCCTTTCAAAATTGTACAAACTTTTACCACCGCCACTGTTGTGTCAATAGTCGGAGCAGGGGAACGAAACGTCAAATATGTTTCGAAAAGGGAAGAAGAATTGGAATTATTTCCGGGTTTGAGACGAGCATATTATAGGTTTATTGTGTTTCATTTTTCTGGCATAAGGCAACTCAAGAATCATTGATAAAAACGTTTAAGACTTCGAAATTGAATTTAGTCACTAATTCCATAAAATATTTTTTCTTTGAAAAGTTCAATAATCTCAAATTCAAATACAGACAACCTTGGAAAAATTTCACATCGAATGATCGAATCACGAAAAAAAAAATCGTTGTCTTATTTTTTATCGCTGAGCTAAAAAAAACTACTCTAAAGTGATTTAGAATTCTTAGAACCAAAATATCGGCCAAAATTGCGGTGATAAAATATTTACTATTGGCATAACTTGAATTTGATGTCGAAAGTAAGAAAATAAATAAAAAACACGAACATTTTGTTTTTGTTCGTTATTCGATTATCTAAAGTCCCATACAAACTTTCGGATAATCGCACTTCGGATAATCAAAACTTCGGATAATCAAAGCTTCGGATAGCTTCGAGTCTGGATCTGGACTGTAAAACGTAAACAAAAAAAAACAAAATCGAAAACATTTTTTTATCAGAAGCACTTCAAAAATTTAAGAGTGCCTTTTTAGGAATCGTTTTTTTATTTATTTATCCCAAATCACAAGGAAGAATAATTAAGCTGTAAATTTTTGTTACTGTTGATAAAAAATAATTATATGTTTTTATTAACAGAAGTCGGGAGCGGGACGTATCAAATGATAGAACGAAAAATCAAAGCATGCTATTTGAAGGGACTGAATAATTTTATGACAGGTAGAGCAATATTCATCTCGAGAAGATCGACAACTAGAGAGTCGACTGTATTTGTATTTGGTTTCAATTTTAAATGATTGGATATTATGGAATTAAAGGTGCGAATAATCGCAAGATATTTTGAACCTTTTTGAAACTTTGTAATATTTTTTACGCTTAAAATCAGACCAGTTCTCGGAAATTGCGGTGAATTCTTGACATCACAACAAAAAATGAACATGAAAATGAAAAAGACACTTTCTCGGTTAGTTTTTCGGGAAATCATTTATATTGTCTTGAAAACGTCATATTAAAGTAAACGAGCTATAGAGGAGAAAAGCAACTCGCGACAAAATTTTGAGGCTAGGAATTTTGACAGGTATGATTTCCATAAAGTATTCGCCTCCTTTTCTCTCCCACATAAAAACTGGGGACGAGGTATCTGTCAAACTAGGCCAAACTGTTAAAGTCACTCACAAAATGAACTTTGAGTGACTTGAGTTCATTTCTGACGTCACAATTTTCTCCTCTATTACACTACAGCAAACAAACAAACTCGCACTTTTTGACAGTTTGCCTGCTTTGTTTGCTTGCCTGGATTTGTCTGTACAAACGTCAGCCTGCATACATTTTGCCATGTTTACGAGTTTGCCGCAAACAAGTTTGCGAGTTTGGCAAACTGTCAAACACGAAAAAGCGCGATTTTGTTTGTTTGTTTGCAGTAGTGTAATAGCTTCTTAAGTAAAGTAAGTAGAGTAAGTACACAGCAAATTTTGCATTGCCATTTCAGTAAAATAATTAACTGAATGCGATTCAGTAATCATCACTTTTGCTGAAATTCGGTAATGAACAAAAACATTGTTGAAAAATCAGTAACTGCATATCTGTCAAACTGAAATGTCACTTATGACTTATTGTTTGGATGCTGCCGAGAGAAAATCCTCTTTCAAACATGTTGTGTTTTTTTAAATTTTGTATTGTGATCTTTAGAAACCAAGGTAAGAAAAATGTTAATAACAAATGCCTCGATGCTAACCACCTGTTTTTTAGGTTTGGACGATTGATGAAATAAATGTTTAAATAACAGTACTGGAAACATTTTCAATGACAAGCAAAATCAAATTTTGATAACTGAAATACCAGCAACGATTGCTGAATCTTCAGCAAATGATCTGTCAAACTACCACAAAAAAAAATGCTGAATTTTCAGCAAAATAATTTGACGTTTATTTTGCTGAAATTTCGGAAATTTCAGTAAATCATCTGTCAAAGTGACAAATATCAGTTAACTGAGAATTCAGTAAAATCTCAATTACTGAATCGTTTACTGAATTTCAGTTTAAAAATTTTGGTGTGTAAGTAAGTAAAGTAAGTAAAGTAAGTAAAGTAAGTAAAGTAAGTAAAGTAAGTAAAGTAAGTAAAGTAAGTAAAGTAAGTAAAGTAAGTAAAGTAAGTAAAGTAAGTAAAGTAAGTAAAGTAAGTAAAGTAAGTAAAGTAAGTAAAGTAAGTAAAGTAAGTAAAGTAAGTAAAGTAAGTAAAGTAAGTAAAGTAAGTAAAGTAAGTAAAGTAAGTAAAGTAAGTAAAGTAAGTAAAGTAAGTAAAGTAAGTAAATAAGTAAAGTAAGTAAAGTAAGTAAAGTAAGTAAAGTAAGTAAAGTAAGTAAAGTAAGTAAAGTAAGTAAAGTAAGTAAAGTAAGTAAAGTAAGTAAAGTAAGTAAAGTAAGTAAAGTAAGTAAAGTAAGTAAAGTAAGTAAAGTAAGTAAAGTAAGTAAAGTAAGTAAAGTAAGTAAAGTAAGTAAAGTAAGTAAAGTAAGTAAAGTAAGTAAAGTAAGTAAAGTAAGTAAAGTAAGTAAAGTAAGTAAAGTAAGTAAAGTAAGTAAAGTAAGTAAAGTAAGTAAAGTAAGTAAAGTAAGTAAAGTAAGTAAAGTAAGTAAAGTAAGTAAAGTAAGTAAAGTAAGTAAAGTAAGTAAAGTAAGTAAAGTAAGTAAAGTAAGTAAAGTAAGTAAAGTAAGTAAAGTAAGTAAAGTAAGTAAAGTAAGTAAGTAAGTAAGTAAAGTAAGTAAAGTAAGTAAAGTAAGTAAAGTAAGTAAAGTAAGTAAAGTAAGTAAAGTAAGTAAAGTAAGTAAAGTAAGTAAAGTAAGTAAAGTAAGTAAAGTAAGTAAAGTAAGTAAGTAAGTAAAGTAAGTAAAGTAAGTAAAGTAAGTAAAGTAAGTAAAGTAAGTAAAGTAAGTAAAGTAAGTAAAGTAAGTAAAGTAAGTAAAGTAAGTAAAGTAAGTAAAGTAAGTAAAGTAAGTAAAGTAAGTAAAGTAAGTAAAGTAAGTAAAGTAAGTAAAGTAAGTAAAGTAAGTAAAGTAAGTAAAGTAAGTAAAGTAAGTAAAGTAAGTAAAGTAAGTAAAGTAAGTAAAGTAAGTAAAGTAAGTAAAGTATGTAAATTTTTCCCAAAACTTATATCAAACAACTAAAAAAATATCGAAGATAAAATCATTTTGAAAAAAAACATTTTTTGGCAGCAGATTTCCCCTTTACATTTGCACTTTAAAATTGCGAATGGCAGCTGTAAAATAGCTCAACTCACCCTCGACCAGGGATGGAGTAATCGCAAAACAATCAACTTCACTTGCGAACTCTTTTCACACCCACGAATGAGAGAGGAGGCGAATCACGCAAAAGAAAATCGCTCCCAAAATTCTCCAAGAAAATCAATCTGCTAATGATTTTTTTGTGAATTTCCTTGTCAGCTCTACTTAAAATCATTTATTTCACTTTGTTTACACACATTGCCCATCTACAACATGTGACAGGCCATTTTTCGACGTGTGACTTTACACTTGCAAGTGTAGTAGTGAATAAAATGTTGAATAAAATAAAGCATGATTCAGTTATCCGAACAGATTGTTTTGCAGGAGATAAATACATAAATAAATAAAAACCCTAATACTTTGCCTATGACACTCAATCAATCACAAAAAATCTTCTCATGGTACAAATTTTCGTTAAATTGCATATATTCCATTTTCCAACAAGCTTTTAAAATTGCCTTATTATTTTTGGAATCGCTATTAGCTAATATTTAATTATATGTTTCAATACAATTCACAACAAAGTAGATATACGTAGTCGTACAGTGATTCGCTAGGAGTTCGAAAATGTGAAATTCAAGCAAGACGAACAACACGTCACATGATTCATTCTTTAAAATTGAATTGTTTCCAATCCAACAAACAAAAATCCCAGAAGTCATCGTGGGCAGAAACAACCATAAAACTAGAAGCTCTTAAAATCGATCGCTGTGTCAGACAACCCAATCCAATCCAATCCGGTATAAAAAAAAGTCATCCCAAAGAAAAACTCCCCGAAGGTGATATAATTTAAAAACAACACTAACAAAATCAATCACAGCCCAGCAAGTTATGAAAAACGCTGGAGAGACCTGAGCGGCAAGAAACAACTCCCCGTAAAAAGGGACAGACGACAAGAAAGTCGTAAAACGTGGCGTGAGAATCTGGACCAGCCCGTGGAGTCCGCAAGAGTGTCCTGCCACTTTCATCTCTCAATTATGTGTGCCCTCGTCGGATCTTCCCGGCCCTGTCCCGCAGTATCGTAACCCGTGTTTATTTTGTCCCTCTCCTTTTTTTTGTTGAACCTCCTCATCGGCGGTCCACGCGGAGGGTATTTTTTACGACCCGTCGATAAGCTCGGAATTCCGAAAACGAAAAATAATCTCAGAGAAGAAAAAACTGTACACTTGCACTTACCACATTCACAAAGTCCTGGAACGAGATCGATTCCGCCTTCGAGGACTTGGCCTTGAGGGCCCGGTCGTACAAGATGTCCCGCTTGTTGGGCGGCACGTTCGCCAGGAACTCCTGGCTCTTGAGCGACTCGATGAAGTCATCCACCGGGATCTCGCCGAAACCTTCCGGGTCAAACTGCGAGCGAGGGGGAAACGGATGGGTAATTAAGGTGATTGGGATGATACACTGAGACAATAACATACCGCGTCGAAGAGTTGTCTCCATTTCTGGAAGTTGAAAAAAAAACAGACGTTAGTCAATGGTATAAAAAAAAAGTTTCGAAAAATAGTCTTAGCATGCAACTTTTTTCAGTAGTTTTTTTTTATGAACAGCGAATAACTGTTCTGTATGTACCTTCAACATTTTTAAATAAATTTTACAGCAGCATACTTACGTCCTTCATAAGCTCCTTGCGCATTTCCGCCTCGTCGTACTCGGAGTTGAGGTCGGTGTGGTCCGTCTCGTAGACCGGCTCGCCATCGCCGCCGCACTGCGAAATCGTCCCGATGCTCCCGAGCGAACCGGCAATCGTCGAGATGTGCTCGATGTCGGCCAACGTTTCCTGCTGGCTGTCGCCCTTGGTTATCACACTGGCAGCTCCTCCACCCCTCTCACGATCACAACCGGACCACATTGCTCCCTGCTCGCTCCGGGTTGTTCCGTCCAACACATCCCCCACCCTCCCGCACACGCACACACACACACACTTTAAAGGTCGTTTCCAGTCGTCGTCACCGAATTCGGACCATCGCGTCACACACACACACACTACGAATCGCTTTGAGTTCTTCGACAAATTCTTCACCCCGCGGGCCACTTAATTAGCTGGTGAACATTTTTGTTCGGGAACAATTCGTAACCTGGCACGCGTAAACCTGGTTGATGGGTGGCCTCCAAGTTCGCACAGGGTGGTCAGTAAGGACTAACTGCGGACAAACACGCAAATTCCCGCGGACTGTTTAATTGCAACACGCAATACTGGAACGGGGTGGTAGAAGGGATTAGAGGCACGTTCTGGTGAGGCTGGCAGCATTCAGTTCGTGGACTCCAACACCGGTGGGTTCCTGGGGGGATTCAGTGAGAGAAAGCAGAGCGAAGTGTAATTATAACGTAATGGGTGAGAAAGTAATAATTAATTTTCACCTGAATTAACAGCACATTGTTGGTAAATAAGCTTATTATGTATTTTTACAGGTAGGGCGTATAGTTTAAATTTTATTCATCAAAAGGTCACCATCAGGGGCGCCGACTAGTCCAAAATGTTGGGGGGGGCACGGTTGTTTTCCGAAATCGAAAGTTTCTTGTATATCACGAATTTTAAAATTTTTATTACGATGTGATACGATTTTTTTTTTATCCTGAATCATTTTTTTAAGAAAAATATAATTTATTAAAACGTGATTAGAATTGGGGGGAATTTTTTATATGTTTGGAAGGCGAATTCCTTCTCATTGGCATATTCTCACTTATTTTCTAAAAGTAACAGTCAATAATAAAAATAATCAGATATTTAAAAATTTAACAATACAAATATTCTAAAAATAAAACAAAAGAAAAAGCAAAAATTTAGAACTTCAGAAATTTAAAATTACAAATACACATTTAAAAAACATCCATTTTTCAAATCTGCAATTAAGAAAAAAAATAACAGAAACACAAAATTCAATATTCCAAAATTAAAAAAAATAGTACAAAAATATTCTAGGGTTAAAAAAATGTTAAGAAATCAAAAGCAGAAATCCAGAATTTAAACAATCAGAAATTTAGAAATAACAAAAAAATCAATGTTTAAAAAATCGAAAATTTAAAAATTATTATGCAAGAATAATTTTTTTAAGAATTTAAGAAATTAATAATTTTAGAATTTTAGAATTTTAGAATTTTAGAATTTTAAAATTTTAGAATTTTAGAATTTTAGAATTTTAGAATTTTAGAATTTTAGAATTTTAGAATTTTAGAATTTTAGAATTTTAGAATTTTAGAATTTTAGAATTTTAGAATTTTAGAATTTTAGAATTTTAGAATTTTAGAATTTTAGAATTTTAGAATTTTAGAATTTTAGAATTTTAGAATTTTAGAATTTTAGAATTTTAGAATTTTAGAATTTTAGAATTTTAGAATTTTAGAATTTTAGAATTTTAGAATTTTAGAATTTTAGAATTTTAGAATTTTAGAATTTTAGAATTTTAGAATTTTAGAATTTTAGAATTTTAGAATTTTAGAATTTTAGAATTTTAGAATTTTAGAATTTTAGAATTTTAGAATTTTAGAATTTTAGAATTTTAGAATTTTAGAATTTTAGAATTTTAGAATTTTAGAATTTTAGAATTTTAGAATTTTAGAATTTTAGAATTTTAGAATTTTAGAATTTTAGAATTTTAGAATTTTAGAATTTTAGAATTTTAGAATTTTAGAATTTTAGAATTTTAGAATTTTAGAATTTTAGAATTTTAGAATTTTAGAATTTTAGAATTTTAGAATTTTAGAATTTTAGAATTTTAGAATTTTAGAATTTTAGAATTTTAGAATTTTAGAATTTTAGAATTTTAGAATTTTAGAGTTTTAGAATTTTAGAATTTTAGAAGAGTAGAATTTTAGAATTCAAGAATACGACCAAAAACGACCAAACCAAAAATTGATTTCCAATACTTAATAATGCCAATAATGCTGATTTCCTGAAAATGTTCTATTTTTAGTATTATTTTCTACTCCCTGATGTTTTGGAATATTTTTTGAGGGTGCAGTTAAAATTTCTACAGCCTTTTTATTTTTTAAATCTAATCAGACCCTAGCGCAGCCAATCTTTCGAAGGGATCCTGGAGAGTGCCTTAGGTTAGATGACGCCTAGCACTCTTCTTGTCAGCCTTTTTATTTTTTAAATCGACCATAAATTGCTTGTTTTTTTAAGATTATAATGTGGAATTGTCTCAGATTATGTTTTAATTTGTCGGTTTCTCAGTAAAGCGGTGTGCTGGTTTTCAAAAATTTACTTTTTTTGAAACAATTGTATTTTTCGGCTAAAATTACCCAAAAAATTATAGAATTTATAAGCATTTTTGTAAATGTAAAGCAAATTATTCAAATTACCATTTTGAAAGGTGTTTCAGTTTATCTTCGCTAAATCCTGATCTACAATGACAAATCGCAGAATGTTGCGTTTGAAAACTTGATGATTGTTTTCGCAAGAGTTTGCGTAAGTTTGTTTGCAGATGGAGTACTTTGGGAAAAGTACATATGGACGTGGCGTTACATCGTGCTGGTATCTGGTTTTTTTAAGTGCAAGAGTGGAAAGGTGCTGAGTCACCTTCTAAAAATAGACGGCGTCCTATCTCGCCCAGCAAAATGAAGTCGATAAAGTAGTCGATTTAGATGAGAAAAAGTGGAAAACGTGGTCTAAAAATAGCGACGCCATCCCCCTATTGGTTTTGTTTTTGGAACAACATGCACAGATAGAAATCTTATGAGCAAATCCGTAAAATCTATGTTGACGACATCTCTCAAATCATTCACCGATGTCTCTGTGCTCTTGTACTAAGCTTACTGATTTTCCTAGAGAGCACAGTGGTATAGATAAAACGTTGTCGATTTAGAAAAAAAAATGAATCTAAATCCAGAAAATTGTAAACGATTTTGTTCAAAAATTTTCAGCGATTTCGAAAACAACAAATGTTTTTGAGCTATTTTACAAATTCGCTTACATGAATTCTATCCGTGTGTACAAACAATGTTCCATTTAAGTTTTAGATATTTCTTTCTATTATTTCTGTGTTTTTTTTTATATTTAAAATAACAATATTTTTCTTCCAAAATTTCTGGGGGGGGCACAATGTATGGGCTGCCCCCCCAGCCAAATTTTAGGGTGGGCAAAAAGTACCGTGCCCCCCCAGAGTTGGCGCCCCTGGCACCATCAATGTTTTTTACCTTCTTTTGGCATAACAAAAAATCATGCTTTATTATGCTACAAGTTGCAAAAAGATGATTTTTTCAGCACGAGTCGTACATTTATCAAAGGAGTATCGTGCAAGCAGTGGTGATGGGAAGGTGGATTTTTGTGGTGTTCTCTTTGTGCTATGTTCGTGTTCATGTTCAAGTCAGGCATGCAGTGGGGGGTCATTGTGGTAATTAATATTATTGCGCATCAGTATCGTGTGGGCAGCAGGGCCAGGAAGATGGTTTTATTGTTGTGTTCGTTTTGTAATGTATTTGTATTAAAATCTAGCATGGCTTTTTGTGGTGATGGTATGGTTTTGGTGGTGGTGGTGGTGGTGTTAAAAAAAACAAACGTTCAATTTACTAACATTGAGTCCAAAACCTCCCAACAAACATCTATACCACTAGGTGACGTAGAGATCTCTGCACATTCTAGATAGATGTTTACTAACATACCTTCCAATCCCCGAGGTTAGCAAGATACCGGCCAGGAGCCCCTTATCTTACTGGATAGTATTACACGCTCATCTAAAGAGGAAAACATGGTATCTCCCGTGTTGGAATATTGTAACCGGATGAGAGTCTAGTGCTATTATACGTTTAATTACAGGTAAACAGCAAGATAAGCGTTGTGCAGCCATCCGGAATTGTGCGACCTTTATTGCTAATGCTAATGCTAATGCTAACGAGTCGTACATTTATCAAACGAGGTTAACCGAGTTGGATAAATACGACAAGTGCTGAAAAAAAATCAAGTTTTGCAACGAGTTGCTTACAACATTTTTGCACTTCTAACTCCAAACATCTGTTAAGAAAATTCATCGTTCAAAAAAAAAAATTGAAAAGTAGAACTTTTCAGCACTGGTGCTGAAAAGTATTATTTATTCATTCTGTTAATTTTGGTAGAGAAAAGCAGGCCATTTCGTCGCTCGAGAATGACACGAAAAGTAAGTAGTTTTACGACGGAATTGCAAAAAGTAATTTAGAGTTTTTAAATCCAAGATGACGGCTAAAATGTTGATGATTAAATATTGTAAAAATGCATTTTTTTAGTTTACAGGCAATCAACCATTCAAATTTGACTTAAATGGGGTCGCAGAACTCAAATTTGATGTTTCAAGTAAAAAAATACGAAAAAATATTTTTTGTTCGTGATTCGATTATCCGAAGTCGCATATAAACCTTCGGATAATCGAACTTCGGATAATCGAGCCCGGACCTTACCTAATACTTTTATCTGCCAAGTTATTCAACCTCAAAGTCACAAATACAGTCCAGACAAGATTATCCGAAGGCCTCGGAAAAAAAACACTTGGGAAAATCAAATCACGAAAAAAAATCTTTGTCTTGTTTCTGGTTGTTAAGCTTCAATATGACCCCAAACATGCTCTAAAGTGATTTATATTTTTTTAATCCAGGATGGTGTTCAAAATGGCAGGATCGAAATACTGAAAAAAATGTATTTGGTATGCTCAAAGGCAATCAACAACTCCAATTTGACTAAAATTGGGTAACAGAACTGGAATTCATGATCCGATTATCTGAAGTCCCATACAAACCTTCGGATAATCGAACTGAAATTCAGTTGTTACTTGATGAGTAATTTGCTTCGTAACCCTTAAGGAAATTTCTCAATAATTTTTAAGTTGGAAACCAAATTTTAGTGTTTTGTTGGTTTTGTACCCTATTTAGTTGTAATAACTAGGGACCTACATAGGGAAATTAAATGTTCTGGGAGAAATTTCAAACACCCAAAGTCATTCAAATTTAAGGTTGAAAAACTTGTAGTTTTTCTTTCGAGCTGGCATTTTTCTTATACCGAACAAGCACAAACATAACAAAAACTACCAGATTATTATCAACAACAGTTTTACAATACTTACAATTCTCGTTTTTTTGCCAAAACTATTTTAAATTAACTCCAACCTTGTTCTTGCATGATCTTGTTGCTCGATTGGAACCCCGATTTGACAGTTCGATTGGAACCCTGAGAGTGACATTTCGCCTCTCCATATAGGCTCTCTAGTAATAACATCTGTTTAAACTTATTATTCTGGATTGGCCAAAAATAGACTTCAAACGTTTGGTCATCGCCTGAGAACAGAGCAGTTCCGTTAATTCGAATTTCGCTACTTCAAAACCAGTTGTCAAACTGATGTTGAAGTTTCAACCCCATTGTTCGTCGATTTTCGAACACGTGGTTTCAAGCTCTTGACAGCTGCCAGTCGTTCCAATCAGCGATATCGGATTCGCTTATTCGGATGCAGTTCCATTCGAATTAGCGAATCACCACTGTGCTAAGATTTTTGACCGATATAACGGTCTGTATGAGGCCCGTGATAACATGTTTTCTAAGTAAATGACATAAAAACATCAAAATCTAGTTTTTAAGTTAATTTTGTTATTATTTTTATGATAATCCCACATAAAACCACAATTGAACAGCGCCATGCGAGAGAATAAAGAGCACGATCTGGTAGCATAAAGGTACTGCGAACGGACACAGAGGATGAATCCCGCGATTGACGAGAGCGTTATTCTCATGAGTTCATTTTAAAAACAGTTCATCAACCGAAAAAAAGTGCCGATATCACCCAAGTAACATTTTTAAATCAACTAGGCACCACCTAGTTTTATTAAGGTTTTATGGTAGCATCTTGATAGCTTAATAGTTTTTTTGGGCATTCAACCAATAAGCAAGATCTAATTAATAGGTTCTAACAGGGTTTTATGCCTAGGACATAAAACCTTGTGACAATAAAAGCTAAATGGCTTTCGATAAGGTTTTATGAAAGTTTTAAGAGAGTCTTGAAAACCCAATGGCAATGTCATGCCAAACGGTTTTATCGCATGCTTCTTTAAAATCAAGGGTGTTTTAGCCGTCAAGTGCCATTAGGCATGCAAAAAGCTTAGTTAAAGCCAAAAGCTCCTGAAAAAACTTTTAACGCGGCCAATTAGCAGTTCATAAATATGGCGCTAAACGCGTGTTCTGATTGAATGTGATTGACCGCCATCGTGGTTGAAAAATTAGAGGATTGAGAAATTTGATTTAAATTTGACGAAAACACTCATTTATGCTGAATTTCTGATATAATTAATATAGCGATTGATATTTATAAATAATTTGAACTTTTTTTCAAAAAATTTCAAATATAAAAAAATATGTTTTAACATTAAAAACTGTGATTACAAATAATGATTTTTTATGAAGCGAGTTGATTGTTTTGGCTCT
Organism: Culex pipiens pallens; assembly: GCF_016801865.2. Classification (NCBI taxonomy): domain Eukaryota; kingdom Metazoa; phylum Arthropoda; class Insecta; order Diptera; family Culicidae; genus Culex; species Culex pipiens. The sequence goes on from NC_068939.1 coordinate 72,235,900, forward strand.
ATCGCCCCTGCATATATCAATAAAATTTCAACCGCAGCTGAATTTTAGCCACCAACTGCGAGAAATATGCTTTCAAATTATTTTGATTACCTCCAATATCTATTATTTATCATCGCCATTTTTGCAAACCATCTCCATTTTATCATTTGCCAAAATAAAACCAATTTGGCATAAGACGTTTGAAGACGTATGAAATGTCATTTTTTCCTTAACTCCTGACTAGGTTTTAATAGAGAGCCTATATGGAGAGGCGAAATGTTACTCTCAGGGTTCCAATCGAACTGTCAAATCGGGGATCCAATCGAGCAACAAGACCATGCAAGAACAAGGTCAGAATCAATTAAAAATAATTCTGGGCAGAAAAATGAGATTAATAACATTTACAAACATTGTAAAACTGTTGTTTTTATTAAAATGACAGTTTTTGTTAAGTTTGTGCTAGTTCGGTACGAGAAAAGTGCCAGCACCAAAAAAATACTACAAGTTTTTCAACCTTAAATTTGAATGACTTTGGGTGTTTAGAATTTCTCCCAGAACATTTCATTTCCCTGTGTAGGTCCCTAGGTTTTAACAATGGTTTTATCAAGGCTTTGAGGATGTTGTTAGGATTCAGTTGTAAAGCCTTGAACTCCTATGTAGGTTTTATAAATAGGCCGTTACAACCTTTTGCGTAGGTCCTTTTGGGTTATAACATAGGTTTATCGGGGTTCTGGGGAGGCTGTTACGACTTAGTTGTTTTTAATGTTGGTTTTGGCTGATAGGTTTTATAGCGGTTGTGACAGCTTTGATAAAGCCTAAAATGTTACCTGGGGCAAGACTCGAACCCAAGACCTTTGACATATCGAACCGCGCCTTTGCCGTATCGGCCACCAATGTTCGATGACTATGAGATATTCTTTCGGCAATATAAGTTACTCAATGGGATGAACTATTTCAATTAACAAATGAACACAATTTCGTGGTGGTTCACCCTCGAGAGGTTTATTCTTCCATTTAATTTTGGTAGAGTTATTCTCTCGGCTTTCTTCTGTGGGTGTAGAAACGCCTCAATTCTGAGGCGCGATAAAGATTCAAGGAAAATTACATGGAAAAACACATAGTTTGAAATTTTTTGAATTTCGTTAGGGTGGTCCCATACACTTTTCCCTTGAAAATAAGGCACTTTAAAATAAATATATCTCGAGTTTAAAGAAAAATATTCAGCGTTTATAGTGATGGATCTCCTCTTTCGAATGCAACCTGGCACTTAAAATTTGGCCTGCGCTTTTTCGAGATATATTTGTTTTAAATCATTGTGGCCCATTCGGCAAAGGCACGGTTCAATATGCCGAAGGTCTTGGGTTCGAGTCTCGGTACCGATACTTTTTATTTTTTGATAGAGTAAAGTACTCTCGGTAATTTCAGGATTTATCCTCTCAGTCCACACACAGTACCATTATACCGAATCGTGCTCTTTATCCTCTCGTATGCCGACGTCCTGTTCTGGGTAAAAAATTTCCCCTTTCTATTTGCAACTACTTTTCTCAAAACACCAAAGCTCCAAAACTTCACAATTTTTCGGAAAATCGATTTTCCACTTCGAAACATGAATTTAGATTGTGTTCAGTTGTTTAGACTTCTACCTTCGTAAAATTTTAGAAGTTTTTTGGAAAAAAAACTTTTTTTTGCCCTCTGATTTTTTAGACCAATATTGAAGAGGGGAAGAGGGGCTGTCGACATAAAGAAAACATGTGTGTGCTTATTGCTTTCAAATAATGTCAGAAGTTAAAATCTTAATTGCATCACAGCTTTTCTTGATCCTGACAAATTTCTGCGATACAAAGCGATAAAACCAGTGCAAACGCCTTCACTGGTCGTCATCTCATGCAGTAATAAGAACCACTTTTTAATTATTCACAAGTCTCAAGCCTTTCAATCAGTTTGAGGACATGTCGCAGCTATGTCGTACAAATAGTATTTTTTTTTTCCTGGAAATGAACAACAAACGTGATTTTCCTTTTCAACGTGAAACGGAAAATGACAGTGGACAATATCGGATGGTGCTACACCACAACTTCAATAACCGTGTTTTGCCGCTGATAAGCGGTTCTTATTCTAGCTTTAACGTGTAATAAGTGACGATGAAATATTCATTTAAGGATGTTTGCACGTGACTGTACCGTCTGGAGCGTTCTAACCACAACTTCAAATTATCGGGTTGAGGATTTTAATTTTTGATGAGTTTCGGGTTATGGAACATCTCAATAGAAACATGCTTAGTTATTGTAGGTCAGAGAATAAAAGTGTTTGTTAAATTACACAACTAGACAGAACATGCCGGGAGAACAAAACATCTACAATCAGTTGTCAAACAGATGCTGGTGGTGTAACAGAGACACCATCAATCCTGAACCAATCTCGAACATTAATCAGCACCATCATCGTCACCTCTAATTTCGCCTTTCCAAAAGTCCTGCGAGGCATATTTCACTCAGAGCTCAATCTTCTACAGGAAGATAGGGACAACCCCTCGCTTTCTCCTGGCATCCCGGACGACATGCCATAATGATTTAGGACTTTTTTCCTCCCTGGACCATGTCATGTCCTCTTCCATCCACGCAGGACTACTGCAGAAGCGTGATCCAGCGAGGAATAACGGAATCTTCCCGAAAATCTCTCAATTTCGAAAACGAGCCCCTTTTCTTCGTTATCAACGTCGGGATGATCTTTCGATAGAAATTATTTATGTTTTGTTGGAAAAAACAACATGACTTAATCGAAAAATGGTTGGAAGTGCCCCGCACAAGGGATCAATAGCCGCAGGGAAGTCCTTCTGCTGGTGAAAGGATCCTTCTCCTCCTGAATCGAGTAATGAGCTGGCGCCTAGTGCTGCGGGTACGAGGAGGGTGGCCAACACAGTTTGTAATATATAGCAATATTTTATGTGCTACGAAAGCCATAAAAATGTCACTTTTTTACTGCCCTTCCGTCATGGTTAGGGAGGGGAAGGAGGAGTTGAAATTTATAACGATTAGTGTCGATATGCTGAGTTTTGTTAGTTAGCGCCGTAATGCAGCGAAGAAAGTTGCATCGCCGGAGATGGTTTATAGTTTTGGGGGTTGTTGCGGTGAAAGGAACTACGCGGAAGTTAACAATCTTCTCGAAGATCACACAGTTTTTATTTTTCTTATATATGTGCCAAGATATGCGCTCATGGTAGAAAATATCTCTGAAATAGATTGATGATAAAAGTAGCTCGTTAACTTTTTTTGTTTTGCTGACCAAATATTACACTTATATCGGAAACAGGAAAAAATTGGTAAGCCGAAAAAATTGTGGGTTGTGCTGAAAATTTCTCCAAAAATTCCTGTCATTTGACAGCTAACGTCATGATTCGAATTCCCGGACGCTTCGAAACCCGGACACCTCATTTTGTTTTATCAATAATTTGGATATAAGTTCGCATTATAAATGTAAAAAATGGGTTATTTGATGAATTCTAACATCAACTTTCATTTAAAGTTTGTTTGAACGCTGTAGTTAATGTCAAAACAATTAAATAAAATAAAATTATAAGATTACTAAAAATGGGAAACATTTCACGTGAAATATTTCATAGGCGTCCGAAGCACCGGGAAGGCAAAGCAGAAATTTATGGTTTTGATTTCCTTAAATTCAAGCAAATTTTTATATAAAATATCGATTGTTTTGATGTTAACAGCTTATTTGAGACCTGAAGAATGCCATTCACTAACATTTAAGTCCAAATTTGTGCGATTCATTAGCAAAACCGAGTGTCCGGAATTCGAAGCAAAAGTGTCCGGATTTCGAATCAGCTTTTAACAGTGTCCGGGATTCGAAGCACAACAAGTCATTTTAATTTTCAAATTCTGATGAAAAGTTGTTAGAAAAGACATATTTTGCATGCATTCTCTTAAAACTGACTGTTAAAACTACATCATGATGATATTTCTTTATTTCCAACTTATTACATGATTTTTGGTCAGCTATAACAAAAATGATATGCTTCTAAGTGTCCGGATTTCGAATCATGACGTTATTTAAAGTTGAGGTTCGTTTTCGCCAAAAAATACCTCTTGAAAAATCAACCTATTGACACATTCTGCCGTGTTTATTTTTTGTTGTACATAACTCAGAAATTTAAAAGAAAATCCCGTAACATTTTTCCAGATTGTTCAAGTTCGTTAAATTTGCCATAAGAATCCACTTTGGGTGGCTAAAAAAATGTCAAATATGTTTTATTAAAATGATCATAATATATCAGTCACCAAGTTTTTATGGAAACTACAATTTGATAGTGTGTGTAAACTCCGTGTAAAAGGGGTGTCAAACTAAAAAGTGTCCCCGTTCGTTTGAAAACAGTTGGTGTCAAACCATCGGGGTTTGAGTGTATTATGCTAACCTGATTAGTAAGCGTGGATTCGGAAATGAACTTCGTGATAACTGTTTTTTTTTTTTCAAACCTTTTCGTGATAGGGTGTGTCATCCATTAGTGGACCCTTTTCCTATACACGGAGAAAAAAGAGTTCCCAAAATTGTGAACACGCGTTCAACAACGTTGTTGGTTCACGATTTTGGGAACTCTTTTTTCTCCGTGTAGTGGACCCTCTGAAGGTGTTTTGATGAAAAACTCAATAAAATCATAATTTTAAGTCTACAAATCTTTTATTTGGCATGTTTCAGCATCATTCAAAACATTGTTGCCTGACATTTAATTGTCCTTTTCGCCAAAATAAATGTTTTGATTTTCACATGGCCACTAGCATTTCCAAAACAAAATATAATTTCCTTTTTATGATTGAGCATTCGATAAGTTGCAATCAGTTTCAGAAATTTAATGATGAATTTTATGGTCGAACAAATAATGTAAAATGGCTTCATGTATAAAATAAAGAAATCAGCAAAAAAAAAAAGATTTTTTTTAAGTTTCCAAAAATTACAAAAATTCTTTTGTTTTATTTTATTACAATTATTCAAAATCAAGCTTGAGAGAATTCAGAAAAAACTGAAATCTGAAGTAATTGTTCGAATAGACGTAACCTTGCTTGAAAACGCCCAAGTTTACGTCCTAGTGTAAAATTTTCTTAGATATAATAAATAAAATTTGTTTATAAAAATAACCCAGAGCACGTGGCACAACCATCGGCGTAAAGTTATTTCTTATTTACTGGAATGACATGAAATATTCATAAATATCACAACTCACCAACACATTCACGACTAACAACTCGAACACGAACACAAACAACATCTATAAGGCCTAAGCATAGTCACAATTCCCTTACAATTCCTTGTTGATATTCACTGTTACTTTGCAATTAGCTTGTTACTCTACACAAATTATTTTTTTCCATTTTCCAGGAAGTGTTTGAGCATTCCACCGACATAACCTGCATTACCAAACATTCCCTACCCTTGTCCCACCACACACTTGCAGCACATTTTCCCCCAAAACCGAACACATTTTCCACCCTACCCTGTCTAACCCCAAATCCGGAACCTACAGCCAAGTTGAATGAACTTTCTTCTTTCTGTCAGGACGAGCCCGAACTCCTTAAAATTATCACTGATATTAACTCTATTTCGCGAAAATGAAACCGGAAACACTACCCGCACTATTCGACCTTAGTCCACTACTCGAAATCGCGCCGCAATCGATCAGATTTTCCGCGAAATCGAGCACACTACAACATCCCGGCCCACGGCACCGTTCATTGTTTACGCCATTTGTTTTCGTTCTGAGTGCTGGGTGCGTTGCGGTGGAGATCCTGCGGACGGACTGTGTCGTCGGAACGGTTGGCGAAGGCGGTAGGGGTGTTCGAATGTCCCTAATTTCAAGGAAATTATTGACAACTTCAGTAAAAAATAAAATAAATTTATTGCATGTAAAGATTCCATTGAATGGTAAACTCTGGAGTTTTTTTTTTTTTGAAAAGGTCCAATAAACCAAATTTTCAGCTTTTTGGATGTTTTTTACCCTGACTCAAAGCGGTTTCAAAAACACCCAAAACGCAAAAACAGGAAATTTGGTTTATTGGACCTTTTCAAAAAAAACTCCAGAATTCAACAATTGTACGTATTTTTGCCACATCTAAATTTTACCCATTTTCTAACCTTTCAAATGCTTTCACAAACTTGATCTGGGAACCGAAATTGATTAGAGGCAATATATTCTTTTCCAGCTCATTAATATAAGCTGAGTGATATATTCTAATCACTTTTGATGTTTTTCACTTTTCAAACATCTATTTCCGAGGTATGTATCAACAAAAAAAAATAATCAAATTGGAATAGGTAATTTTCAATCAAAATTTTACTATTATTTTTATAATTCGCTGAACGAAATGCTTTCAAAATACACTCGAACCCCGATGGTTTGACACCAACTGTTGTCAAACAAACAGGGTCACTTTTTAGTTTGACACCCCTTTTTCACAGAGTTCACACACACAATCAAACGTTTGTGTTGATAGTGTGCGTGAGCGCCGCGTAAAAAGTGACAGTTCGTCACTTTTTAGTTTGACTTTCACCGTGGGTTCAGTGTATTGTTCCATGTGTGCTATCTTGTGATACGAACTATTTTTTACAGCAGACGTATCACAAGATAGCACACAAGCGACGAAAACCCGTATTTTCAAAAATAAATTGCTGTTAACAGTTTACCCCAAAAGCTCTAATGTTGTGCAAATTCTTTCAAAATGTTGCGTCCTTTGGCATCCCTACCTTACCTCGGCAAAAGTGTACGGAAACGCACCCCGCGAGGGATGAAATTTTGATGGACGCAGGTCGGTGGAGGGTGGAAATGTCGCGCCTGCGTACTGTGCACGTGTACAACACGGCCTGCACCGCCGCCGCTGCCGGTTTGTAGTGGTACATGGTACGGATCATTACACTTGCTTGGTGGTGGCGTTGTTTCGAACTGCAGCAAGGTGTTGTACAGTGCAAAATGCATGTACGGCTTCCTGCATTTGTCACTAACGGTATGCACGTGCAGATTACTTGAAAACTTTCCTCAAAAAAATTAAACTTGATATTTGTTAGCAATGAAAATTTACCATTTATTTTCATCACAATTTAGAACACTGTTTGATCTTTTAAAATAAATTTAGGCATATTTAATAGGGGAAATTCTCATATGTTTGGCAGGTTAAGCACTTGCTCCTAACTCCATCCAATTTGCTGATTTTGACTATTTAAACAACTAATTTTGCAAAACTTTTGATAGAAACTTGCTTGCTCACTTCTTATTGAGCTATTTATCAATCGATTTCAGTTGAAAACGCTTTTAATTAGCTTTAATTGAATGTCAAAGTTCTGACCTGCCAACATTAGAGGCACGCTGGAATTAGATGCTGTTCCCCTACTTCAGTTTCTAAATTTACTTGAACATTAAAATTCCGTCAACTGGGGTAAGTCAGGACAACAGTCTGGAAACTGTTTTTAAAGCTTTAAGTTTAAAGTTCGAAAATTCTGTTGTTTTGTGCCAAAACATGATCTAAATGAGGTATTATACTATGGCAAACATACAAACTAACTCGCACTTTTTTGGATTTGACAGAATGCGAAACTCGCAAACAAAGCCTAATGTAAACAAACAAAGAAGGCAAACTGCCAAACTGTCAAACTGTCAACAAAATTGTTTGTTTGCGAGTTTGTTTGTTTGTTTTTTCTAGTCTAATACGTCCTTAAAACACTCGCCCAACTGAAAAAAGTAGTTTTTTTCATCACAGTCCTACCTCGATATTTTGGGTAGTTGAGCCTAGAGAAATTGGAGCCTAGAATTGAGCCTGAAACCTGAAGCAAATCGCAGAATTTTGCGTCTGTTACTTTTGCCGCTGTATACTTTGGTACTTTGTAACTTTGTTAGATTCGAAAAAAAATCAAGGTGAAATAGGAGGCCTGCTTCAACCCGAGTTTTTGAAAACCCTATACTGCCCATGTTCGCATAAATGTCCCATATGCAAAATCAGCAAGCTGAGAAAAACGCATTTGAAGTTTGTCCCACACATAAGGCTACGTGTTAAGTTTTCACGACAAAACTGGATTTCCTCCTGATTTCTAGAACAAAGTACTGGATGTTATAGGCTCTTTTAAAAGAGCACACGATTTTGAACCAAACGGCATCAATAACTCAAAAGTGATGAAAATGCATATGGAACATTTATGCGATCATGGGCAGTATAAAAATAGGGCAATAGCAAGGAATCTGCACACTCAAAATCATGGTAACATTACAACTGGTAATGGCTACATCTTTAATGTCAGAATTTGTTTATAATTTTATCTGTAACAATGAGTAAATTTACCACTATTCCAGCGTTTAGTCACATTTATAGTCTAAATTGAGATAGTATTACATCATAAAAGAGAAGTGCGTTCATTTTTGAAAAAGGGGGTTTCCCGGATCCCGAGAATTGTTATAATTTGTCCCGGGGATGTCATAAATTGAAATACAATCAAATTTTGGTCTGGAAATTTGTATTCGGCATATATCAGCATTATTTTGGCTTATTAGGGAAAACTGTTCAAATTTCAGTATAGAGATTCGCAAATTTTACATTTGACTAGTATCATTTAAATTGATGTCTTGTTTTTTTAGACATTTACAAACAAATTTTTCAAGCATTTATACACCCAAAGCAAAAATATAGCTCAAAATCTGCAACAGTGGATTTGCTGCAGAAAATGTCACAATTTATAACATTTTTTGCAGCAAGCCCGTAGATCATTTTTGCCCGCGTGTACACATTACAGCGATCTGCAGTTCTCACCAACACATATAATAGGGACGTGGCGTTACATCGTGCTGCCACCTGGTTTTTTTAAGCGCAAGAGTGGAAAAGTGCTGAGTCATCGTCTAAAAATAGACGGCGTCCTATCTCGCCCAGCAAAATGAAGTCGATAAAGTAGTCGGTTTCGATGAGAAAAAGTGGAAAATGTGGTCTAAAAATAGCGACGCCATCCCCCTATGCTGGCCCGTCCCCGAGCAACACTCCAAAGAGAAGAATATGTTGATGCTCTTTTACTCACATTTCATCAAGCATCCATGGCGCGGTGGTAGCGTGTCGGATCAATAATCAAGAAGTTGGTGGTTCAATCCTCGTTCTTATAAGGGTTTTTTTTGTGAAATACAACCAAAAAGCCGTCGGTAATGTCGATTATTGTCGGTAACGGGCAAAAATGTCATACCCCTATATCTCAAAAAATGCATGAGGACAGATTTCATGCAGAATCTGATATACTTTCATGCCACCATGCATCAGAATCATGCGACCGCCGGTTGGGTGTACATTGGATGTATCAAAATTAGTGGCCAAATCAAATTTCTATCAATGTCACCCCGGGCTATTAAAGTCACCCCAGTTTACGGTATTTTAAGTAAGTAAGGATACATTTTATACATTTTTTTATATGACATGACTACACCCAACCGGCGGTCGCATGATTGTGATGCATGGTGACATGAAAGTATATCAGATTCTGCATGAAATCTGTCCTCATGCATTTTTTGAGATATAGGGGTATGACATTTTTGCCCGTTACCGACAATAATCGACATTACCGACGGCTTTTTGGTTGTATTTCACAAAAAAAACCCTTATAAGAACGAGGATTGAACCACCAACTTCTTGATTATTGATCCGACACGCTACCACCGCGCCATGGATGCTTGATGAAATGTGAGTAAAAGAGCATCAACATATTCTTCTCTTTGGAGTGTTGCTCGGGGACGGGCCAGCATAGGGGGATGGCGTCGCTATTTTTAGACCACATTTTCCACTTTTTCTCATCGAAACCGACTACTTTATCGACTTCATTTTGCTGGGCGAGATAGGACGCCGTCTATTTTTAGACGATGACTCAGCACTTTTCCACTCTTGCGCTTAAAAAAACCAGGTGGCAGCACGATGTAACGCCACGTCCCTATTATATGTGTTGGTGAGAACTGCAGATCGCTGTAATGTGTACACGCGGGCAAAAATGATCTACGGGCTTGCTGCAAAAAATGTTATAAATTGTGACATTTTCTGCAGCAAATCCACTGTTGCAGATTTTGAGCTATATTTTTGCTTTGGGTGTAACAGTCAGATTTTTGCATATGTATAATATGTTAACTAACCCTAGATTTAAAACTAACAACTTAATGTAAAACTAAAAATTATTTGTAATTGATCGTGTGAACCAACCTAACAACAATCATTGAAATGATCATCGCGAGCGAAATTGTTATCTACTCTCGCGAGATCGTCACGATAACTGCAGTAGAATCGTGTAGGTAACAAAATACGAAAACTGCTGAGCCTGTAGTGGTCAGCAGCAGCAGATAGGTTTCAGATCAGATCAATAAAACCCCCCAGAACAGATCCCAATAAACCACGGTCAGAGTAGTATCTCGGTCGCGTCTTTTATCCCCGACGAATAAAGTTCTTTTTTTGATTGTGCACCAGATTGACGATTCTTGGCTAATATCCATCCGAAAGTGCGCGAGTGATCTGTCCTGTACGGTACAGTTGTTCTGGGCTGTGAATCTGCTGTGTTGCTGGCATTGGCTCACTTGATTCCGCCGTCCGTCCGTTCCACCTCGACGTGTGTGGCTACCTGTGGAGCGTCTGAACCAGTCACGTAAGTGCGTGCGAGCTGCATTTTTTGGGCCACTCTACGAGTGGGTGTTAATTCCTCCCATCGAACCATCCGGGACCGAGCCCGGCCCCATCATCTGGTCCTTCGAGCCGGATGGGAGGTCGCCCCGACCAGGAGGTGCGGTGAGTACGCCATTTTTGAGGATTGCTGCACAAAGGTGCATTGTTGGCTCCAACTAAGCCATTTTGTTGGAGAGCGTGGTTCTTGCTAAGAACAATTAAGCGCGCGCGAAAATTGGCCTAATTGTACTCGCGTTTGCGGTGTGCCCCAAGCGAGATTTTTGGAAATTTGGAATTCCGGCAGAAATTGGCCAACCTGGGAGCAAACTTTTGGAAGTTTTGCGTGCATGCTAAAGTGGTTGTGGGTGGCAAGTCAATCGCGTTAGGGTGGTACGATTGCGTCGGTAGTACCTGCCCCGGTCGAACCTGCGTCGCGTAACTCAGTACGAGCGCGACGGGAAAATCCGCATCCGATACTCCGTGCTGTTTCCGTTTTCCGCGTTTTTGTCTTTGGTGGTAGCGAAGTCCAGTGGTGAGTGAGAGTGTGCATTATGGCTGCGGCGAAGCAACGGTTGTCCGATTGCTTGGTCAGGCGGCAATGTATCGAGACCATGCGCAACCAGGTGGAAAAGTTCATCGCGAAGTTCAACACTGAGACGGACACGTGCCAGATTCCTGTCCGTTTGGAGAGTTTGGATCGAGCGTACCGCGAGTTCCTCGAAGTCCAAGCCGAGCTCGAACGTACCGATAAATCCGAGTATTTGGAAACTCATTTGACGGAACGAGCTGACTTCGAGACGAGATACTGTGAAGCCAAGGGATTTTTGCTGTCGAAGCGGACCGAGGAGCAGAACCTGACCGCAATGAACAGCACCATGAACACCAGCCAGCCTACCCATCCAGTATCCTTCCACCTACGCCTACCCAAGATCGACCTGCCGAAATTTGATGGAGATTTCTCTCGTTGGTTATCCTTCCGTGATGCGTTCACGTCGATGGTGCATTCCAATCCAGACATCCCAACAGTGGCGAAGCTGCAGTACTTGTTGAACTCACTCGTGGATAAGGCAGCACTGCAGTTCGAGAACGTGGAGATTGAGGCAGACAAGTATGCGCCAACGTGGGATGAACTGCTGAAGCGCTACGACAACAAGCGGTTCCTGAAGCGTAAACTGTTCCACGCCCTGTACGATCTGCCTTCGCGTCCGATATTGACATGGTTATCGGCGGAGAATCCTACCACGAGCTGCACACTGGCAGCAAGCAGACCCTCGACGAGGGCCTCCCGTTGATAATCGAGACAGTGTTTGGGTGGACCGTATCCGGAAAAGTGTGTATCCCATCCCCAAGTATCCCACGTGTTTGCCACCTCACCACTGTTGATCGAAGCCTGGAACAAGCGCTCCAGAAGTTCTGGGAACTGGAAGCTGTCGAACCCTGTTCAGTGCTAACCACAGAAGAAACCCACTGTGAAGAAATCTATTCCGCTACCACCACGCGCGATTCGTCGGGTCGTTATATCGTTCGCTTGCCACTCACCCGCGATCCGCTCGTCACCCTCGGCGCATCCAGAACAATCGCCGAACGTCGTTTCCTGAGCCTGGAGAAGAGACTAGAGCGTGATCCCACCACTCGTGAAGCGTACTGTAAGTTCATGGACGAGTACGAACGCCTCAACCACATGCACAAGGTCGACGATCCCGTGGACGACAGCATTCCGCACTGCTATCTTCCACACCACCCGGTATTCAAAGCCTCGAGTACTACAACCAAAGTCCGTGTAGTTTTCGACGCGTCGTGCAAGACGGCGTCGGGATTCTCCGTGAACGACCTGCAACTGGTGGGACCAGTCGTTCAGGAAGATTTGTTGTCGATCGTCATGCGTTTCCGGACCTACCCAATCGCGCTAGTAGCAGACTGTGAGAAAATGTACCGCCAAGTTTTGCTACATCCGGAAGACCGTCCGTACCAACGCATCCTCTGGCGTCCCACTCCAACCCAACCGCTTGCGACGTACGAGCTGAACACCGTAACGTACGGTTTCGCATCCTCGCCATTCTTGGCAACCCGCACCCTCCTCGAGATAGCCAAAAACGAAGCCAAGAACTACCCAGAAGCAGTCGAAGCAGTGAAGCAGGATTTCTATGTGGATGATTTCCTGTCTGGCGCTGATGACCTCCCATCCGCAACCCGAATCCGGAAGCAAGTATCCGCCATGCTGCTAGCAGCCGGTTTCCCGCTGAAGAAGTGGGCATCCAACGTTCCAGAGGCGTTAGCTGATGTTCCGGAAGAAGATCTTGCCATCGTTCCGCTCCGTGACCTGAAGGACGACCAATCCGTGTCTGTGCTCGGACTTGTTTGGGATCCAGTTTCCGACACACTCCGTTTCAAGGTGGAACTTCCGCTACCCGCAGCTGTACTCACGAAGCGGATCGTGATGTCGTACATCGCCAAGATTTTCGATCCAGCTGGCTTCAGTGGTCCAGTTATCGTAGTATCCAAGCTGTACATGCAGGGTCTGTGGACTTTGCGCACCAAGGAGAAGCACCGCTACGAATGGGACCGCCCGCTCCCCTCGCAGCTGCAAGCTGAGTGGAAGGCGTACCACAGTACGCTTGAAGAGTTGTCAAAAGTCCGGATTCCAAGATGTGTGTACCTGCCAACCGCCATGTCCGTCGAGCTGCACTTCTACTCTGATGCGTCGGAGAAAGCCTACGGAGCCAACTGTTACGTGCGCTGTGAGACGGCCAAAGGTATCCAAGTGAGACTGTTGGCGTCGAGATCCAAGGTCGCTCCGCTGTCCAAGCTTCAATCCATCGCCGATCTTGAGTTGTGTGGAGCTGAACTGTCCGTGAAGCTGTACAAGAAGGTGGTGAAAGCCATCAAGAAGCCGGTAGAAGTGTTCTTCCATACAGACTCGATGATCGTACTGCAGTGGTTGCAGTCCCCACCAGCCCGTTGGAAGACATTTGTGGCGAACCGAGTAGCACGGATCCAAGCCGAAACCGACGTGAGACGCTGGCGACATGTTCCCGGAATCTGTAACCCAGCCGACGTCCTCTCCCGTGGCCTGAGCCCCATCGAGCTTGTCAACTGTTTGCTGTGGTGGTTTGGCCCGGAGTACCTGTCCAAGTCCCGTGAACACTGGCCACGCTCTGTGATTCCCGATGTCGATCCTGCTACTCTACCTGGAGCAAGAAGCAAGGCCGCCGTGATGCTGATCACCGCTGCCGATCCGAAGTTCTCCGATGAGCTGTTCAGCCGTTTCTCCGAGTATTTCCACCTACGTCGCGCTGTTGCTTACTGGAGAAGATACTTCCGTATCCTGAAAGCTGTATCCAAGAAGGAGAAGCCAGAGCGTCCCGAAATTCTCACTGCCGCCGAGCTGCGTGACGCTGAGATCGCTCTGTGCCGTGTAGCCCAGCGAGACATGTTTGCAGAAGATGCTGCCGACCTGGTCTCCAAGGAACGAGTATCACCGTCGTCGCCGCTGAAGTGGCTCAACCCGATCCTGCACGGTGACGGACTCATTCGAGTCGGCGGAAGACTCAGCAATGCTGCAGTTCCCGATGAAGTAAAGCACCCGATCGTGCTGTTGGCGAAGCATCCGCTTTCCATCCTGTTGGCGAAATCGTACCACGTTGATTTGTTGCACGCTGGCCCCCAGCTGATGCTTGCTACGATTCGCCAGAAGTTCTGGATCATCGGTGGCCGGAATCTGGTCCGCCAAACCTACCATCTCTGCAAAGAATGTTTCCAGAACAAGCCAACCCTAGTGAAGCAGAGCATCGCCGATTTGCCAACCTCACGTGTCACTCCAACCAGACCGTTTGCTGTGAGCGGTGTAGATTATTGTGGACCTTTCTACATCAAGTCGCCCATCCGAAACCGAGCTCCAACCAAAGCGTATGTCGCTATTTTCGTGTGTTTCGCTACACGTGCTGTGCACATTGAGCTAGTGTCGGACCTATCCACCCAAGCTTTTCTTTCCGCACTTCGTCGTTTTGTCGCACGCCGTGGAAGACCGAAGGAGATCCACAGCGACAACGGAACAGCGTTCAAGGGCGCATCCAACGAGCTCCGCAAGGTCTACAGCATGCTGAAAACCGATCAAGAAAGCCGGAAGTCGATTCTCGATTACTGCGCTGCAAACGAGATAACCTGGAATTTCATCCCACCGCGTGCTCCACACTTTGGCGGACTGTGGGAAGCAGCCGTCAAGTCAGCGAAGCACCACCTGTTACGTGAGATCGGCAACACCAACGTGAGTTACGAGGACATGAGCACTCTACTAACCCAGATCGAGATGTGCTTGAACTCCCGACCCCTCGTGCCAATCCCAAGCGATCCCTCGGACCTAGAGGTCCTGACACCAGGCCACTTCCTGGTCGGCACGAACCTGCAAGCTGTTGAAGAACTTAACCTGGCCGATGTTCCGGACAATCGTTTGTCGCACTGGGAGCTGACACAGAAGCGTTTCCAGAGAATCTGGTCGAGATGGTATCCTGAGTATCTGCAACAGCTCCAGTCGCGCGCAGTCAAGGGCTGCAAGAATCCCGTCACGATCGTACCAGGACGAGTCGTGCTGATCAAAGACGACAACCTGCCGCCGACGCAGTGGCCGCTAGGCCGAATCACCCACGTCGATCCCGGCAAAGACGGCGTTGTTCGTGTCGTCACTTTGAAAACAGCAACATCGGATGCCGTCGTCAGGCCGGTCGCCAAGATCGCACTTCTGCCAGTTCCGGCCGAGTCGGAGCAGCAGCTTAATCCAGCTTGCAGAAACTGAACCCGGTAGAGCACGCCAAAATTTGCTCGATGTCTTCGTGGGAATCTCGCAGGTAATTGCGGTTCCAATCCCCTATTTTGTGTCGTTCGATCTACCGGGTCTTTTCCACTCCCAGATGCCTAAGCCGAAGAAGAAAAAGTACGTCGTTTGTCATCGTTTTGCTGTTTGTCGACATCCGCCGTGTAAGCCGTTCATCCGACCCTGGTAGAGCACGCCGAAATTTGCTCGATGCCTTCGTGGGAATCTCGCAGGTAATTGCGGTTCCAATCCCCTTATTTGTCGCGTTCGATCTACCGGGTCTTTTCCTCTCCAGATGTCGAAGAAGATGGTGCCCAGCGAGTCAACGATCCAGTTCGTCGCAGTTTTTTGACCCTGGTAGAGCACGCCGAAATTGCTCGATGCCTTCGTGGGAATCTCGCAGGTAATTGCGGTTCCAATCCTTTACTTTTTCGCGTCCGATCTACCGGGTCTTTTTCTCTGCCAGATGTTGACGAAATTGGATTTCTGGCACCACTTCTTCACCACCCCCAAACTGCATTCGTGACTTCGCCTCACCACCCACATCGAGCCGAGAAGTCACATGGCCTGTCAGCGGACATGCCAGATGCAGCCGAAGAGTCACGTGCTGGCTCACCCGAAGTTTCCCGATCGCCAGCCGAGCCGAGTCGAGTCCGATCAAGGTCGGCGAAGGAGCGATGGAGAAGCATGGTTGTATGATTGTGAAGAGAGTGTTTTTGATGTTTGATTGTGAAGAGAGGAGTGATTGATTTTTTGTGTTAGTTTTAGAATTAGTTCTGTACATATTGTAAATAGTGTGTTGAAATAGCCGAGCCATTTCAAGGTGGCCGGAATGTATAATATGTTAACTAACCCTAGATTTAAAACTAACAACTTAATGTAAAACTAAAAATTATTTGTAATTGATCGTGTGAACCAACCTAACAACAATCATTGAAATGATCATCGCGAGCGAAATTGTTATCTACTCTCGCGAGATCGTCACGATAACTGCAGTAGAATCGTGTAGGTAACAAAATACGAAAACTGCTGAGCCTGTAGTGGTCAGCAGCAGCAGATAGGTTTCAGATCAGATCAATAAAACCCCCCAGAACAGATCCCAATAAACCACGGTCAGAGTAGTATCTCGGTCGCGTCTTTTATCCCCGACGAATAAAGTTATTTTTTTGATTGTGCACCAGATTGACGATTCTTGGCTAATATCCATCCGAAAGTGCGCGAGTGATCTGTCCTGTACGGTACAGTTGTTCTGGGCTGTGAATCTGCTGTGTTGCTGGCATTGGCTCACTTGATTCCGCAAGTGGCCAAGCCGTGAAGAATTGTGCTGGCCTGCTAAGAGCAGAAGTAGCTGGGAAAGGTGTTCTGGCGAGTGTTGGGAGTTTTGGCGAGCGTTTTGGGTTTGTGATTCGTTTGGGTTTGTGCGTTCAGTTGGGCTTGATTGCGCAAGCACCTGAAGCTGATCGGAGTTCGGCAAGGTTTCTGCTGCCGTCTGTGCGTGTGTGAGGTGCTCGGGGAATCTACCTCGACGTGTGTGGCTACCTGTGGAGCGTCTGAACCAGTCACGTAAGTGCGTGCGAGCTGCATTTTTTGGGCCACTCTACGAGTGGGTGTTAATTCCTCCCATCGAACCATCCGGGACCGAGCCCGGCCCCATCAGCATATATGTTCAATAATAAGCTATCCCTTAATGCCTGCAAACTCAAAATTTTAAAAAATGTTTAGATATTAATTTGAAAAACATTTGAAAACCCTATCAAAGTACCCCGGGCTTTCAAAGTCACCCCAGTTTACGGTACTTATTTAATTTGAAACACATTGGATCAAAAATTATAGTTCATTTAAAATCCAAAGCACAACAAAGAACAAAAAACAGATAGATAATATCACAACATCAAACATTACACCTTCCAAACATACACATTATTGTACGAGCAAATTCCAGCTCAAATCAGGATTTCTGGTACTTTTGTACTCGACCCTCTCCGATTTCAATAAAACTTTGTTGAGCCTATTTTTTCAACATTTTTTTATTTTTTTTAAGCCGATGTATCTTAACAAGGACTGGACATAGGACAATGGTCAGTATGGAGGGAGACTCTATGTAAAAAAATCGTGACATCACCTTAAAATTTTACTTTTAAACCGTAAAAATCAAAAAAATCTCATTGAAGTGGCGTATATTTTTATTTCAGTGTTTTTTTTCGGAAGCCCGTTCAACTTCCTACAAGCTTATCTTTGACCACTTTTTGATACGATGCAACGGCTTCGAGACACAATAATTTTTAAATTTCAAAAAATAAATATATTTAAATAACTTACGCCCTTCTCAAATGTTATATAGGCCTAGGATAACATGTCTGCAAAGTTTCATTGAAATCGGAGAGGGTCGGGTACAAAAATACCAGAAAAATTCCTGATTTGAGTTGGAATTGCTCGTACTTTAAATCGCGGAATTAGATTTTTTTACAAGAAAAAAAAACACCTTTTATGATTTGATAATGTGTGAAACTTCGAGGCTTCGGAAATTTGATTATTAACTTTACGTTGAAGAATCGGATAAGACAGTGTTTTTATTTTTTATTTTTTCTTCTTAAATATGCCAACCAGCTGTTATGATATAAAAAAAATTAACAAGATTTCATTAGGTTTGTTACTGTAAAATAAAACAAGACCTTACATTCGCAGAACTCTAACCAATTTTCTACAATAGAAATGCACTTGCTTTTCGCTCACTAATTGATGACCACGGCCGCGCTGTTCCTCAAAATCTAATTGGCGCATCAATTAGTGTCCATTACAATTGCCTTAAATTGAGCCCCAATATGAATGTCATTAACAGTTTTATTGGCTTCTTCTTCATTTGGCGCATACGTAAAGTAGGTACACTTGTGTGTATGTGTGGTGAATACACAAATTGAACTTCCTGTTTCGGTTTCGGTTTGCGGCACGCGAATCGCATCAAGTTCATTGAAAAGCGAACCAATCGAACTGTGAATGGCTTCGATCGATCGATCGATCGTTTGAACAGAGAGGGCACGTTGGAAGAATTTTTATTGATAATTACCACGGTCATACATCAATTATGGGTAACAGCACTCAGCACCCCTTAAGAATGAGAGATTATTCAATCTTTGGGAATGAATCGAACCGTGGTATGGAAGCAATTCGATTGTCATCTTTCACACCTGAGTCGTGTTATTAAAAGTGAAAAGTTTTTCAAAAAAAAAATGTTTCAAAAATTACAGTTATGATGATACTTTTGCCAATGCTAGTGCAGTACTATCAACCACAACGTTGGGATGGTGTGAATTAGCCAAAGCAGTTGAACCGGTAAAGCTGGTTAAACTTATCAATGAAATTAGCCTTTGTTTTACGGGAGGGAGTACCGCGCTCTTTTTTTCGGCGCGCGGCAATTATTTTGTGATGCTGATTCCCACCGTGCTATTTCTTGCTCGCCCGGTGATGACTTCACGGTGGGCGTGGGGAATAATGGGCCGAAGCCGGCTTTTGAACTAGAAAGATACGCAATCGCGATCGGGTTCCATCACTAGTGCCGGCAGCTGGTGGCACGGGCAATTTTCGCTAGGGTGGCCTGATTGGTACTTGAAATTTAGTTTAAAGTTGAAGTCAGAGTAAGAATCAAAGTTAGAGTAAGAGTTAGAGTTAGACTCAGAGTCAAAGTTGGAGTCAGATTCAAAGTAAGAGTAAGATTCAAATCAAAGTCAATGTCAAAATTAGAGCCAGAGTCAGTCAAAGTCAAAGTTAGAGTCAGAGTCAGACTCAAAGTCTTCATTAGATTTAGATTTAGAGTCAGAATCAAAGTTAGCGTCAGAGCTCGCGTCAGAGTTAGAGTCAGAATTTGAGTCAGAATTTAAGTCAGAACTTGATTTAAAGTTAGAATCAGAGTTAGAGTTAGATTCAGAGTCAAAATTAGAGTCAAATTTAGAGTCAAATCAAAGTCAGAGTTAGAGTTAGATCCAAAATTAGTCAAGTCAGAATCAAAGTAAAGGCCAACGTCAGAGTCAAAGTCAGAGTCAAAGTCATAGTCAGAGTCAAAGTCAGAGTCAAACTAAGAGTCAGAGTCATAGCTAGAATCAGAGTAAGAATCAAATCTAGTTTAAATTTTCTAAAGGTCCTATCAGCATAGGAAACCACTGACTCATAGGTTGTTTTGAAAATTTTATCTAGAAATCATAATGAGAGTCAGAGTCAAACTTAGAGTCAAACTTAAAGGCAGTGTCAAACCAAAGTCAGAGTTAGAGTCAGAGTCAAAGTTAGAGTAAGAATTAGAGTCAAAGTAAAGTCAGATTCAAAGTTAGAGTTAGATTCTAATTAAAATCAGAGTTAGAGTTAAACTTAGAGTCAAAGTCAATGTTAGAGTCAAAGTCAGAGTCAAAGTCAGAGTCAAAGTCAGATTCAAAGTCAGAGTCAAAGTCAGAGTCAAAGTCAAAGTCAAAGTCAGAGTCAAAGTCAGAGTCAAAGCCAGAGTCAAAGTCAGAGTCAAAGTCAGAGTCAAAGTCAGAGTCAAAGTTAGAGTTAGAGTCAGAGTCAAAGTCAGAGTCAGAGTCAAAGTCAGAGTCAAAGTTAGAGTTAGAGTCAGAGTCAAAGTCAGAGTCAGAGTCAAAGTCAGAGTCAAAGTCAGAGTCAAAGTCAGAGTCAAAGTCAGAGTCAAAGTCAGAGTCAAAGTCAGAGTCAAAGTCAGAGTCAAAGTCAAAGTCAATGTTAGAGTCAAAGTCAGAGTCAAAGTCAGAGTCAAAGTCAGAGTCAAAGTCAGAGTCAAAGTCAGAGTCAAAGTCAAAGTCAAAGTCAGAGTCAAAGTCAAAGTCAAAGTTAGAGTCAAAGTCAGAGTCAAAGTCAAAGTCAGAGTCAAAGTCAAAGTCAAAGTTAGAGTCAAAGTCAGAGTCAAAGTCAAAGTCAGAGTCAAAGTCAAAGTCAGAGTCAAAGTCAGAGTCAGAGTCAAAGTCAGAGTCAGAGTCAAAGTCAGAGTCAAAGTCAGAGTCAAAGTCAGAGTCAAAGTCAGAGTCAAAGTCAGAGTCAAAGTCAGAGTCAAAGTCAGAGTCAAAGTCAAAGTCAATGTTAGAGTCAGAGTCAAAGTCAGAGTCAGAGTCAAAGTCAAAGTCAATGTTAGAGTCAAAGTCAGAGTCAAAGTCAGAGTCAAAGTCAGATTCAAAGTTAGAGTTAGAGTCAGAGTCAGAGTCAAAGTCAGAGTCAATGTCAGAGTCAAAAACAGAGTCAAAGTCAGATCGAAGTTAAAATCAGAGTCAAAGTTTTATTTAAAATTAGAGTCAGAATCAAAGTTAGAGCCAGAATGAGAGTCAAATCAAAGTAAGAGTCAGAATTTGAGTAAGTGTCAGAATCAAACATAGAGTCCGAGTCAAACTTAGAGCCAGAGCCAAACATAGAGTCAAAGTTAGAGTCAGAGTCAAATCAAAGTCAGAGTTAGAGTCAAAGTCAGAGTTAGAGTAAGAGTCAGAGTCAGAATTTGAGTCAGAGTCAGAGTTAGAGTTAGAATTTGAGTCTGAGTAAAAGTTAGAGTTAGAGTTAGAGTCAAATTCAGAGACTGAGTTTGTTTGAGTAAAAGTTAGAGTCAAAGTCAGTCAATGTCAGAGTCAGAGTTATAGTTGAAGTCAGAGTCAAAGTTAGTGTCAGAGTCAGTCAATGTCAGAGTCAGAGTTAGAGTTAGAGTCAGAGCCAGAGTCGCATTCAGAGTCAGAGTTAGAGTCAAAGTTTGAGTCAGAGTTAGAGTCAAATTCAGAGTCAAAGCTAAAGTCAGAATCAGAGAAAGAGTCAGAGTTGGAGTTAATGTTAGCGTTATAGGTAGAAGTTAATGTAATAGAGTAAATCTAAATTGATTAAATTTAAAATTATTTTGGGTAACCCTAGTCACCATAAAAAACCACAAGATCTGGCCACCATAGCCAGGGTTGTTGCCACCCTAGACTTGCTCTCACACAAAAAATACAGTCTGTGGGAACGCAACCGGATAATGATGGCACAACTAGCGCACTTTTCTCCAGTTTTCATAAAATAAAACACACCTCTTCACACAATCGCTCAGTTTTTCGGCCATAATTATATGAACCATATCGGAAGAGGAAACTGCGGCTATTCTAATAGTGCGGCGACCAAACTGGCATGAGAGTGAAGAAAGACGCGGTCTGATTTGAATAGGGTTTTGTTATATTTTGGATTATTTTCGCTCTCCCTCTCTGTTATCGCGGTCTATTGTTTTTATTTAAAAGAGCGGTTAATCACACCTTGCCTTTCTTCTTACTTTTTTTTAATTCTGAAGTTTTTAGATCAATTTTTTTAATGTGCAACTAACTGTAAAAGTTTAAAGCATATATTTTCATTGCTTTTTATTAGTTTTTAGTTAGCTTTTAAAAAAAATAGTCTGATTTTAAATTATCTTAAGAAAATATTGATACTTGATATTCTAATGAAGTTTAAATTTCCCCATCCTCCCAATAGAAATAGAAATATTTGAACAATATTTAAGGAACACTAAGGGTAACTAAGTATTGAAAATAAATATTCATGAATACATTAAATTCCGTCGAAGGATCATGTCGATGTTACGATGAAAAAAATATACTTTGAAATTTCCACCTTATGAAAAAGGCCAACTCACACAGTTTAAGACCCAGAAGCTCCTAATTCCGTTCCGTTCACCCTCCAACCCCGAACCCGGTACCGCGAACCGTAACGTGACTCGCAACTTTCGCGCCATTTTGCGCGGGCCCTAAATCGCGCGTAACTCGCAACGCAGCACAAAACGCCCTTTTTGATCTGGGCCGCGCAAAGCGGCGGCGATTCCGAAACCTCTCCGCCACTTCACGCTTATCAATTCGTGGGTCAGGTTCCTTCCATCACAGGGGCACCTGTGCCGTGCTCCGGGTTGGCGGCATCGTCCTCGGCGGCATCGGT
The DNA here is from genome assembly GCF_016801865.2 of Culex pipiens pallens. Lineage (NCBI taxonomy): Eukaryota > Metazoa > Arthropoda > Insecta > Diptera > Culicidae > Culex > Culex pipiens. The sequence goes on from NC_068939.1 coordinate 72,258,274, forward strand.
TGCAAATAGAACATGAAAAAGAAACCGAAAATAATTAGATTTAAAATAGTGAAACGATTTCTTCTCTTTCTAATTTCATTATCTACAGAGATAATTCCTCTCGGGGAAAAATGTAGAACACCAGCGCCGCCAGTCGGCACAACGCGTTAACTAACAATATTTTCTCACGTTTATCTGCGGTCCGCGGGCCTTTGGCCACGGCGTCGGCGGTCCCGGGACTTGATCCAGCGACGGCGGCGGCGGCTCCAATAACGAAAAATGCAGCACTACGGATCTAATTTTCACAAATTACTTCCCACACTGACCAGGGGGCATGGCAGCAGCGGCAGCGGCCAACCCGGGACACAAAGCTAAAAACAATGAAAATTAGCCGGAATTGGCCACTTCAGGGGGCCCCCACTTGAGCAATCCCAATTCCCAGTTGGTCGGTCTCTTTAGGTTATTTTTTTTTTTTCTTCGAGGTTTTATTTCGGAAGCGCTCTTGTTTGTTCCGAAACCATCAGCTCCCATGCATTAGCTTTCTTCTGGTGGTGGCCCCGAGAGAGGAAAGAATCGATGATTTGGAGGAAGATGATTGCTCAATTTAATTGCGGGTGAAGATTTTCTGGAGTGGTCTAAGTTGGGCCGTTTGGCGCCTCCCTCGGACCGAACAGTAGAATCTTATGCAGCACACTGCTTTGAGGTTTGATCTACCGAAAAAAAGGTAATTTTCACGCTAATCAAGGTGGGAGCAGTGCGGTGACTAACTGTGAATTCATGAGAAGGTATTTTTTAAATGTAATGTTGCCCAATCTCAATAAGGATGATCCCAAGGCAGCGATTGATTGCCCAGAGTATGGGAAATTGAGTCCAAACCTGGCTACACAAGCCGAATGTTGTAATATGTCAATACAAAAATACTATAAAACTATTTGAAAATCTAATCAAATCAGGTTGAGTAAAACTTTTGAACGACTTCACCAAACTTAAAAACTGACTCACTACTAAACTCATAAAAATAATCAAGAAAAATCTGATTCAATCTGGACCAAATATTCCGTAAAATTGTGATGTGTATACAGTGTTGTAATTCTCGTGCTCTCGCCAGAAACTTTCCTCTCTCTCGAGTTCTCACCGCGAGTCCCGAGCTGCCGAGAGCAATTCACCGATTGAGCGTGCTCTCCTCTCCCCTCGGTAGCGCTCGTGAACGGGCCAGCTCGCGAGCCTCAGTTGCCTGCGAGCGAGAAGTAGAACGAGTTGTAAATAAATTCCCTTCCAATGTCCCAATGACCTCAAATTTTAGGCAAACAAATTAACGCAATATTTTTCTCTCCGTTTTGGCTAGTGCGTCCATTCTGGAACTCCCGGGATTTTTGCAAAACCGGAAATTTCCGAATCCCGGGATATTTTATATTTTATCCCGGGAATTCCCGAAATTCAAAACAAACAAATTTTGGTCTGAAAATTCAGATTTGATTGTGGAAATAGATAGCTGCAGTTGAATACCCAGCAATTAATAAGAATTTTTAATTATTAATATGGATTACAAGGAAAAATTGTTGAAAAAAATGTTTAAAGATCCGCAAAATGACTAGCGCTTTAAATGTTTTCTATTTAATGTTTATTATCTTTTAAAATACTTGATGTATTAACTTATATTTATGATTTTAAACTACATAAAATAAATATCATATTTAATTATTTTTCATCAAACACCAGCATCTGGAGCAAATCAGGACTAAATCAAGATAGCTGCTAAATTATTTTTTTTGGCAAAATGCTTAGATTTTTTTATTGAGATGGGGTGATTGGCCATCATAATTAAATAATGGCATCAGTAGTGCGGTGCTTGTGGGACGCGAAGTCCTGTTTTTTCGTGTTATTTTCCGTCTCTTTTGTGTCGCTGTTCGAGTGCAGAGTGCTTAATTGGCAAACACGGAGAAAAAAGAGTTCCCAAAATCGTGAACAAGCGTTCATGAAAATGAGAACCACGAACAAAGTGTTCAAATTTCATGGTACGTTTTTCAAAATCGTACCATGGAATTTGAACACTTTGTTCGAGGTTCCCATTTTCATGAACGCTTGTTCACGATTTTAAGAACTCTTTTTTCTCCGTGAAGGGAGCGCGTGGTCGTAAAAAATATGCGGAGTGAAAAGTGATTTCTTTTGTGATTTTCAAAGCCCTTCCTATATCATCGTTGATCGGAAGGCACGGCGTCGGGTGGATTGTGTTTAAATTTTTCGAATAAGGTTTAATTTTTTTGCGGTGAAAAAGCCAATTCTATATAATGAACGAAAGACGCACTGACAATTTGGATCGTTGAGTTAATAGTGGAGCAAAATAACTGTGTGTGAGTGATTTTGTGTGTTAACCAGAAAGACCTTCCCATAGCATCGTTGCTCGGAAGGCTCGCCGACGGGTCTGTTATGAAAGTCCTCCCCATAGCGTCGTAGCTCGGGAGGCATCGAAAAGCCAATACCTTATCCCACTAACCCAAAAAAAAAATTAATCACGTGATGCTTGAAGGAGATGCTGTGGATTCAACGGTCTCAAGCGGTATCAACAAGTATATAGCGAAAAACTATGTGCTTGATGAGTCTGCAACTTCAACTATCGGACTAACATTCTTCCCTTTCGTTGAACTGCAGGCTTCTTGGGAGGGCGCCGGTATTGACTAATAAAGTCGGGGTCTTCAGGGGTTAAACAGTGAACGGATGGTTGGCTCCCACTGATCATTTTTGATTCATTGTTTAACTTCAGCTGATCTGTCAATAACGGAGTAGCAGCTCATTGGCAGTCAACCATGCTCATGCTCATGCTCAAAATGCTTAGATTTTTTGATTGATTTCGGTTAAAACAGGAACAGAACAAAACAATAAGTACAAAGATTTGCAAACCTAGAGTTTTCTTTTTTTTTTTCAAAGGTCCTACAAGCTATTGTCTTTTATATGTTTATAGGACCTTTTCAAAAAAATCTCTTGATTTTCTCCAGTTGGTTTAAGCCATTCCACGTCAAACAGGAAATTTCCAAATAAAAAAAAGCACATTTTTCAAAAAAATCATATCTCCGGAACGGTTGAACCAATTTTTGAGCGTCACAATTCAAAGGAAATGTTACTAGTTCGGCTTTTAATGAAAAATATGTGGAGGTTTGAAAAAGCTAGCTGAATCCTATTTGTCAATTTGATGGTCTCGGGACCAAAGAGCTCATATCTGAAAATATTTTTTTCTGATTCCTTGTAATATTTTACATAACATATCCAAAAATTATCCATTAACACGATTTGGAGATATGATTTTTTGAACATAAAAAGTTTTTGTTGACGCGCCGAAACGGGAAAATAACGAAAACTGGTAAAAATCAACTTTTTTCACTAAAACTGCGGTAACTTCGGAATGTCAGCAATGACCTATACATGTTAGGGTACCAAAAATTGCGTCTTTCAATTACAAAAAAACCCCACTTTTTATGTTCAAAAAATCATATCTCCGAATCGTGTTAGTGGATATTCGCAATTTTTGGATATTTTATGTAAAATATTACAAAAATCAAATCAAACCATCCACATTAACGACCCCCGGGTCTTTTGTGGTCTCTATTGCAAGTTTCTGCTCGCACCTAGGAGTCCGAAGGCTTGAATGGGGAGAGCACCCAAACCTCTTTTTACTCCAAGGAACCTTCCACCCCACTATGGTACATTGGGTGGCCAAGTTTCAAAAAAGTGACCTTCTCCAAATATTTTTTGGTATTTTTTTCTCGAAAGTAAACATTCTAACTAAGAAAAATCCAAATTTTCAAAGCTCTAAGTTTGTTCATTACGGAGATACGCAAGCTGAAAGTCAAAAAATGGAGTAAAAAACTAGCGTTTTTCGTAAAAAAGGCTGATTGTTTAATTTTAACATAACTCAGCCATTTTAAATGTTTTATTAGGACAAATATACATCGTTGGAAAGGTAATGAGATATGCTTTGAAACTATTAGCATAGCATAGCATAGCATTGGTGTCTACCCGTAGCTGCTACTTCGTTATTGACCAGGACCCCCAAAAATTGCTCCGTGGACCACAATGAGATATGCTTTGAAACTATTAATAGATAAAATGTTGTTTCCAAACCAAAAACTGAAGTTTTCATCGAATAACTGGAGCATTTTTTTGACAAATCATATTTTTTTGTGTTTGTTAATCGAGTACTTTTTTTGCTAACCGATGCTAAACATGAAACTAAGATCACTTGAAAGATTGGATTATAATCTAACATTGCTGAAATTTCCAGCCTGCGATTTTTTGCGTTTTCGGAGATATGCCATTTTGAACATTTACGTTTTATCAAAATTTGCTGCAATCTACATATGCGCCCGTTGATTTCACTTGCTTTGCTACCTACTTCGTGGGCATCGTCGCTTCAAAAATCAATACCTGTTTTCAAGAAGTTCGAAATGACTTTATTGGAATTTTCTGTTGCCTACATTTAAAATTGAGTACCTTAGTCAAAATAAGGTATTCGTACCGAAGTTTCTCAAGCGAAACTGGAGAATCTCAGTTTGATACCGAAAAAAGTGTTCATCAAAATGTTGACTTAGCATGATGAATTTCTGCGATCAATCCATGAAACTGATCCACATTTAAGTTCTATGTTGGTTAGTACAAAACATCATAAAAAGTACCTTTAACATATCCTGAAGCTGTCACAAACTCTATAATCAAATGAATTTTAAGAATATGGTTTGTATTTTATCGTTTTACTTCATAATTAATAGTTTGAATAAAATTATTTTTTCTGTTATTAGATTTAACAATTAAAATTTTCGCAATTTATGCCCGTAAGGGTGGGGGGGGTCTCAAGTTATATGGCATGGACTCACAAAAAGAAACTCACAGCAGTAAATAATAAATATTTGACTTAACTTGAATTTATTACGCTTAACAAAATTTTGTTGGAGGGAAGGAGGAGAGGGGGGGGGTGAAAGAAAGAGGAGAGAGGGGTTGTGTCCTTAAAGTGGGGATGTATTAGATTATCCATAATTTAATAATATAAACTTGCAATACAATATATATGCAATTCTGTTGCACTTGCAAATGTATGAAAAGACTATTTATTATAAACAATCAACTATTGAAAAACATGAAAAGTCATAAAAATCGACGTATATCATTTCAATACCATACAATTACCCAAATTTGTATGAAAAAACATTAAAAAGGCAAAAAAATAATTTGGCCGCCTGTTTGTATGGAGATGGCCCATAGTGCACCCCAGTGTTTGAACTGACGACCTTTGGATTGCGAGTCCAACCGCCGCCAGCGATTCCACCGGAGTAGGCTTGGTTTGGTGTGTTGTTTGTACTTATGGCATGGAGACGACTCCTATACCTGGAATGACTTAACGGCCTAACAACCAAGGCCGGGACCGACATTTTACTTCCTCATCCGATGGAAGGTTGCAGCAGATGGGAATCGAACCCAGAATCATCCGCTTACAAAGCGGACAGCGTAACCATTCGGCCACGCACTGCCAAAATATTACAAGGAATCCGGGAAAAATATTTTCAGAACTCTTTGGTCCCGAGACCATCAAATTGACAAATGAATTTTTCATAGGGCCTTTTCAAACATTCACAATTGATAACATTTTTTTTAAATTGTGGCGCTCTAAAATTGGTTCAGCCGTTCCGGAGATATGATTTTTTGAAAAATGTGCTTTTTGCGAAAATCTACGAAAAATGCTATTTTTTGGACCCCCGCTTTTTCGGATAGGAGCACCCTAATCGCCAAACAAAAAAAAATACAAATATTTGAGTCAAAGAACCCCCACTCCAAATTTGAGCCAAATTGGAGCACTTTTGATTTGGAAACTTTTTGTTTGACGTGGAATGGCTGCTTTATTGAAAATGAAATTCCAAACATATCTAACATTTTACATTGGCTGGTATAATTTTGTTTGATAACAATATAAAATTGATATAAACAAATAATATAAGAAATATATTTTAAAGAAACTTTTTATTTCAATCATATTGGTTTAAAAATTATGATTAATTTTAAATCCAAAGCACACAAAAGAACAACAAAAATCAATTTTTAATGTATTTTAAGCTTTATAAAAACTGCTGTCAATATTTAGATTGATGTGTAGATTATCTTCAATAACCAGTATTGAGCTAGGTAGTTGTATGATTTTAAGCTACAAAAACATAACAAATATAACGAAAACACAAATTTTACGACTGTTTCAAAAAATTCTCGGGATCCCGGGAATTTCCGGGATTCAAAAAATATGTTTCCCGGGAAATTTTAAACTCGTAGTTTTGGCAAATTGATTTCCATGGATTTTTTAATTTGTTTGAAACTGTATGAAACGATGTTTTATTGGCCAAGCTATGATTCTAAACAAAAACTTTTTTATAAAATCCACTATTTTGAAGATTCCTGCTTTATTTTATTTTATTTTATTTTTTTGGGAATGTTGATATGTCAATGTCATAAAGGATCTTTAATATTAAGGAAGGACTTTTTTTAGTTTAATTTTTCATGAAAACTTTAATGTTTTTCAAACTAATATTAACAAATTCACGATTAGTTAGGAAAAAAGTATCTGTTCAACGAATAAAAACAGGATTTCAGAGTATTTATTTAAAAAAAGAAAGCCCGAAAAATTTTCTACAAGTTTGTCTTTGACAACTTTTTGATACGATGCAACGGCTTCGAGATACAGTATTTTTGCCTTCCTCACGATACTGAGGAAAGGCTATAAAATCACTCGAAAATGAACTTCTCAATTATACTTCCTAGACCCACCTTCATGTATACCTATCGACTCAGAATCAAATTCTGAGCAAATGTCTGTGTGTGTGGTGGGATGTTGATCAAAAAATTGTCACTCGATTATCTCGACATTGGCTGAACCGATTTTGTCCGTTTTGGCGTCATTCGATCCGTCTTGGGGTCCCATAAGTCGCTATTAAAAATTAAGCAGTTTAGTTAAGTACTTCAAAAGTTATGCTAAAATACGATTTTAACAAAAGTCCGTAAGATTGTAAAAAGGGTGGTTTTTGTAAGAAAAACATGCTATACATTTCAGAAAGGTATTTAAAAGACCTTTCCAACGCGTCCAATACATTGAACATCTGACAACGCTATCAAAAGTTATAAGCACATAAGTGTTATTTACGCACTTTTTGCAATTTGGATAGCACCCTTTAAATGTGAGGAAGGCGCCAGCCACCTTAGGGTGGATTAAGTAACGTTTTAAATTAAAAAAAAAAAACATTTTTTTTTCTAAATAACTTAAACCTTTCTCAAATATCATTTTCCAATGCAACTGGCTCCAAATACAGAAAAATGGCTTAGCCTAGGATAACATGTCTAAAAGTTTCATTAAATTTGGAAAGGGACGGGTACAAAAGTACCAGAAACAAAATCTGAATTGCCCTGGAATTAATCTAAAGTAAAACTAAAAGAAGTACGGGAGTATCCAGCCAGAAAAGGTACATTCTGCCAAATTTTAAAAAAAATGCAGATGAAATCCACACCCAAAACTGGCAGCGCTATTCCGAGAGAATGATGGTCTCGAGTCGAGAGAATAGTGGTACCATTCACGGACGCAGAGAACACAGCTCGAGATGGGCGATAGAACTATTCTCTCGAGGTTCATTTGCAAAAAAAAGTTCATCCGTCAAACAAAAAACCAAAAGTGTCGACAACGGGAATCGAACCAGAGACCTTTGACAAACCAATCCAATGACTTAGCTGCCTCGGCCACCACAGCTTGGTGACCATGGAGAAGTCAGAAGTCGATGTATGACACTTGTTGGAGATTTATTGATTCAACTAACGAATGAACTCATTTGTTATGATGGTGTGAGTTGGTATCATTATTCTATCGATTTTGGCACTGAGCCCTCAATAAATTTTGAGAGAACGATTATCTCGATTCTGAATTTTGGGTGCATTTCCGGCTCTCGTTAAGAATCGCCCAATACTCACACTAACATTAAATGCCAAATTTTGCCGGTTCCAGTTTGTTCTTAACAGAAAAGTTCCCCAGTTGATTTACCTCTTGAGGTGTAGGACGTTGAAATGTAGGTTAAAAACTCCTCTCTGCGCTGACAGCTCTCGATACACCTACCCGGTAGCCTACATTTTCCCAACCATTAGCCAGCATCGCACCGGTTGAAAACGTTTATGAAATACAAAAAAAAAATGTTTAATTTCCTATGCAGCTCTAAACAATTGCCGCAGTTCAATGGCTCACTTTCCGTTTTCTTTTGCAGTTTGAACGCGCGCGCGTATACGCCTCACGCAAGAGATTATTTTTTTCTTTTTTTGCTCTCTGACGCAATTTTGGCCGCGGGGCTCGAGCCTTTGCTGATAACACATTTGTGAGGAAAATGAGAGTTTACAGTATCAAAATATAATTTATGAACTGAGAGTTCCGTTTTTCACGGGCACCGGCCTCGAGTGATTTTTCTTTTGCCTTGCCTCCTGCCTGTGTTGTTGGCCACTTTTCCGACCGCCGCCGGCCAGCAAAAAACAGAAGGCAGCCAGGCAGGTCGGCTAGCGCCACAAAGTGTTATAACAACCTTAGCCCGTACTGTAAAGTTGCATGCAATTGTTCTGAATAATTAATTACCGATAAAATTGATGCCTCTCTCGTGTACGTGCACGTTCAATGATCTTTTTGTATATCGATGCTGATTGATTGGCCGAGGCGCCTCCCTGCTTGCAGAGCCCCGTTGCTGTTGGGTGTCTGGAGTATGTACCAGGTACCAGTACAGCATATTCATCGAGAGAAGAGAGATTATGCAGATCACTGATGATGTCCGAGGGAACGTCTCCTAAGAATTTACTGAGCTGAACACCAGAACTAGCATTTGAATATTAACAATATTTTTTTCTAAATTTCTCATTTACTGAATAAAGCTTTAACCGTATTCCTAGAAAACATAAACATCTTTTGCAGCTACTGAAATACTGTAGGTGATGCCCTATTGAAATTTTGAAGCTAAAACAGTTATTTATTTTCCAGATTTTTGAAGCCTGAGAGAAACAAAAAGTTTAACATTTGAAATGGATGTCACAAAGACATTTCAAATAATGTTTCTTGGATTGAACTGGTGGTAGATTTTACATTGAAGAAACCTGAGGCCAACATTTGAAACAAATCCATACAGGCTTAAACCTTTACAACCCAACCAGGCCTCCAGATCGACTTCGATGTAAAATCGCCAAAAATCCAGTTTCTTGAATTTGAATTTGAGTCCAATCGTTGTGAAGATACAGCGGTTTTTAAAAAAATATGTTGAAAAAATAGGTTTTTTTGTGGTTTTTGGCGATTTCTATATGACAGACTTGATTTTTCAGTCTCGTAAAAATATTTTTAACGGAAAGCTCGTCCAATTTCCCATAAGTTTGTCTTTGACAGCTTTTCTGTTGGATGTATGGGCTTACAGATATAAGCTTTAAAAGATGCTCATAACTGAAAAAAAGAATATTTTTTTCAGTGTGATAAAAACCTTGATAGTAAATAACAGTGTTGCGATCCTCACGCGCTCGTGAGCGCTCATTCGTGAGGAGGAGCGCTGCGCGAGCTAGCTCACGTTTGCCCGCGCTCACGTTTGCTCCGATTTTTTCAGCTCGCGTTTGCCCCAAGCTCGCGCTCGCGCTCATTTTTCGCTCACGGAGCGCTCACTTTGGAAGTATCGCGAAACGAATCGCGATTTTTTTCATTTTTGAGAAAGTTTATTTTCATTAACTATGTTTTTGAATAATAAATTGGATTCGCAAGGGTCAACTCATATTGGAGACCTACAGTCAGAGTTAAAAATATAAATATTTTCGAATAAATCGGCCTTACCTCAACAATAGTTAAGGTAAGCAGAGACAATTGCTGGGGTAAGGGTATGAGCGCGTAAACAAAAATGACTGAAAACCTTATAAAAACTTACAAAACAATGTATAAATTCAAGAAGATTTATGCTGTAGTAAGTTTGATTCAATGTTATGTGATTGGTTGATTAACATGAAACATTAAACTGTTTTATGTACCTGTTTGTTGACTACCTTTTCCAGCGGGTCAGAATTAGCAACCATTAAAAAAAGTCATTCCGTTTAATGAATCGTTCAGTGCTTGGAAACGGCTGATCATTTTTTATAAAGTTAATCTTTCTCTTTCGTATTCTAGAAAATAGGGTAAATTGTTGAAACAGTTCTTTTTTCACAAAAAAGAAACTCCAAATTTCTAGTGTTTGAAATAACCCATTTGAATGAAATAATATAAATTGTCATTGTTTTGTTTTACCACATAAAGGGTGGCTCCTCAATTATATAAAACACTTCCGCTTTTTCCTTTTTGTGTTTTTTTAACCACTTTGAGTCCGGATTCTAAAAACTTGAAATAAACACAATTCGTCAATTAATTATTTGTACATATCAGTGCTTCGCGTCAATGAATTTTTACATTAAGAATGAGTTAGCTCTTTGTTAGCTCACTCAAGAGTGAATCATTCTGTCCCTTGGATAATTCTGAATTTAAAATAGAACGTATATTTCGGTTTGTCCATTTCATTGCTTACTTTTGTTTGTTTGACCACTTTCTTGTTTGTTTTTGCTGCCTGTGCTGAGATAGTTCTAAAAACTTCGTTTCAAGCAGGCAGATGCTTCAACAGGGAAAAACTAGAGAGCCTGGAGCTTATCATCTCAAACCAAAAGTACCAATCGAAGCACGAGAACTGTCAAACAAAGGTACCAATCGAGCAAAATCCTTTGTCTTATGCTCGATTGGTACCTCCGTTTGACAGTTCTCGTGCTTCGATTGGTACTTTTGGTTTGAGATGTCCGTTCTCTGATAAGCTCCAGGCTCTCTAGGAAAAACAACTACCTACTTTGGCTCACCAGCTCACGTGAGCGCAAAACGCTCCGGTGAGCGTGAGCTGGAGCGAGCACGCTTTCCGTGAGCGCTCGCTCATTCGCAACCCTGGTAAATAAGCTTATGTAAATATTAAAACGAGTCAAATTGGGTTCTCTCATATTCCGGAGGTGTCCAAAAGGGGTCACCGGTAACCGGTTCCAGATTGGCCAGGATGGCTCAGCGATTAACGGCATTATCAAAGAAGGACATATCTTTCAATTTCATGAAGTTTGATATGCAACATGATGGGTTTTCGACAAAAAAAATCAAATTGGCCGTTCATCGGGTATCCGGGAACCGGTTCCAGGTTACCCGGAAGTGGCCACTAACACTCCGGAGTGGTTCTGGCAATCGTGTATTGTGTTTTTAGTAAGTTTTATGGATCAATTTCAACTATCATGAGAGTATTGGTATCACATATACGTGAAAAACAGTAAAATATGAACTTTTCGGATGTTCCGGATTTCCGGAACCGATAGATCATCTAGCCTTGGTATTAATATTTGTGGTCAAAGTACAGGTATACACCTGTAGAATGCAACCCGGAGCATCCTGAAAGAAACTACATATACTTACGCAAGTATTATGGAATTCCGCTCGTTATGCAATGCAAAACAGCATCGCGCGTCATGCGAGTAAAATCCACGTTCCACGTGGTGTTTGTGCTTGTGACATTAGGGTGTAATATCCAAATCGATTTTCCAACACAGCAATTTTTTAGTTCCTTTTGGGGTCCTAAACAACTCCCCGAAGTTTGGGAACGATTGGTTAAGTCGTCACATTGCGCAAATCGATTCAATTTTCCATATAAATTTGTATGGGAAAACCCATTTTTGTTAATTTTGATATTTAAAAAATCCACATTCCACATTGTACTAAAACCGGATTCATATTCGGATACTCTAGAAGGTGCTTTACAACTTTCCCGAAGAGAGTATCGAGAAATTAAAAGTGAGAGTGTGTGCGTGCAACATGGAGTTAGGGCATCTCCACCGCAGGGACCTAATTGCGTTGCAAAGCTAATTTGGCACCCGCGTCAAGCCCACCGCGGTACTTGTGCGAGAGCTAATTTAGGTTCGAGTTCATCCGTGTTCATCCGAATCTAAATAAAACTCAGGTTAGCTCCGGGATCTACCGGGAGCAAATCGTCTGACGGATGGTTTTTTCAAGCAAAACAATGTAATTAGGCCAATGTGAGTTTGTAAACATAGAGTTTATCCTGCTCACGTCAGTAAATGTTTACATTAGGAGTGATGATTGATTTTTCGATTTCAATTCTTCGAGTTTGGAGATATTTTCCCTCCTGTGTTGCAAGTTTACGCATGAAAAATGACTTTTGGCCACCTTTTGGCAATCTGGGTTGAAGCAGTTTAGTTTTTGAGGTCAGATTGGGGCTGTGTTTGATTAATTTTGGTCAACGCATTGTCGATCAACTGCTAGACATGCAAGAGACAAATCATTTGTATTGAATAAAAAGCAAAATTCAAGCAAAACATTTTAAATAAGCCAATACGGATTCGAAAACATGCAATCCTGATCTTAAATTCTTAAAAACTTAAATTCCTAAATTCTTAAATTCTTAAATTCTTAAATTCTTAAATTCCTAAATTCTTAAATTCCTAAATTCTTAAATTCTTAAATTCTTAAATTCTTAAATTCATAAATTCATAAATTCTTAAATTCTTAAATTCATAAATTCATAAATTCTTAAATTCTTAAATTCTTAAATTCTTAAATTCTTAAATTCTTAAATTCTTAAATTCTTAAATTCTTAAATTCTTAAATTCTTAAATTCTTAAATTCTTAAATTCTTAAATTCTTAAATTCTTAAATTCTTCAATTCTTAAATTCTTAAATTCTTAAAATCTTAAATTCTTAAATTCTTAAATTCTTAAATTCTTAAATTCTTAAATTCTTAAATTCTTAAATTCTTAAATTCTTAAATTCTTAAATTCTTAAATTCTTAAATTCTTAAATTCTTAAATTCTTAAATTCTTAAATTCTTAAATTCTTAAATTCTTAAATTCTTAAATTCTTAAATTCTTAAATTCCTAAATTCTTAAATTCCTAAATTCTTAAATTCTTAAATTCTTAAATTCTTAAATTCATAAATTCATAAATTCTTAAATTCTTAATTTCTTAAATTTTCAAATTCCTGATTTTGAATTAAATGTTTTGTATTTTTGATAAAAATAGTGTTTTTTCGTAAATTTTTATTTCCGAATTTCTAAATTTCAGAGTTTTAAGCTTTTGGAATTTCGACTTGTAATTTCTGTTTTTTTTTTTATAAATTGTTGAGCTCTTGAATTTATAAATACTTTAATATTAAAATTATTATTCAATTCTGCATATTTTTAATTTTTAATTTCCAAATTTAAGTTTTTTTTATTGAGTTTTTCAGTCAGAAAATAGATATTTGTATGATAATTGTCAAGTTTTTTTTCACTCTGGTTTATTTCATTTCGATCCCGTCCGTGTGGATCAATTGGACAGCGCACTGGACTCACAATCCAGAGGTTGCTGGTTGGTACTAGCAATAGTGGCCGACATGTCTGCCGACAGCTATAAAGCCAACTTCTTTTTTACTCCATTTCGACCATAAAACTATATCTGTCCTTTTAATTTCAAAATTCTGCATTTTGAGATTCGGCGGGGATTTTCAATATTATTATATCGTATACAAGATTATCAATACGTTTGTGATTTTCAGTCGCATTCAAAAAGGAAAATTCCAATTCTTCGATTCATATTGCAAACAAGCACCGTGCGAAGAAACGTCAAACGCCACTTTTCGCTTTTGTTACTTTTTAGTTGCGTACCACTTAAGAAAAATCTTTTCGTTGCCCTTTCCCTGACCATTTTTTATATGGAGTTTTGCGTTCCTTCCAATCTGCGTATCAGTCTTTACGGTACTACTATTCAAAATATTTTTAAATCAAATGAAAAAAAATAATAATAAAATATGTATTCGTATTTTTATTTTACTCCCTAAATTTTAATAAATAATTTAAAAATGTTCAAATCGGTTAAGTTATTTTATAAATTTTGAACATTCATGTTTAATTTTTTTGTGATGGTTTGTTTATATTAAACATAGGTGGCTGATTATTTTTTATTTTAAAAATAAATATAAATTCCACAATTTTTCAATTTAATAAAGTCGTTTTGAACCAAATAACTCATTTCTTTAATATTTATTAAAATTTGATAATCAAAATAAATGCATCTTCAACCAAAACGAATACAAATAATTCTAAAAATCGATGAAAAAATTAGCCACCGGCAACTCGGGGACTTCTTGAGCACCTATCTTGGCTACTCGACGGATCCCCGATGAACTTTTTCTTCGCTGAATGAACTCGAAGGCTAATTTAGCTTTAGCTTTGCTACCCGCGGTGCGAATGTTGGGGTGCAAACATGTCGGGAGCAAATCGGATGAACTCTTTTGAAAATTTGAAAATGATATTTTATAGATGTAAGCAAACAATTAGGACATATAATGCAATTGGAAGCATGTTCTATCATACTAGAACATAGTTTCATTGATTTTGGTCAACAAAACGGCTAAAATTGGAAAATGAATAAATTAGATCCCCGCGGTGGGCTTGATTCAGTAGCCAAATTAGCTCCCAGCGGTGCGGAAACGTGTATTAGCTACGGAGCAAAGCTAAAACTGGGGATCCAACCGATAGGTTTGCCACGCAATTAGATCTCTGCGGTGGAGATGCCCTTAAACTTTTCCGGGTGCTATGGTAATCTTCACAGCAACTTCACAGAAAGTTTAACTCCATGTTGCACACACTCTCACTTTTAATTTCTCGATGGTGCTAGCTTGTTCCTGAAAAAAGATTCAGCCTCCTCAAAACTCGTCTAAAACGTGATTTTCGAGCAAAAAACACGTTTTAGACGAGTTTTGAACACTCTGTATCTTTATTTAGGAGCAAGTTAGCACCATACTCTCTTCGGGAAAGATGTAGAGCACCTTCTAGAGCATCCGAATATGAATCCGGTTTTAGTACAACGTGAAATGTGGATTTTTTAAATATCAAAATTAAAAAAAAGGGTTTTCCCATACAAATTTATATGGAAAATTGAATCGCTTTGCGCAATGTGAGGACTTAACCAATCGTTCCCAAACTTTGGAGAGTTGTTTAGGACCCCAAAAAAATTGAAAAATTGCTGTGCTCGTTGATTTTGAACAACTTTATTTTTTTCCATACAACAATATTACACCCTATTGAGACATATTGTTAAGAGCGAGTTTTTCACCAATGTGTAACAGGTCGTATCGAGGTGCTCCGATTTGGATGAAACTTTCAGCGTTTGTTTGTCTATACATGAGATGAACTCATGCCAAATATGAGCCCTCTACGACAAAGGGAAGTGGGGTAAAATGGGCTTTGAAGTTTGAGGTCCAAAAAACCTAAAAAATCTTAAAATAGCTCGCATTTCCGTAAAACTTCATCAATTCCAATTCTCTTAGATGCATTCGAAAGGTCTTTTGAAGTACTTCAAAATGTGCTATAGACATCCAGGATTGGTTCGACTTTTTCTCTTAGCTTTTGCAAATTACTGTCAAAAATGGATTTTTTTTAAACCTTAATATCTTTTTGCAACAGCCTCCAACACCCATACTCCCATAGGTCAAAGGATAGGTAATTACATGGACTATAAGCCTATGGTATTAACTTTTTGGCCAATCGCAGTTTTTCTCATAGTTTTTCGATTTTTCTAGAACAAACATTTTAATACGTTAGTTTTTGGCCGGTAGGCCGCCATAGCGGCACTTTTTAGTCTCAATTTTGTCATATTCGGAATCCTCGGACAATTTCACGTAAGTTAGAAGTATTGGAGTTGTAAATTTGATTGGAAAAATTGCCATTAAGAATGAATTAAAATATTTTTTAACAATTTGTTTAATTAGGGGTAAAACAGGTTTTCGCCTACTTGATACAGCATTTGACGTATTGATCACAGGGTAAACGAGACCTATATCTTTTTTTAAAAATGTTTTATTTAATTATTTTTTAAATCAAATTTACAACTCCAATACTCCAAACTTACGTGAAATTGTCCGAGGATTCCGAATATGACAAAATTGAGACCAAAAAGTGCCGCTATGGCGGCCTACAGGGCAAAAACTAACGTTGTAAAATTTTTGTTCTAGAAAAATCGAAAAACTATGAGAAAAACTGCGATCGGCCAAAAAGTTATTTCCGTAGGCTTATAGTCCATGAAATTCCCTAACTTTTGACCCATGGGAGTATGGGTGTTGGAGGCTGTTGCGAAAAGATATTAAGGTTTTAAAAATATCAATTTTTGACAGTAATTTGCAAAAGCTAAGAGAAAAAGTCGAACCAATCCTGGATGTCTATGGCACATTTTGAAGTACTTTAAAAGACCTTTCGAATGCATCTAAGAGAGTTGGAATTGATGAAGTTTTACGGAAATGCGTGCAATTTTCAGATTTTTTAGGTTTTTTGGACATCAAATTTCAAAGCCCATTTTACCCCACTTCCCTTTGTCGTAGAGGGCTCATATTTGGCATGAGTTCATCTCATGTATAGACAATCAAACGCTGAAAGTTTCATCCAAATCGGAGCACCTCGATACGACCTGTTACACATTGGTGAAAAACTCGCTCTTAATTGGAATAGTTTATTTTCATTAACTATGTTTTTGAATAATAAATTGGATTCGCAAGGGTCAACTCATATTGGAGACCTACAGTCAGAGTTAAAAATATAAATATTTTCGAATTAATCAGCCTTACCTCAACAATAGTTAAGGTAAGGCTGATTCAATTGCTGGGATAAGGGTATGAGCGCGTAAACAAAAATGACTGAAAACCTTATAAAAACTTACAAAACAATGTATAAATTCAAGAAGATTTATGCTGTAGTAAGTTCGATTCAATGTTATGTGATTGGTTGATTAACATGAAACATTAAACTGTTTGATGTACCTGTTTGTTGACTACCTTTTCCAGCGTGCGGGTCAGAATTAGCAACCATTAAAAAAGTCATTCCGTTTAATGAATCGTTCAGTGCTTGGAAACGGCTGATCATTTTTATAAAGTTAATCTTTCTCTTTCTTATTCTAGAAAATAGGGTAAATTGTTGAAACAGTTCTTTTTTCACAAAAAAGAAACTCCAAATTTCTAGTGTTTGAAATAACCCATTTGAATGAAATAATATAAATTGTCATTGTTTTGTTTTACCACATAAAGGGTGGCTCCTCAATTATATTAAACACTTCCGCTTTTTCCTTTTTGTGTTTTTTTTTTAACCGCTTTGAGTCCGGATTCTACAAACTTGAAATAAACACAATTTGTCAATTAATTATTTGTACATATCAGTGCTTCGCGTCAATGAATTTTTACATTAAGAATGAGTTAGCTCTTTGTTAGCTCACTCAAGAGTGAATCATTCTGTCCCTTGGATAATTCTGAATTTAAAATAAAACGTATATTTCGGTTTGTCCATTTCATTGCTTACTTTTATTTGTTTGACCACTTTTTTGTTTGTTTTTGCTGCCTGTGCTGAGATAGTTCTAGAAACTTCGTTTCAAGCAGGCAGATGCTTCAACAGGGAAAAACTAGAGAGCCTGGAGCTCCAGGCTCTCTAGGAAAAACAACTACCTACTTTGGCTCACCAGCTCACGTGAGCGCAAAACGCTCCGGTGAGCGTGAGCTGGAGCGAGCACGCTTTCCGTGAGCGCTCGCTCATTCGCAACCCTGGTAAATAAGCTTGTGTAAATATTAAAACGAGTCAAATTGGGTTCTCTCATATTCCGGAGGTGTCCAAAAGGGGCCACCGGTAACCGGTTCCAGATTGGCCAGGATGGCTCAGCGATTAACGGCATTATCAAAGAAGGACATATCTTTCAATTCCATGAAGTTAGATATGCAACATGATGGGTTTTCGACAAAAAAAAACAAATTGGCCGTTCATCGGGTACCCGGGAACCGGTTCCAGGTTACCCGGAAGTGGCCACTAACACTCCGGAGTGGTTCTGGCAATCGTGTATTGTGTTTTTAGTAAGTTTTATGGATCAATTTCAACTATCATGAGAGTATTGGTATCACATATACGTGAAAAACAGTAAAATATGAACTTTTCGGATGTTCCGGATTTCCGGAACCGGTACATCATCTGGCCTTGGTATTAATATTTGTGGTCAAAGTACAGGTATACACCTGTAGAATGCAACCCGGAGCATCCTGAAAGAAACTACATATACTTACGCAAGTATTATGGAATTCCGCTCGTTATGCAATGCAAAACAGCATCGCGCGTCATGCGAGTAAAATCCACGTTCCACGTGGTGTTTGTGCTTGTGACATTAGGGTGTAATATCCAAATCGATTTTCCAACACAGCCATTTTTTAGTTCCTTTTGGGGTCCTAAACAACTCCCCGAAGTTTGGGAACGATTGGTTAAGTCGTCACATTGCGCAAAGCGTTTCAATTTTCCATATAAATTTGTATGGGAAAAACATTTTTTTGGATTTTGATATTTATAAAATCCATGTTTCACGCTGTACTAAAACCGGATTCATATTCGGATGCTCTAGAACAGTGTTTATCAACCGGTGAGGAATTCCCCCCTGGGGGGGAATTTGGCCATTCTTGGGGGGGGGGAACATGGATCCTCAATCATCCTCAATAGAAAAGTAATGCCTTTAAACAAGCTTGTAAAAATAATCCATGTCTGAAAATTTCTTTGAAACTATCGAATTGGAAGAAATATTTCTACTATAAAAATAAAAGTCCGTTAAAAAAGGAATGTTTTTGCCTTCCTCACTGAGGTAAGGCTATAATCCTGGTCTAAAAATGAACTTTGTATAAAAACGTCGTAGACCCACCTTCATGTATACATATCGACTCAGAATCGAAAACTGAACAAATGTCTGTGTGTATTTGTGTGTGTATGTATGTATGTGACCAACAAACTAGCTCATGTTTCTCGGCACTGGCTGAACCGATTTGACCCGAACCTGTTGCATTCGACTTGGTTTAGGGTCCCATAGATCGAGTTTTATACAGATTGAAGTTTCGATAAGTAGTTCAAAAGTTATGTATAAAAATGTGTTTTCACATATATCCGGATCTCACTTAAATGTATGTAAACTATGTCCGGGTCCATCATCCGACCCATCGTTGGTTAGGTTATCAAAAGATCTTTCCAACGAGCCTAAAACATTGAAGATCTGGCAACCCTGTCTCGAGTTATGACCACTTAAGTGATATTTATGTACTTTTTGAAGCCGGATCTCACTTAAATGTAAGTAAACTATGTCCGGATCCATCATCCTACCCATCGTTGGTTAGGCAATTGAAAGGCCTTTCCAAAGAGTCCAAAACATTGAAGATCTGGCAACCCTGTCTCGAGTTATGACCACTTAAGTGATATTTATGTACTTTTTGGAAGCCGGATCTCACTTAAATTTATGTAAACTATGTCCGGATCCACCATCCGACCCATCGTTGGTTAGGCAACTGAAAGGCCTTTCCAAAGAGTCCAAAACATTGAAGATCTGGCAACCCTTTCTCGAGGTATGGCCACTTAAGTGATATTTAAGTACTTTTTTATTCCGGATCTAAAAAATAGATTAAATTTTTGTACAATTCTATCATATCAGCCATTGTTGGCAATAAGTGAGGAAGGCTCCAACCACATAGGTGGATTAAGTTAGTTTTTCAACACATTTTTATGAGTTTTTGCTCTATTTTTCAGAGATTGATAAACTCTCCTAAAATTTAAGAGTTCTATGAAAAACTAAATTGAACTTAAAAAAATCTGGAATTTTTTGCATTGAATTTGAGCAGCAGATTTTATATTTTTTTGTGAATTTTCTCATCTCTTTTCAAGTATTTTGATTATCGCCAATTTTATTTTACACGAAAAGATTATAAGATTTTTTTCATGGAAACATTTGCATTAATTCAATCAGGAACAGTTAGTTTATAAAAAATACAATTTTGAAAATATCGCTTATAAGTTAATTCTAGCTTTCTCAAATCATTTTTTTAGCTTTTATAACTTTTTTTTTACAGCCAGATTAATTTAACTAAATTTGAAACAATATCTCTGGAAGAAAGTTCAAACAATTTTGGACTGCCAATGGTAGTTTATTTCACAAACTACATATTTTTATGTTTTGCATGATTTTTTTTATTGAAACTTCAGTCTTATGATAACCATTAAATGGTAAATTATGAAATTTGTTTAAAATTTATTCAAAATTTAAGGGGGGAATGAAGTTTATGAAAATTAGTCAAGGGGGGAATGGAACGAAATAAGTAGAGAAACACTGCTCTAGAAGGTGCTTTACAACTTTTCCGAAGAGAGTATGGTGCTAGCTTGTTCCTGAAAGAATATTCAGCGTCCTCAAAACTCGTCTAAAACGTGATTTTCGAGCAAAAAACACGTTTTAGACGAGTTTTGAACACTCTGTATCTTTATTTAGGAGCAAGTTAGCACCATACTCTCTTCGGGAAAGTTGTAGAGCACCTTCTAGAGCATCCGAATATGAATCCGGTTTTAGTACAACGTGAAATGTGGATTTTTTAAATATCAAAATTAAAAAAAAGGGTTTTCCCATACAAATTTATATGGAAAATTGAATCGCTTTGCGCAATGTGAGGACTTAACCAATCGTTCCCAAACTTTGGGGAGTTGTTTAGGACCCCAAAAAAAATTGAAAAATTGCTGTGCTCGTTGATTTTGAACAACTTTATTTTTTTCCATACAACAATATTACACCCTATTGTGACATATTCTTAACCGAAGTTTGCAAGGGATTTGCACCGCACCTTTTCCAGGGCGAAACCCGTTTATCGGCGTAATGAGTACCATTTCTGGCGCTGAGACAATGTCACGGCCGAAGATGCTCCTCCCAATGGACGCCGTTGGTTAATTGCGACACTGATTACGGGGTGATTACAGCAGCACCGGATGCGTTCTCTCTTTCGGCCGAAGGGATTAATACGGCGTGCGTAATTGTAGGGTGTTTTGGCGCAAATCGTTCTCGGTGTGGTGGTGTATTCAAATTCTGGATTTCGACAGTCGGGAAAGGTATTAATTACGAGTCACGCTTAAGAATAACTGTAAAAAGCTGGGGAATTTCATTCACATTTCTTTTCTTTTAGAACACGTTTGAGTTGGTAGTTTTGGGAATTGGTATATTTTGTTGTATATCTCTCGAATGGGTAAGCTAATGCGTATATTTTATTCGAATATATAGTATACTATCTTCTACAGGAGAATGCTGGAAGCTTACAAAAAATGTCTAAATTCAGTCCAATTTGTTTGTTTTGGGATTCTTGTTCAGATCTCTTCTCTACTGCCGCCTGAGGCTGCTGCGAAGTCTCGCCCAAAATCTCGAGTTCGACTCGGGCGACTCAAACACGTCGTCGTCGCCCTCGGTCCAGCGCGTAATCGTCGTCTGCCCGCCGGAAACGTTCTCGTACGCAAAGCTGTCGTCCGCCAGGAAGGCTTCGCTAGTGCGCGAACCACGCCGATCACCGCCACACGGCAGCCGAATCAGTCCCGGCGGAACGCGCTGGTTCTCGGCCAGCTGACAGCGCACTCGCAAATACACGCAAATCGTCAGAATAATGCCAAAACTGGCCCCTGCCATCAGCTCGTTCACGTCCAGCGTCGAGTCGGAAAGCACGGCACCGTAGCCGGAGCCACCGTTCATCATTCCGTGGGCTAGGTTCCGGAGGGAGTAGTGGAGGCGCGCGCTAAAGACCGCGTTGACGCCGTAGAAGAGGCCGGCGGCACCAAACAGGAACCCGTTCGCGAACAGGAACATCTTGATCGAGCTGAGCAGGAAGCCCACGAGGGTGGAGCTGATGAGCAGCGCCGTGACCAGGTAGGGGTGGGTGAACATGTTGCCGACTGGAAAGATTGCAAATTAGTAGAATTTTTTTTTATAATTGAAGAATTCGACGACATTTTTTCCGTCAGGTTCGCTGTTGTTCCAGCGGTGTTCGGAATGACAGCCCCCATACATTTTGAGCAGTTTTAAGAGAAAAAATGCGTTTATAATGAAAAATCAAACATTTTCAGAAAAGTGGGGTACTGCAAAGTGTGGCAATTTCGCTAACGATCATAATGCGTGATGAATTGTAGCGATTAATTTTGGCTGGTATTTTATTTAGACGATTTTCCAAAAGAGATGATCGATATTTTGGATAACTTGAGTTATATGTTGCAAAAGTTGAAAGTAATTATCAAATGTAATGTAAAAGTGTTTCAACATTACTTTTCTTCCAGTTTGACCAAAATATTGATTTTAAAAAAGCATTTTGGTGATTTTTTTGAAAAATTCGAATAACTAGCAATTTTTTGAGAAAATTATTGTAATTATGCTGTAATATGACTCTAATAGTTTGTTCTATCAATGATACACACATAAGGAGCATTATCAATCAATTAAATCTTATTTAAATCAATTTTTCAAAAGAGCTTTTTGGTAAATTCGAGGAAAAAGCATGAAAAATTAACTCAGCCCCTAAGATTTATACATCATTCGATTCGTTTTTACAATTGCCACACTTTACAATAACTTTCATCGATGTTTAAAAATATTTGAATAAAATAAAAATCAAAAACTGCAAAAAAAAGAATATTTCCAAGCACGCTGTCATTCCGAACATCGTCGCGTAGTGCTTCTACTCGCCACCAGCATGCGTGCACGTTTCTGTCGAATCACTCAATATTAAGATGCAAATCATATTAGTCATTGATAATGACTTTACACATTTTCTGATGAAGTGCACCGTTTCCAAATCATAAACATGTCAAGGTGAATTTTCAGTTTTTTTTTTTTTTTTTTTGCAATTTAAGTCATGAATGATAAGCACCCGGCAAAAAATATGTTCGAAAAACTGGGAAAACTTCCTATAATTATCTCTTTATGACATTGTTGATCAGACTGCTGGTTGCTGGTAAGGCCATTGAAAATTTTATTTCAAGTTTTTGTCTTCCTTTAAAAACTCCACAAAAAAATAGGGAGCAAAAAAATGGTATGACTGAAAGTTGAAATTTTCATCAAAAGAACATGTACAATTGATCTGAAACTATTTAAAATACATTGTATAACGTTCAGGGATGAAATAATCGCAAAAAAAATCAATTTCGCTTGCGAACTTTCTTCACCCACAAAAGAGAGAGTAGGCAAATCACGCAAAAGAAAATCGCTCCCGAACTTCTCCAAGAAAATCAATCTGCTGATGACTTTTTGTGAATTTCCTTGTCAGCACCACTTAAAAATATTTATTTCACTTTGTTTACACACATTGCCCATCTACAAAATGTGACAGGTTACACTTGCAAGTGTAGTGGTGAAAATATTTTCCGCCGAATAATCAAGATTAGAGGTGGGCAAAAAAAGAGCGAGCTGCTCAAAAAGCCGGTTCACTAAAAAGAGCGAACGAACCATGGCCCTCAAAAAAAGAACCACGGTTCTTTTTTGAACTCCGTCTTTTGAAAAAAAAAAACCGTTCCGAGATGGATTGATTTTTAAACTTGTTATAAATACAATTTATTGAATTTCGAACAAATTGTAGCAATGCAATTCCAAATTGAAAAATAATTGCTGATAAAAATTAATCACAATATAGCACTGCCGCCAAACACCACTTAAAAGTTTTCAAACTCATTTTAAGTTTCCTACTTTTCTTCCAAAAGTAAAATGAATTTCTTAACAAAATGAAAAAACTTTGCATTGTACAACTGATCGTACATTAAAGTATTACACGAAAAAAAAAATTAGCATTTAAAATTGCTTAGCTTGTAAAATATTACCTAAAATCTACTAAATAGCTGAGAGATTTTGAAAAAATAAATAAAAATTAAACTTCAGCGTTTACCTACTTTATCGATTAAATCAGAATGTAGAAACGAGTTCACAGAATATTTTCTCCAAATAAAATGTCAGCATTAGTTCAACTTTAGCAAAAATAAACGCAATTTTAAAATTGATAGCAATTTCTCCAAAATCAAGGATTCAAGTTTGGATGCCATTCAATTATTTCAAAGTTTAGGTTCGAGTAGAAATCTTTATAAAAGTCCAATGTAAAATAACTTTGAAAACCACACCATTCTTAAACATAACCTTTTTATCAAATTTTGAAAAGAGCGAAAGAGCCGTTCAAAAGAGCGGCTCTTTTTAATGAGCGAACGAAAATGAGCGGCTCCTAAAAAAGAGCCCACCTCTAATCAAGATGATGATTTTTTTAGATTCCTTTTACCGATCTTTCGTGCGCGAGAGAGGAGAGCCATGCTCCCTTCGGATGTTTTCTCTTGATAAACGTCCAATGATTTTCTTTTGATGATGATTATTCCATCGCTGATAACGTTTATGTTCGCATTTTAAACAAATAGGGCATTTTTAGACCTAAAAAAAAAATACTGATCGGAAAAAGACATAAAATTTAAAAAAAATATTTTCATAAGTTTTTTGATATTTTGCAAATTTTTGGTAGTAGCATAACTTCAAAATTATGAGAAACGAGCTTGAATTTTTTGTTCCTCCCTCGAGCAACATTTGAAAAGGGCACATAAGCATTTTGACAGCCGGAACTATTTTGCAAATTCCGAGACAACAGGCCAAACTAGCAGTGTTGGAAGGTAGCTGAAGACGCCAGCTATTGTTTAACACTTTTAGTTTCATGAAAAAGTTAAAATTAGCCTGCGAATTAGCTATACAGTTCAAACTGTCAGAAATGACGATGATTGACGATTTTTCTTAATGTCATCGAAATAGCCCTCATTTTACAACTCGCGATACCTGAGAAACAATTTTCAATGTCAAAGAATGAAACTTTTGTGAAATTTTCTGCTCCTTTTTTTTAAATGACTTTGTTTGTTTTAATCAAGATTAATATTTTGAAAGGTCTAAAAACACAAAACCATTTTCATGTGTTGGGCAAGTAGATTTTTATATTATTTTTTCATTGAAATTATATCTCAGCAACTAGCAGTCAAAAAAGAAAATTGCAGAAAATT
The DNA here is from genome assembly GCF_016801865.2 of Culex pipiens pallens. NCBI lineage: Eukaryota > Metazoa > Arthropoda > Insecta > Diptera > Culicidae > Culex > Culex pipiens. The sequence goes on from NC_068939.1 coordinate 72,283,183, forward strand.
ATCCCAGCTTTTCGAAAATATTTTGGAGTGCTGATTTTTAATAAAAATTGCAAAAAAAACTGAAAATATTTAGAAAAAAAATACCGGGAAGGTCAAGTTCCTAGAATGCCTACAATGTTGAAGAAAATCTTGTGTTTTACAAACCCACATTCGAATTTCTATTTCTAGAATTTCTAGAGACTCTCGATGAACAAAACTAATATGAACTACGTTATTCAAAGCCATTCCGGTTATGGTTTCAGAAATGGTCACTCATGGTCACTACTTTTAAAAATCGAAAAACTGCAAATATTTTGCGGAAATCAATCTTTCGAGGGCTATTTCTTAAAAATTCAATTTTACATTTAAAAAAGATGTCAAAAAAAATGTATAGAAATCACTATTTCTCAAAAAGTCATAACTCGGCGGCAGAATTTTTGAAAAAAAAATACGTACATATTTTGGGAAATTGAGTTTTTGTGTAAAAAAAGTTAATGTAAAAATCGGCAATTTTTTTTCGTAAACCTTTTTTTTCTGAATATCAACAATACCTACAACATTGCCGCAGACACAAAATCGATGAGAAAATTCTTTCAAAGGATACAGATTTTCGAATATTTACGTATCATTTGTGTATGAACAGTAGGGTGCCCAGAATGTGGAACTTTTTTTCAAAACCTCGCTCCACAAGCTGAATATTGTTCCTTGACCTATTTTAGGACTCTGGGCCAAATATGAGCAAAATCGGTTATCGTTTACCCATTGATACTCGGAGGTGAAGTTTGTATGGGAAAAACCGAAAAAATGTATGGAAAACCCAAGTTTCTTACGGTTTGGTCTGCACGGTGCGCTACTTGCATCCAAATATTCACAAAAGTGAGATTCTTATTGAAAATTTAATGCTCTACAACTTTGTAGAACATACCAAAACTGTAAAACTTGATCCTGAAAAGTTATTAGCGATTTAAAAAAGTCATTTTTGTATGAAAAACATTTTTTTCGCCAACTTTAGGCTCGGGTATCAATGGGTTAATCTCATCCAATTTCGCTCAAAATTTACACAGATGCTTAAAATAACCCAAAAAACCGTTTTCCGCTTGTGGAGCAGGGGGTCATTTTTTCTGGGCACCCTAATGAACAGCTGTAAAAATTGTATGTGTGAACTAATGACACAAAATAGCTTCTTTGGTCATATGGAAGTTTGAGCCAAATAAAAAAAATACAAATAAATCTATACTTTTTGGAACGCTTAGCTTTTTTAAATATTTATCAGGGGTCATCTTTGGTCATGTTTATTAATACTCAAAAGCTCGGGTAGTCATTTGACCTTTATTTTTTTTTCTTTAAAATCTCATAACTTTTGGTAAAATTGACCAATTTGGATGCTTCCGGTTGCAAAAGATCCAGATTTGTCTATATTTTGAACTGTCAGATGGAGGACAAATATGGTCCACTTTTACCGGAGATATTCCGGATTCCGTTGGGGTACCTCGACCCGTTGGACTTAACCATGTCAATTTTTTTTTGCAGAATGATGTATTAGGATGAAGCCTTTGCATCATTTCCGGCATTGTTCTGTGAAAAATTTATTATTATATTGACCCGAACCCCAAATCGGAATCCGGAATATCTCCGGTAGAAGTGGACAATATTTGTCCCCCATCTGACAGTTCAAAATATAGACAAATCTGGATCTTTTGCAACCGGAAGCATCCAAATTGGTCAATTTTACCAAAAGTTATGAGATTTTAAAGAAAAAAAAATAGGGGTCAAATGACTACCCGAGCGTTTGAGTGTTAATACCTTTCATGAAAAGAACAACATGCTTTGACACATTTTGTTGCCAGTTAACAGCTATTAATGTAAGTTTAAATTAAATAAAACGCTGAAAAAATCGTAAAAGTTGCTGCAAAATAATGAAAATATCAAAGCGGCGAAAGATAATCTTTGGAGTTTGTAGAATAAGCCTAAGTTTATGCCGCCAGATTTTTTTTGTAGAACAAAAGTTGCCTAAGAAAGAAAAGGAAAGGAAAAAATATCTAAAAATGCTACTCACAAAATCCAAAGTAAAACACGCTGCACAGCAGAAACCCGATCACCACGTTGCACACGATAATCATCGCAATGGGGCAGATCACCGCCAGCACGGTAAACAGAATCGCACACACGATCGCCCCCGCCACCAGCATCGCAATAAACTCCTTCTCCGTGACGACCAGGTTCCAGCTGGTGGCCGCCTTGATCGTCCCAAACGCCCCCACGATGCCACCACAGATGAACGCCTTCACGACGGACGGACAGAATCCGATCACGATTTCGGCCGCCATCACCACCGTGATGATGAATCCGAGCACCCGGGTTGGAATGTTGAACTCGTAGCAGCCAACGATGTTCAGGAAGGGCTGGCAGGCGTACGTGTGGACCGGGACGTACGCGGAAAAGCCGTGGTTAACGGGGTCGAAGGCGACCGTGACGAAGACCATTCCGCGACCGACCTGCCGGTCGTAGACCCGCTTGATGCCGGTGAGGAGGGGGGAGGTGAGGTTGTTTATCTGGCCGGAAGCCTTCGCGTTGGCGTAGCTGATCAACTTCCGGATGTAGGTGAAGTAGGTGCGCTGGGAAAAGTCGTACGAGGGCATCGACAGGTAGTACGACTCGTAGCGCAGGTTGGACTTGCCGCACTGGTTCTCCGGCGGGGGGATTTGCTTGGCGAGGGAGGCCGGTGGAGTGTCCACCTCGATGGTGGAATCTTTCAGGGTTAGATTCATTACGGGTGAGATTTCAACGGGGAACTCCAGATTGCATCCGCCCGGGAGGGGAGCCGTCTTATTGTACAGCATCAGCACCAGCGAAACCATCACGTCCTCGTGGACGTTCGTGTTGATCGCGTACAAGGTGCCGTCCCCGTACAGAACCAGTCCGACGTTCCGCCCGGTTAGGTGACTTCCGTCGATGATCGTGGCGTTGTAACTGAGCGTTATGTTGTACTCGTACGCGTTGATCTGGATCAGCGCAAAGCCCACGTCCCGGCCGTGGTGGTCCATCTGGCGCAGTTGGATGGCCGTGTTGGAGTACGCCGGAAGGACAATCTCGTGATAGTCGTTGATGTCGTTCATTTTGATGTGCTTTGGGACGATCAGCTCGAGTACGTCGTAGCCTGTAATTGGAAGCAATTAACCATCTCGCTGTTTGTGGTAACTTGACGCGCTGGACTTACGGTAGCTGTAGAGATCGTCATCCGGCGTCGTCGACGCCGCCGGAAGAGACGAATTCGTATCTTCATCGATTTTGGGAATATCGTTTGCTCGACCGAAACCAAGGTAAAGAATAAAAATTAAACAGACGAACTTGCGGTGCACAAATTTAAACTTCATCGGTTAGAACTGGTGAGGATCTGGACCACACAAACGGATTAAAACCCTGGCCAAAATCTAAACAATCCGTCAACCAACCGGAATAAAAACAAAACATTCAGAAATACCACAAAAACAAAGAGTTGCACCCACCGAGACTGTTGGGTCAATCTAGTACTGCCTCTTTTTCCTCTCTGAACAGTGTCAGTAACTGACACCACTGCAAAGTGGGGGTCGTTCATGAATCCTATCCTAACAAGAAACTGCATGCCAGTTGCACAGTTGATCCGGAAACTCAACGAATCCGGCTTGCGAATCTCTGGACGGAAGTTTGGTTGTTGAATTCAAAGCAGAAGTGCAAATCGAACAACCTGTCGCACTCAAAACGAGTCGCTCCCAGCAGCAATAAGTAAAAACCATTCTTGTCTGATTAATATAAAGATAAATCTGCCGGGCTGCCCGAACAACATTTTAAAATAATCTCCTGTCAAACTGACTTTCGTTTCTTTTGCACAAGTTCTATTTGTCGACGGAACAGTTTGTGAAAAAATTTAAAGAGGTGAGAGAGAGATTTCGAGAGCAAGAGAAAACAAATAAGAGAGTTTCAATAAACGAGTCAGTCGATTGCTTAATCTCTACTAGAACAGAAGCGCGTTTCATTCCGTCCGGAAATGGCCGAGGGCGGCCATGAGATCCGCGACAGAGGTGCTCTAGAGAGATAGTCGGAAAAATTAGTAAGAAGTGCTGTGGGAGAAAATCCGCCCGACAAACTGACCTCGTCGACGAGTCGTCGGAAAGAAGTCGGATTGCGAAGAAGTGTCCTGTTGTGCTGTGGGAGCAAATACGCCCGACGAACAACAACGAGGTTTCCAAAGAAGATTGTCGGGAAAATTGATCTCGGACAAAACCACAAAAAATTGTAAAGAGAAGCAAGCTCGAACCAGAGGCTCCAGCAGTTCTTTTTTGACACAAATTGAAGAAAGACCTGCTATACCAACACGATGAAAACGAAACAGAGGTGAAAGAAAGATTTCGCGATGTCTTCAACGACAACCAACGTGATGTCATCGTGATGGACATCTACCCAATGCCAGCGCAACCAGACGCGTCCGCTTCCAACGACGTTGTCCCAACGCCTTGCGGTATTATGTCAGGATCCATCGACGTCGTTTATGACACTGATTTGCGATTGTTACTTTATTGCAAACCACGGAGTGCATTTCAGACTTCCGTTTACTAGGAAGTACCGTGCTGATCTGAATGTTCCACGCAGCCTACAGGTCAGCACAGCAACTGCTGGCATAAGATATCAAGATGGAGAAGGGATTTTTCACTTGGTGAGGGGGTCGAATTCGGAATGGGAAATACTCGACCAAACACCACTCTCACGCTGCTTAAATAACCAAATGGCGAAGATGCGTGTTGAACAAACTATTCCGGATAAGAGCAACTCGCATTGGCGAAGAATGGGAACTTTTCTGCCGGCGTTAGAAAGTGTGGTGTGTGATAAATGTCTATCGACACTCTCATCGAATCTTTACGCAAACATAAGAAATCTACTTTGTGCAACAAGGTGGCCCAAAGGCTTCAACAAGCCAATCCCGACATATTTTTGAAGCCCAAAAAGTCGACAAAATATGATGACGGGAAATACGACTTCATCAAAAACTCTTCTGTATACGACGGACAGGCGATCATCGTCGAATCAACAAGTGTTTAAACCACGTTCTCGTTCGGAAATCCCGGATTACAACTTCCTCGAATCGACCAGGAAATTAGTCGAAATCAACTTGTTGAAGATCTGGACGCCGTTTTTAACCATGAGTAACTTTGCAGAACAAGGCCGCGTCCTGAGAAGATGCCTACTGAGAGTGCTACGCTCATTCCTCATGATCATAAATGTTTGTTTTGCAAAAAACGCAGAAACGGTGGCCAAGGATGTGGTGCACGCAGTGTGTAGCTTGCTGCAACTCAGAGAAACATCATTGATCGACTATTTGATCACTACAATCTCCACAGCTCAGAATCCTTGTCAGAATCTGACGGAAATTTTCACCGAAAGGAAGGTTATGCCATATTTAGTGAGGCGACGAGTTAGTTCGGCCATCAAGAAATACCGCAAAAAGGTCGTCGAATGCAGCGAGTCGGAGGACTTTGACGAGGACAAGAATGGCAATGAATGCAACGTGGCCGAAGTTGCCGTCGAACAGATCAAAACGCGAGATGAACGAACTGCGCGGGAAGTTGAACAAATTGCGGGAACAAATGCCCGAGATTGAACGGCAGAAGCGCGAGTGGGTCGAAAAGCTCAGGAGAAGGGAGTCAGCAGGGGAATGTTGAGGCAGGCAACGCTCGTTAAGTTAGACCAGCAGAAATAAAATTGAACTCCTTTTGTTGATAATCGATAATGATATCCATTTCTTGGTCCTGGAATCGATTGTGAGCGCTAGGTGAACGAATCGATCATCTTTTACTCTGTAATTTATACACCCACGTTGATTAGTTTTTTTGCACGAATTTTAGTGTTACAAATACCGGCGCTAAGAATTAAAATAATCCTCTATTCCCTCCCCAAGTACCGGAATTTGTAGCGGATGTAGGGACACTTCGCATAGACGCTCTTGCTCCCATCACGTCACTAAAGGTATGGAGCGACGAGAAATTAATAAGCATGCCCCCTCAGTCGAACCATCAAAAGAGAAGCAGGCAATCCACAACACACAGCAAACGAACAAGGGAACACCCTACCGCGTATATATTAAGATTTGCCTGGTTTGTCTTCATTGATGTGGAGCAATTTGCCAAGGGAATTTCAGACATCTTTCGAAACTTTCGAAGAAAAAAATAACATTTCTTATACTTTGCACAGCATTTTTTATTCCTTTTTCATCTCTTATCCATTAAAGACCAACCCGGTCCGAACCGCGGAAGGGGGGGCGAGAAGCTTAATCTTCCTCCTCCTCCTCGGCAGCGCCGCCGCCGCTCGAGCCCTTCTTCATGTTCTTCCTCTTGACGCGTCCCGGACGGCCACCGCCGAAGGGCGACTTGAGCGAGAAGTCGATGTGCTTCTGCGAGTCCAGACGGACGATGAACGACGGAATGTTCACGACCTGCTTGCGGACACTGTTGTGGAATAGAAAGAAAGAAAAAACAAAAGATTAGTAAAAACTCAATTTGTTAGGATTTGCGAACAAATTTTGATAGTGTGAATAACAAAGATTGTTCTTTATTTTTCGGCCCGTTTCCTGCTACTTGGACAAGCGAGGAAAGGTTCCTAATAAAGACAATTTACTATTCCCCTTCGTTATGTGGTTTACGAGCAGTTACCATTGCTCTTCTGGCACCCTTGATCGGTACGGTGGAACCGGTAAGAGCGTGGCCCAGGGGTTAACAAAAAACACAGTTTGTTCCTTAAATTTTGCAATTAAATGTTTCGATATTTTTCGGCCCATTTCTCTTCATCTGGTTAGAAGCAGAAAGGTTCCTAATACGAACAGAGTTTACTCTTCCCCGACGTTTTGTTAGAACGTGAGCAGTTACCATTGCTCTATTGGCACCCGATGCCGGCAAGAATGGTTGTGCCGACTCCGAGCGTGGCCGCGGGGGTCTCAAAATACGTAATCCACTCGTGGAAAGGGGCTTCCCGTTTGTTTTCCGTTTGTCAAAATGTTTCACATTTTTCGGCCCGTTTCTCTCCATCTGGTTAGAAGCAGAAAGGTTCCTAATGCGAAGCGCTTTACTCTTCCCCAACGTTTTGAATAAACGTGAGCAGTTACCATTGCTCTATTGGCACCCGGAACGCCGAAGGGTTGTGGACGGATCCGGGCGTGGCCGTGGGGTTATTACGTGTGGAAGCACCTTTCCAGGAGTAGAATTACCAAGTTTTGTCAAAAAGTTTTTTTTGTATCACATTTTTCGGCCCGTTTCTCCTCATCTTTGTTAGAGGTAGAAAGGTTCCTAATGCGATTCTTTACAGTTTACTGTTCCCCAACGTTTGAATTACGCGAGCAGTTACCATTGCTCTTCTGGCACTCGGATTCGACAGGGTGGTACGTCGAACCAAGCGTGGCCGTGGGGTTAGAAAAAAAATAATGTTTGGTTTAGATTCCTTAGGCAAACTTAAGGAGCTATTAGACTATGGCAAACAAACAAACTCGAACTTGTTTGTGTTCGACAGTTTGTCAAATGCGCAAACTTGTTTGCGGCATACTCGCAAACAAAGCCAAATTTATACAGGCTGACGTTTCTGCAAACAAATGCAGGTAAACTGTCAAAAAGTTTGTTTTTTTTTCGTAGTCTAATACTTCCGTTACGAATCCGCGCCAATTTAGAGCCAAATCGGTAAAGGTTTATATCACATACAGCTTTTTAGGATCAACTCGGATCGCTTTACACTCTTGAACAAAATTTTACAGCGTTAAATTTCACATTAGTACATCTCACTCTTGACCAAATTTCCACCATCTTCCGAGAAAAATCATAATCAAATATCAAATTTTGCCTTCCTCCACAATTTTTTTTTTTAAATTCACAAACAAATCTTCAGTTTTTAACCCCTAAACATTAACCGATTTGTCTCAAAATTGGCACAGATGCTGAATTTTGCTTAAGGAATCGAGTCAGAGGGTGTCCTAGAACCTACGAATTTTCAAAATTTCCCTTCATTTGGAGCCTAACATTTCAAAAGGGCACATAACTTTCGTAAACAATAGTGTATCCCTTTCATTAAAATTACAATTAACATAAGGTGTGAAAAGGACACACTCTTGTTTACAAAAGTTATGTGCCCTAATGAAATGGCAAGCACAATTTGTCTTGACACCCTAAATCCCATTTTCAAATTTCCGACTTTTCCAAAACCTCAAATATGAATTTCTAACCCAAAATTGATTGCAACACGACAATTGTTCATAAAAAGTTAACATCAACAATAATAAAATCAAAATAAATTTAATAAAAACAATAAAACCTAAAAAAAAAAACAAAATATTACGTTTCATTTTTAAAATTACCAATCCAAATTTTAGTTCTATTTGTTGAGTTAAATTTCTTATTCTTAACTTTTTTTAAGAAAGGATTAACATCAGGACAGCGTAATTCTTTCCAGATGTTTAAAAATTTAATGAATTATTTGTTATTATCAGTTTTCCCTTTTTAGTGGATTTTGAAATTAAATTCCAAAAATCAATGTTCAATAACCAAAATTCATGTACTGTCCGGACCAAATTGTCCGAAGGACATGGACAAAAATTCAGCTTGGAAAATCGAATAAAAAAAATGTTGTCTTAAGTATGACCCTTTAGTTACTCTAAAGTGATTTAATCTAATCTAACACAAACGCAGCCAGTCCGATGAAAGCATATTGGAAATTCTTGTGATTAGATTACGGCCCAAACACTTTTCTTGTCAAACGTTTTAAAGCGGCCAGCCCTACTGCGTTGTGTTTACCGCAGAGAGGATTCTGTCACATTTCACAGAATCTACAAGGGAGGAAGGATGCGTGGACATACCGTTAGTTACTCTAAAGTGATTTAAAATTATTAAGTTGGCGTGATAAAACAGTGAAAAAATAAGTATTTTACAATTTAATAGGCAATCAACTATTCAAATTTGGCTGAAATGGGGTCGCAGAACTCGAATTTGTTGTTAAATAAAATAAAAAAAAATGATTTTTTCATTATTCGATTATCCGAAGTCGAGTCTGAATTGTAGTCCATAAAAAAAACATTTTTGCAATTCCGTCGTGAAACTACTAACTTTTCCTGTCATTCTCGAACGACCTAACAGTCTTTTTTTTCTACCAAAATAACAGAATCGAATAAAAACACTTTACAAAACAAATGCTCAAAAGTTCTAGCACTTGTTTTGAAAATAAATACTTTTCAGCATTGTTTTGACTTAAACGGTGGATTGACTAAATACATGGACATTTGGCTCATAATTCCATTAATAAACTACTATTTTATAGCAATGAATAAATCTTAGTTAAATAAGAAAATATGTTTTACCTCCCATTTAAAAAAAAAATTTTTTGAAGGGAACAATTAATTGAACATATCTCGGGTTTGTTTTCAAAAGGTCGTAAGCGCCAGTTGTCTAAAATTGAGTTTTCGACATGGTTGCAATGCACTACTAACAATCTACTCGGGCAGAATTTTCAAAAAAATAAATTTAAATTAATTTAAATTTAGAAGTCACATACGTCCTTAGTGATGCAAGGTCGTAAGTACTGATAATTTTAAACATGTAAAAAATGCTAAAAATTTTAATTCACTTGACATGGCTACCATAGCTTATAGTCAAAGCAATGATTTTGACTTAAAATATGCCCTTGAAACCCTGTTACATATTAATAAGAATTAAAATAATGGTCGAAAACTTGTTCATCGTTTTTCTCCACTTAAGGGGTTCAGCTCTTACAACGTTTTGAAAGCTAACCCGAGAAATATATCATTCAAAATGCATTTCCCAAACACGGACGTAAACTTCAAGTACCTAGTTACTACACAATGCAACATTTCGAAAGTCAATTATTTCAGTGGATATCAAATTCTATAAGAATTTGAATTCCGGAACACCGTGTTTTGGGAAACCAGTTCTTACAGAATTTGATATCAACAGAAAAAAAGACTTTCAAAATGTAGAGTAGTCGAGATTGAAAAGGATAAGAAGAATCAAAGCCGAAGCCATAATGAGAAGACGTTGAATGCCATGTACTGAAGGATCCGAAGATTTGCTAAGTTTTAATGGTTGGAGCAGATGCTGGAGAAAGCTCATTTAAAAATTGTCTTTCCACCGCTTAGAAGGAAATGAATCTGATGACGTCATTGAGAAAACAGTGAATGTGTGAGCCAGATTTATACAACGAACAAGCAAACGGAACAGTCCACTGTGACTTAGAAATGACCAGTTTTGAAGAAAATAACCGAATTTGTGGTAGGTAATGAAAGAGTTTATGCAGTGTTGCCGATTCAACAAGAATTTTAGTGATGAAGCGGTAAAATATGGTTGAATCGAAATTCCGTGTTCTAAGTACTTGACATTCACGTCGGTGTTAGGGAAGTGTTGACTTCAATTACGGATTTAGCACCCCAAAACAGAAACTTCTCAAATCTCCAGTAATCAAGATTATTTAAGTGAGTTTGTTACCTCTTTCGAACGTCGATCCACGATCCAAGTTCTTCGTCGAAGCTCCCTCCGTTGGGACGGGGACACGCAGCTTATCCTCGCAAGTCCGTTCTCATACTCGAGAGAGAGTTTGATGGAGCAGAACGTTCAAGTTCTTTGCGATTGGACGGGCACACTCTTGGTAGAGTGGTCACAATCACGGTGTGAGGCGTTAAGTACCCGGTCAGGAATGACCCGGCACCTAAGTGGCACTCACGATCATTTGCTTCGGCACGAGGCCTTGGCAAAATCTCTCTAGAGAACTGAGTAAGAGGAGAAAGGCGGTGAGCTTCTTGGAACTTGGAAAAGCTGAAAGGGGGCTGTTTTGGTGGGAAGGGGAAACGGGAACTCATAATTACCGGATGTGACGCTGGCGGATCAGAACGCGGGCGTGATGGTAGGACTTGGCCAGTCCCAGCTTGAACACCTGGGTCTGCAGGCGACGCTCCAGGAAGTCGTCGATCTTCAGGCCGAGCACGTAATCGAGCTTCATGCGGGACTCGTCCAGCACTCCGATGCGGACCAGACGACGCAGCAGGGCGTTACCTACGAGGGGGAGAAGACGCGGTCATTAATCTGGTCTTGACCATCAAGAATCTACTCCGTAGTAAACTGAAGTCAGTTGATAAAAGTTACTTTTCAACAAGAACAGTTCTGCCAAGAGGTGTCAGAATAAGGTGGTAACTAAAGAAATTTCATCACAATCACAATTAACTTCCAGCGGAACCATGTTCCGACAACTCACCCTGGAACAGACGCTTCTCGTCCTTCTCCTCGAGGGTCAGCAGCTCACGGGCCGCCTTCCGGATCTTGGCCAGCGTGTACTTGACGCGCCAGACCTCGCGCTTGTTGCGCAGACCGTACTGGCCGATGATCTTCAACTCCGCATCGAGGCGCGGCTTTTCGAACGGACGACGGGGCGTCACGTAGGTCTTGGAGAAGACCGACGGAATGCGGTGGTTTACCATGGTTTAGCCTGCAAAAAAAAAAGAGCCGGAAGAGAAGAAACAAGATGGAGTTAGAAGAAACGTGGCGAAAACTTTGAATTCGAAAATAACTAACAAATTCTTATTATATCTCGCTACATTCACTGCATTAAACTTGCGCACAACTAATCAAAGCTAATTAAAATCGAAAATTCCTCAAACTTAAACAATTCCCAACACAAAATCCGCCGAATCTTACCTGAGCAGTCCGCTGGTGCGTGTTGCTTTGTCGAAACCAGACAAGAAAAGAGATCGTCGAAGCCGACGGCGGAAGTGAGCTTGACAGCGCGGCACGAACTCGCGTGAAGCAAAATGAAGCGGCGCTGCAAAGTTGAAATCAAGGGGTGACGAGGGGTCGGGCGATGCGATAGGGGAGAGAAGAGATGAGTAATTTCTTTTTTTTTATGTTTTCAATTTTGGGTTTTGTGAGTTTTCGGTTTTTCAGTTTTAAATTTTGAAAATTTTAGAAATTTATAGTGTTTATATTACATTTTGAATTTTTAAACCCTCAAAATTTAACTTGTGTTTGAAATTTTGAGCATTATTTTTTAATTGTTGTGGATTTTTGTTTTTTTCTTTTAATTTTTTTGTTTTTATAGTTTTGATTTTTTCTTTATTTCGTTTTAAATTTAAACATTTCAATGAATTTTTGTATTTCTAATATTTTTTATTTTAATTTCTTTTTTTAAATTCTTAAGATAAAATAACAGTTATTTTTACACTCAACCCCCGGTGGTTGGTCACTTTTTCGTTTGACACTTTTTTAGTTTGTACCCCGTTGGTTGGTCAAAGTCAAACTAAAAAGTGACGAACTGTCACTTTTTACACGGCGCTCACGCGTACTATCAAAACAAACGTTTGGTAGTATGTGTGAACTCCGTGTAAAAGGGGTGTCAAACTAAAAAGTGACCCCGTTCGTTTGACAACAGTTGGTGTCAAACCTCGGGGCAAGACAGTGAGCAAGGGAGTTACTCTTATTACTCCAAGTTCCTCCCATTTTCTCTACTTTGCTCCCGTTTGCTCTGAAAATTTGCTTTTGACGGTTTTTCAACTCATTGTTCTCGGTTTCACTGAATTCCTCCCGATTCCTCCCGTTTGCTCCCATTTGCTCTAGATTTCTCTGAGAGACGAAAGAGAAAAAATGAGAGAAGAGCTAAAATGACGTTTTGTTTATTTACATTTGACTGATAAAGCTTGGATAGAGCTGCACAAAGAAATTTTTAGAAAATAAGCAGATTTTTTTTAAAAGGGGCGACAAAATAATTGTTTGTGGTGTTTTTTTACAAGCTGGAGGTTTGCGATCCGTTCAGGCCCAAAATGGGGATAGATTGTTCGCGTGGAACAGGCGCCAAGGTAAGATTCTTTTTGCCAAAAGAAAAGATTTTTTGTGTGATTGTTTGTGCGAATTTTTGCTTTTTTCCGCCAGGTTGATTGACTGGCTCGATTTCCAAGTTTTGCTCGGAGTGGAAGCAACAGCTGCATCGTCCTCGTTTGCATCCTGTGGTCCCACCACTCAACCCAAGAAAGTGAACCGCGTCCCCGCAAAGCAACACATCTAGCGGAACTTTTACTAATTGGTGGACGAATTTATCAACCACCTCTCGAAGATGCCCAAAAGTATGGCACATCCGGCGGTGGTGTTGACGACTAAGTTGTCGAATTCGGCCATTAGTTTCTCGTCGTCGGGTGGTCCAGTTTCCGGTTGGACGATTCCATCGTTAGTGCTGAGCCGGGATTGATATGAGAACTGAGGAGGAAAAACGAAACTCAACTCTGTAGAGAACAAGACGAGGATACTCAATGTTAAGCAAAACAACTTAATCGATTGAAATATTCAATGCAAAATAAATGCTACATGTAAGTCTGGCCATTTGAAATGTTAGAGTCGAAACTCGAACGGTTTTGATTGCTGAGTGAAATAAGCCAGCAACGCGCGAGTGACCGTATGAGTGTGAGTGCCTCGCGCTTGCTGCTGCGCAACGCGAAGCGTCGAAAAAAGAGAGAGCGACAAGACAAAATCATCGATTGCTGCGATGCACACGAGAGAGCCGTGTGTGTGTTCGCGACTCGGGGTCTTCACTCTTCAGTCTGGTTTGTAAATTTGCAGTGGATGGTCGTTTGACGACATTTACAGCACAGACAAACAGACGTGAATCATCATTGATTTTATCAAAAAATCCATCGTTTACCAAAGAAAGTTCGAAATTGGGCTGCACACTAGCGCTATCTGCAGTCCTGTTGCGAAAACATCATCATTTCGATAAACCAAATTAAGCGTGTACCCATTTTTCCCTCTAAGCGTGTACGAATGAAAACTGACAGGTGTTTGTTTATGTTTGCTGTCGATTTTGTTTTCTCATTCTATGCCCAGAAAATTCGCAAAAGATGGGCTGGAAAGTTGAATAATCCTGCTAAACTCCCATCATAATAACATTCCACCTAGTATTCCGCAGCATGTTCTGCCCTGTGACCTGCAGTTTTGTTTAGGAAATAAGATGAGAACCGGTGTGATGGGCAAGTCGCGTAAGATTGAATAAAACTGATCGCAGGCTGCGTGATTGTTATCTTCCAAGCTAATCTAACTGGCTGTGCCGGGTGTGGGCATGTAAAAGGGTTGGAGGTTCCGATTTAGTTTTAGCGGAGTGGCAATATCATTAGTTCATGTTAAAGTGAAAAAAATAGCCACGGTGCCAAGGCGAATGCTTCAGATTCAAGGTCTTCAAGGGGAACAACCTAGGAAATAGCATTTATACTGGCGGATTTCACCAAATTATGAGCATGTTTAACTGATGTCGGTCAAACGAAAAAAACAATGCAGCTGCTAGAGGTGAAGGGGAGTGGAAGTCCATCAATTAAATTGTGTTAAACTGATTTATTCTTTTACATATCCTGTTTTCAAAATGTTCAGTTAATCTACTCTGGACTGGCTTGAACTCCAGTGTCGTGTCTTTGTCTCCTCCTCCAAGTCTCTTTACCAAACAACAGATCGTTGGTCACGATGTCATCGACCGAAAGTCACACTTCTACCACAGACTGTGCTTCTACCATATCGAATTATTTCAAGAAAATCTACCGCAGTTAACCAAATCAAATTAACAATGCAACATTGGATTTTCTCCCCACGTGTTGGCTATAAAGAAAACATTGCACACACACACGGTGATGCACTGAAACGTCAAAGGGCCAAGGGATACGGTGGCGCCACCGACGACGTTCGTGTCTTGTTGCGGTACTACGGCATCCATTTTTTGACTGATTTGAATTTGAAATGACGGTTTTAGTTGGCGATGGTTTGAAAAAGAGTTGCACGTCTGTTTGTCTGTGGTAAAGCACTGCGCATATCTGAGGCCTTTTCCGCGGGGGATGATTCAGACCTTAATAAGTACAACCGAGTGCTCGAGGAACCACCCGGAATAGAATTTCCAGCTAAGTGTTAATCAAAATTGGCTTGCACCTGCCAAAGTTTCCAGTAACAGATTGATTTATGATGGCGGGTTATTAAGGTCGTGGGTAGAAATCCGGCGTCTACACCGTCATCTTCCGTAACAAGTCGTATAAATAGAGCAGATGAAAATACTACGCGACCCCCCAAGGTCCGATCTGGCACGAAGGGTTGTTTATTGAAACGATCGAGACGCAGCAGTGCATTTTTAAGAATGTCCTTCCGGTTAGCGTCTCCCAGAACTATAACCTTGAAAGCCGCAAATCAACCATCTCGACCAACAGGATGATTTCGTGCTCCTTGCGATCGATTGCGCCGATTCTGTTGACGGAGATTATCCAAGGCGCGGGATTCCGGACCACTCTCGAGTAACTCTCGTTTGTTCTGGTTTTTTCACTGTCTTGCCCCGAGTGTCAAACCATCGGGGTTTAAGTGTATAAGATATACAAAATAATTTTATTTTGAATTTCTGATATTTTGTTTTCTTAACGTTAATTTTTTTGAGCAACGGACAGGCAACAGACATTTTTATGCTTATTTTTTTAGTTTTCGTATTTATATCCTTTTTTTTATAATTCGGATTCCCATTTTTAAATGTTCAAGTTTTGTTTAATTATGGTCCTGAAGCCATATGTCAATTTTTATGTACAATGGTAAAAACGCGATTGCAAATCACATTTTTTTTCATTTTAACGCAAAAAAAAATAAAAATTGACATGACATTTTTTATGCATAATAAAAAGTTTTAAATAATTCATAAATAAAAGAAATAATCTTTCGAATTTTTAATATCAGAATCTTTTGAATTTTGAGTAAAAGAAGCTGTGAAACCCTTAAAAAAATTTAAAACAAATATTTTGAAATTTTTTAATTTATGCATTTTTTTAATTAAAAAAATATATATATTTTTTTAATCGCAAAATGTAAAATTCTCTGAAATTAATACTTTTGACTGAAAGTAAGTATCGAGGTAAGTATTAAGTATTTAATTTTTTTTTAATTTTTGAATTTTGGATATTTTGGATTTTTAAATAGGGTCCTGAAGCCCTATGCCAATTTTTATGTACAACGGTAAAACACGATTGAAAACCATTATTGATCACTTTTTTTCATTTTAATGCAAAAAAATGACAAGACAACATTTTTTCAATGAATCAACTATGGCCCCCTTGGAACGAGCTGTCAAGTATGACCTTTTCTGTCAAGAAGGGCCGCGAAGTTAATTTTTCAAAATTGATTTAAAAATCCATTTTAAATCCTTTGCGGTCGTACAAAGGGTCATTGTACTCAGAAAAATATCGTTGTGAACCTCGTTGTGGACCAAAGGGCAATTCACTTCTGATACTGCACCAATATGAAGCCAATATTGGAGTCAATACGGTATGCAACCTAGGAATACTGCGCGAGTATTATGCGCGTATGATATTCACGCTGAAATTTTTAAAAATTTTGAATTTTCAACATTATGAATTTCAGAGTTGTTTTTTAGTTTATGAATTTTCGATTTTTTGTATGTCTGAATTTGAATTTGTTTGAATATAATATTTATGTTTTTGAATGTCAATATTTCTGTATTTTAGTAGTTTTGCATGTTTGTAATTTTTTAAATTATGGAATTAAGATTCGTTGTTATTTAAACTTTATAAAAAAAATTAATTTCTGGATTTTCTATTTTTTATATTCTTGAAAGCTGGATTTTTAGCATTTGAAGTTTTAAATTTCAGAATTGGGTACTAAAGCCCTATTTCAATTTTTATGTACAACGGTAAAAAACACGGTTAAAAACCATTTTTGATCACTTTTTTTCATTTTAATGCAATTTTTTTGACAAGACAACATTTTTTCGATGGATCAACTATGGTCCCCTTGGAGCGAGCTGTCAAGTAGGAGCTTTTCTGTCAAGAAGGACCGCGACGTTAATTTTCCAAAATTGATTTAAAAATCCATTTCAAACTCTTAGTGGTCGTACAAAGGGTCATTGTACTCAGAAAAATAAGCTTTATCGCTGTAAACAATAATATCAGCTATCTAAGCTTCATTTTAGGACCCAATTTCAGAGTGAATGAAAAAACTACAAATTTTAAGATTCAATATTACAAAAAAAATTAAATATACAAAAGTTTACAAATTCAAATTTAACTTGAAAAAAAAAAAAAAACGAAACTATTGGCACTACGCCACCCGGGGCATGGCCTTCCTCTAACGTGGGATTTCTGCTCCAGCGCCTCTGACGAGACAGGAGAAACCGGGACCGACGTTTTACTTCACCATCCGATAGAAGCTCAGTGGATAAGGCGGGAATCGAACCCGCGTCTCATAGCATCATCGGGATCGGCAGCCGAAGCCGCTACCCCTGCGCCACGAGACCCACAAATTTAACTTATAATACTTTTATTCCCAAAAAAATATTTTTTTTTCTCTAGATGTTTTTTTTTCAAGGTCCAATGAATCATTTCTTTTTAGGTTTGTCTTTTGGCTGTTTCAATGTGGCTTTCTAGACCCAGTGGAAAAACTATGTCCTTGTGAAATATGCTCGTGCTCGTTAATATTTGGCAGTCAGCCATAAGTCGCATTATAAACAACTTTCGCGAGAAACAGAAGAATCAATTCTGATGTGAACAAACCAAATTTTGTGGCTCGATTTGGCTTGAGATCGAGCCTGAATCGACTCGAAGTTCGAGCCAAAATTCTCACTGCATGGTGTTATTAGAGGACGACCATCTCAAACAAAAAAGTACAAATTGAAGCACGAGAACCAAACGAGAACGGTCAAACGGAGGCACCAATCGAGCAAAAAACAATAGCTTTTGATCGATTGGTAAATACCAATAGGGTGCTGTGTCCTATCCCTCGCCTAGACCAGATCAATAGAGCATTCTACGTGCGTATGTATTGCGTGTACGTACACGAAAATAAAGTGAGGTTAAATTTTGTCAGCCAGCAAAATCAAATGGTGCGCTAGTGTGCGTACGCGAAACGTCATAATGCTCTATATCCATGATAAAGCTTTCAGACCAAGACTGTCAGTCCAAAGAGTAAAAAGTAAACACTCTTGGTCTTTGACGCAGGTGCACACAAATCAAGAAAAGAAAAGTTTAATATCAAATCAAACCAAACGTTTAGTAGTGTGTGAACTTCGCGTAAAGGAGTCTCAAACTGAAGAGACCCGTTCGTTTGACAACAGTTGGTGTCAAACCATCGGGGTTTGAGTGTATTCCATTGAATCTTTAAATGTAAACAAATAAATATTCGCTAATACCACCCTATTTCCCCCCTTGAAAAAACCTCCCAACGCGCCGCCTCGCGATTACATCCGCTCGTAAAATCCCATCGTCGAACCCCCACCTGGAGCACGATCACAGCTTTTCTGACGTTTCTCACCCCTTCTGCCCTGCTGCAGTACTAGAATTTACAGTTGCTTTGACAGTTTTGGCCTGGTCTTCTTCTTCGCTTTCGCCGCCGCTCCGACTCTTGTTATTCCACTCTCTGGTTTGCGGCATTTCGCTTTTCCAGAAAACCGCGATTTTGCTCGTCAATTTTCGCTAAAAATAGTTGAAATAAAGTGATTTAGTGCGGCTAAAGTGGTTTAGTTCGTTCGGCGGACGTTGCGCGCATCGATTGGGCCTGATTTGGGGTGAACTTGGCCGGTTTTTGACGCGGGGAGAGGTGAAAGTTTGGTTTCTGCCTTTTTCTGTTGGATGCTGGCGGAGAAGAAAAATGGCCGATGGCGTGGATATTGATTTGTATGCGGACGATTTAGAGCAGGATTTTGCACAAACTAACGTAGGTGTTTGATGGCCTGGGAGGTTTAAGCTGTGACGATTAATTGGGTTTATTTTGCAGGATGAATTTGGTGGCGAGGGTGGAGATTTGTACGACGATGTGATTACGCCGTCCGGCGACCATGGCCGGAACAATTCCGGAAGAGGACCGTCGATGGATCGGCTGGACGGGTCGGACCGGAATGGGGACTATCATCATCATGGGTCTGGGTCGATGAACCACATCGCCCGGAGGCACCAGCTTTACATCGGGAATCTGTCCTGGTGGACGACGGATCAGGACATTGCGGACGTGATTGGTGACGTGGGCGTGAATGACTTCCAGGAGGTCAAGTTCTTCGAGAACCGTGCCAACGGACAGTCCAAGGGTTTTTGCGTTGTTTCGCTGGGCTCGGAGAATAGCATGCGCTACGTGATGGAGCGACTTCCGAAGAAGGAACTTCACGGCCAAAATCCGGTCGTGACGCTGCCCACGAAACAAGCGTTGAACCAGTTTGAAAGTCAGCAGAAAACGAGACCGACTCCACCGGCCCAAAGTGGCGGCCAATCGAACGGACCACGACCTCCGGCACCGGGCATGGGCGGAATGGGACCGGGCCCGGGTGGACCCCACGGCGGACCAGGTGGCCCGAACGGACCTCCGGGACCACCCCGTATGTTGATGGGTGGCCCCGGCGGAATGCCACCGGGAATGCGACCCCCGCACAATCATCCGATGCCCGGACCGATGCACATGCAAGGACCACCGGGACCGGGAGGCCCTCCACGACCACAGGTGAGTCCACCGCACAATTCCACCTTAAATCCGTGTGCTTGCTTCATCTGTTCCGTTTTCTCCGTTTTCAGGGCCCTCCGATGCATCACGGAAATGGGCCCCCACAGCAAGGTCCTCCCCGTCCCTTCCAGGGTGGGCAAGGCCAGTGGAACGGACCGCCGCGTATGAACGGTCCGCCTGGACGGCCCGGGGGAGGACCGGGTGGCCCGGGGCCCGGTATGCCTCACAGACCGCAAATGGTAAATAGTCACCACCCATCACATCAGAGATCACAAGGTCACAGGTTCATGGATGTAAATATAGACTTTCCTTTTAATTGTTTCACATTAACAGTATCATCTTAACTTTAAATTCGCAACCCCGCGTTGGACGGGTCATTAATGAGCTATTTCTATGTTTCTTTTGTAAAACGTTTAATTCTAGTATCCGCCGTCCGGAGGACCACGACCCGACTGGAATGGACCGCCGATGCACAGAGGACCAGGTGAGTTTCTGTTACAAGGAAAAGATCAGCTTAGTTTGATCTATGCCCAACAAATCATTGTTCAGCAATTCCGTACGAAAACAGTTAACAAAAAACTAATCTATTAGGGTGATCCGAAAACGGGTACCCCTTGAAATCAAAGATTGATCCACGATCTGTTCACGCGAAACTCTCCCTCAGTGTTACCACATGCTCGTCTGTATCAGAGGGTCCAAAAATCTGTCTTATCTGCACCAAGCATGGCGAATATCTGTACCATTATCTGTACGGTATATTTTTTGTAAAACACTTTTTTTAACATGCATTTTGAACAATCTTATGACAACACTAAATGCTGATATGCAGCTCGGAAGGAACGCAAAACTCCATATAAAAAACACCCAAGAAACGCCCAAGGAAAGACGTTTCTTCGCGTGACGTTCCTTCGCGCGATGTTTGTTTGCAAAATGTTCTAGTGAAAAAACTTAAATATTCAGAATTTGTTTATTTTATTGCAACTGAAAGTTATAAATGTATCAATAATTTTGTAATCGATATTATAATATTGAAAATTCCGAATTGCCTTATGATGACGAATCTCTAAAAGCAGAATCTTGAAATTAAAAGGAAGGATTTTGTATTTTGCTTGAAAAGAAGTAAACCAAAGGGAAAATCCATAAACACACAGATTTAAAAATACAAATATTAAAAATAAAAAATCTAAGATTAAAAAAATAAAAAGAAATATGTATACAAAAAAAAATAACAAATTCAAAGCTTGAAAATTCTAATAATTAAAAATTAATGAAATTAAAATAATATAATTTAATAATTCATATATTCAAAATCCTTCAAATAAAAAATTATAATCCAAAAAAAATAAAATTCTAAATAAAAATCTAGAATTTAAAATCATACCCAGATCTAAAATTTAAAAAATATCAAAGAATTTAGGAAATTAAGAATTTAAGAATTTAAAAATTTAAAAATTTAAGAACTTCAGAATTAAAGAATTTAGGAATTTAATAATTTAAGTTAGACTGATTTAAGAATTTAAGAATTTAAGAATTTAAGAATTTAAGAATTTAAGAATTTAAGAATTTAAGAATTTAAGAATTTAAGAATTTAAGAATTTAAGAATTTAAGAATTTAAGAATTTAAGAATTTAAGAATTTAAGAATTTAAGAATTTAGGAATTTAAGAATTTAAGAATTTAAGAACTTAAGAATTTAAGAATTTAAGAACTTCAGAATTTCAGAATTAAAGAATTTAGGAATTTAATAATTTAAGTTAGACTGTAATCCATATTCATACAGACTGCAGTCCCGATTGACCCAGTTGACGGTACAAAACATAATTTATAGAAAACTTTCAATAAAATTTACTTTGACCAGATTCCATTTATTAAATAGTTTAATGTGACATAATGGCGTTACCTTTCAAGAAACAAATAATAATGTTTTGAAAAACGAGGATTAATTTTTTTAATATTCAGGCAACTACAAGGCGTTAACATAATTTAAAAATATATTCAAATTAATAAAAAAAAATACAATAAACTTTATGACTCATTATTTTCTGTATGATTCAGTACAACTTTTATTAAATTTTTGAAGTATTTTAGATTTTATTTTACCTGTGTTCTCCTTCATTTCAAAATCATTTTTGAGAAGAATGGGAAATGCTGGAAATTATGTTATAACTTTATTAGAACGAAATGCTATAAATTATTTTTATTAGGTCCTTGTCGGTACTGAAACCTGGTTAGCAATGAGTCTGCTTAAACCTAAGAAAAACCTAAAACTACAGAGGATCTTGTTTGTAAATGTTAGTGGGAGGGAGCCAATTACCCGCGGCGTACTGGGGGTTAGTATTAAGAGAGACTCCTAGTTCAAAATATTCTAGCATAAATGGATCTAAGATCGTTAAAAAATATAAGCATGATCCATTTCTAAATGTTTCAAAAGTTAAACTAGATTTAATCAATGAAAAGTTCTTAAATGTTGAGATAATTGCAATAACTTAACTATTCAATAATATCATTTTGAGTAAGAATCTTGTTTATCTGAAAATCTTTACAAATCAGTACGGTGACCCAAATATCTGTCATCTGTACGTACAGATTCTGTACTCAGATCTTTGCTGAAAATCTGTACCATGACAGATAAATCTGTACATGTGGCAACGCTGCTGTACACGCTAACCAGTTGATCTCAATTTTGAGATGAACGTCGCAAACCGGCTAAAAGTGAAACCACTCAACGTTGAGATGAGCAACTTGATCTCAAAATTGAGATGGGCATCTCGATCTCAAAATTGAGATGCTTTCGGTACCGGGAAAATCGCCGGGAAAGCAGGAAATCGGTTCCGGAAAAGGCGGGTAAACCGGCGGAGGAAAGCTGCCTTGTAGCGGAAGCCGTTTGACTGGCCTGGGCCCGGGAGGAAGTTTACGCTTGTGGTGGGGAAGAGCTGCCCTCCGTCACTGAACTGAAAAAAGGAAAACAAAACAATTATGACCATTTAGTTTTCCCCGTTTTTCACCGGAGAATATCGCAACGGAAAGAGGACCGTGGATGAGAAGGATAGGTCGATTGGAGAACCTGTTAAATTCTTTGTCCACTCGATCCACCCTTTTCAATACATCCACGGTTCTCTTCCCGATTTGATCTTACCCGGGGACTTCTTTGTTGTTTGCTCGAACTCAGCTGTCAAAACAGAAATAAAAATTTTCACTAAGTCCAAACTTTCCCGCACACCGCAAGAATATCGAAAAACAGTTAAGTGTCATCGCAAAAAATAGTTCACATTCTCCAACTCAAAATTGCGAATGTAAACAAAAGAAATTGATCTCAAAATTGAGATGACATAAGTGAACTCCTTTTTGCGACATCGATCTCAAAAATTGCGATCGCCTGGTAAGCGTGTAACCCTTATGTCAATGTCCATCGGAGCAAAAACTCGACGCCAACATTTCAAAAAGCATCATGTACAAACCATGCGTTTTGAGAAAAACGCATTTGAATGTTGAGCACCCATTTTCAATTCCCATTTTAATATAAAAGCAAAATAAGCTGATGTTCTAATAATAACAAACGATGAAAAACGTTGCTTTTATTGATACTTGATCATCCAAATTCAATAAAACATCATTTCCGTAATTTTATTTGAGTAAAACAAAAATAACTCCTTTTGAAATCACCAACGTCGATATCACCCTGCTGTCATTGAGGGGGGCGCTTTGTTATGATTTGTTTTTCTTCACCGAATGTACATGGCGCTTTGTTCATGTTGCTTTTTTTTCGTCACGAGGTTCATGTAGTCTTTTGTTTGACAGGTTGACAGGGCTATATAAACAGGGACTGCTGATGGCAGAGATTTTGTTTATGTTACTTTATTTAAAATCATGATTAAACAGACTTTACTGAAGTAACTTTTGCTCATTTTTGGTGGAGAGGTAGCTAATTAGGAGTACTTTCAGAATATGCAATAACCCAGAAAGTGTCAAAATGTACATGAAGCCTTTTGAAATGTTACCGTCGATTTCATCGCCGCCATTATGGCCGCCATCTTGGATTCAAAAATTCTAAATCACTTAAGAGTAGTTTAGCAGTCATACTTAAGCTCAACATTTAATAATGAGACAACGAAAAAAAATATTTTTTTGTGATTCGATTATCCGAAGTTTCCATTATTCGGAGTGAAATTTCGCCAAGGCCTTCGGATAATCAAGTCTGGACGGTATACAAAAATAAAAGTTTAAAAATTCAAACGTTTAATAATCAAATTATTCAGTTGACAAATTTAAAATTTGAAAATTAAAAAATATATAGCTATTGAAAATTCTAAATATTTAGTACAGTCCAGACTCGATTTTCCGAAGACTTGGCAAAATTTCACTTCGGATAATCGAATAACGAAAAAAAACTATTTTCGGTTATCTTAATTTTGATTGTTGAGCTTCAGTATGACCCTTCAACTACTTTAAAGTGATTTAGAATTTTATAACCCAAGATGGCGGCGAAGAAATGTTGAAAAAATGCATTCTTTATTTTACAGGCACCATTCAAACTTGACTCAAATGGGGTCGCAGAAATTGAATCTGATGTTAAGGGTGGATTTTCATAACTCCTGAATTCTTGCTCTTGAATTCATGTTACCGGTTCAAATTTGACATGAATTATTTTTTAGCTATTTTAGCAATAATTTTGATGAAAACGCTGGTAAACATGCTTGCGTACTCAACAAGAATAACCTTCAACTTTTTTTCAGTAACAAAATGAAAAATACGATTTTTTTTGTTCGAATTTGAAAAAAATAAAAACAGTTTGTACTCTATTGTTTGAAGTTCTATTAATTTTTTTCAATCAAGAAATTTGTATCCTTCCTAGAATTTGTGTTTCTAACCTGAAATATGACTCCAAAAAAGTCTTATATTTTTTGTAATTCTAAATTGCGGCATTCAAAAGTAAAAAAAATGGGAATTTGGGAATTTTAGAATTAAACGATTTTTTAATTTTACATTTTTTTAGAATTTAGGAACTTTAGGATTTAGCATAAGCATTTGGAGACGCCCCACCACCGGAAGGCTCCACAACGCTTTTCCCACTGGTTTGTGTGGCTATATTAGACCCTCATCTGGAACAATAATCCATCACGGGAGATACCAATTTAGAAACTTTAGGATTTAGGAACTTAAGGACCCTTAAATTTAAAATTTTTACCTTTTTTAAACGTTGAATTCCAGGATTTTTGTATTTTAGGTTTTATGAGTTAGAATTTTAAAATTTTTGTTTCTCGGATTTATTTGTAAATCAATCAATTCTTAAATTGTTAAAACCTTAAATTTTATAATTTGAGTTATTTTAAGCAGGGGTCCTCATTGCTCCAAAAAGACTCAGTCACTAGCGAGCACAAACCTAGCGCGAGGAAAAACTGCTCTGATGTATTCGGTTTGTCACTTCCACACCAATCGCTACTGAACACTCTCTCTTTGCTCTCCCTCTCACTCCAATCGGGTAGTACAGCGAATGGTTCAGAGCGACCGGTTTCGTTAAGTCGCTCAAAGCCGACTGAAAAAAGTTTGCGATCGGTTTTGCTTTGATTATTTAAGAAATTGCTTAAAATCAATAATACTTTGCTGTTTACACAACATCAAAGACACATTTGACAGCAATTTCCACAATGCCAAATTCTAATTGACGGAAAAATGTTGTAGTGCAAGCCAAGTGAGTGCCGCGCTAGTGTTTTTTTCAGGCTCTCTCCTCTCTGAGCGTATTCGTGTGTGACTCGGATTGACTCGCTGCAGCGTGAAGCGATTGAGCAAGCCGCTGGCAGACTGTGTCGTGTTCGCTCGCGAATAGGGACGTGGCGTTACATTGTGCTGCCATCTGGTTTTTTGAAGTGCAAAAGTGCTGAGTCATCGTCTAAAAATAGATAAAGTAGTCGGTTCGCTTTCGATGGAGAAAAAGTGGAAAATGTGCTCTAAAAATAGCGACGATTTTCGCGGAAATTTAAATTACTCTCACAGAGCAGGATTTACATAATTTTTCGTGCTTTCTTCTGGAAATACAAGATTTCCAGAACAACTCGAGTCGTTGTGTCAACATGGCGCTGGCTTCCCGTTTCACCTTAAGGTGGTAGATGGTGTCTTTCCCTTTTGGGACAATGACTGTCAATGATGGTTCTGAATTCAGGGTCCAGAAATAGTAAATTGAAATGAATAAATAATCACTATTATGTAAAATGCTTCTACAAACAACACAAAGAAAACCATTTTTTGATTGAAAACTTCGGAATCAAGATTTGAATGTTTTTCTAAAACAAACATGGCCGCCCAATGGCCGATCGGGAATGATGCCTTCCAGAGCCTTAAGATTAAAAAACAAAGTTTCAAAAAGAAGTTTCAAAAATTTAGAGTTCATTTACCTAAACACTCAAACATTAAAAAAAATCAAGAAATAAATTTTTTTTTGTGGATTTTAAGGCAACAAATCGATGCCTCTGTGCTTTCTTATACTAACTAGATAGGAAAACCAGCAAGCTTAGTACAAGAGAGCACAGAGGCATCGAAATGCTATTAAAACATTTTGATCGTAATTTTTCGGGCCGCCATCGAATTCTTTCTATGTAATATGTAAGCTTTAACATATTTTTTTTTCATTCTCCAGGTGGCTTCCCGCCGGGACCGCCCGGACCGAGACAGGGACCACCCGGACACATGCAGGGCGGCCCGAACCGCGGCCCACCCATGGGTGGCCCCGGACAGGGTCCGGCTCCGCACGTGAATCCGGCCTTCTTCAACCAGGGCGGCAACCCCGGCAGTCACCCGAACGGTGGACCCCCGGGCCCGCATGGCCCATCGTCCGGCCAGGGCCCACCGCCGCACTTTAACCCCCAGGGCGGAGCGGCACCCCGTGGACCGTGGCCCGGACCGGGTGGGAAACCTCCGGGTGGTCCGTTCCCCGAGCACAGCATAACACCCCAGCTGAGCGAGGCCGAGTTCGAGGAGATTATGACGAGGAACCGCACCGTTAGCAGTTCCGCTATTGCAAGGTAAGATTATTTTGATGACCATCTAGGTTCGCATGACTAATTGCGGTTCTTTCAGAGCCGTCTCGGATGCCGCGGCTGGGGAGTACGCGAGTGCGATTGAAACGCTTGCGACGGCCATTTCGTTGATCAAGCAGTCCAAGGTGGCGCACGACGAGCGGTGCAAGATTCTGATCAGTTCGCTGCAGGACACGTTGCACGGCATTGAGACGAAGAGCTATAGTCGTCGGGAGCGGTCCAGGTCGCGGGATAGGTCATCGCATCCGCGGTCCAGATCGAGACGGGAGAGATCCAGCTCGCGCGGATATCGTGAGCGTTCGAGGGAGAGAGATCGCGGAGATAGAGAGCGCGATCGCGAGAGGGACGGGTGAGTTGTGTTATTGTTTGTTTTATAGAAATGTAGCTTGGGTGGCATGTCGACGGATAAAAGAAATAATTTCGATTTCTGCTTTGTGAATTGATGTTGAATTAATTGAATTAAGGTTCCATTTCCTAACTTATTTATTAATCCTAACTATATTCTGTTATTAGACATGCCATTCTAACTTTTTTTTAATTTTTTTAATCTCGAAAAATAGCAGAAAACTAAACATACCTATTATTTATAGTCCGTTTACGTGCCATCCGAGCGAGAATACTTTGGGAAAGTGTCATGCATTCTGAAGCTTGTTAAATTTGTTAATGGGTTTTTAAATGTTTTTTTTAATAATATAAAAAATAGTCTTAAAAATTCCAAAAAATATTTTAAAAGTCACAATTCTGCTTTCAAGCTAAAAGTTCTTTAATTTTTTTTCTGGTAAAACGTACCGTTTTTAATTTAAAACCATTTCAGAGTAAGTTCTGTAAAGGTTACTTTTTTTCATTTTTAAATTCGGACAAACAATTGCTTGGATAAGGCATTGCCAAGAATTAAAATTGGGAAACACTTTTTTACTTTCCAATTATATTTTTCCAAAAAAAAAAAATATATTTTCAAAATTTCAAAAAACATTTCCTGGAAAGACACGTCGCTGTTTTGATGAAAAATGCAAAAAAAAAACGGACGGTTTTTTTTCGCTCAAATTTGTTTAAGCCATATCAAATTTCTGACAAAAAAACGAAAATGCAGAATTATAGAAAATGAAACATTTTAAAATATTAATACAGTAGTTGTTCGGTAATTGGGCTGCTTTTTAACTGACCGCTCGATAACTGGGCCGTAGCCCAGTTAAAAAGCAGTCAAACGTCAAAAAACCAAAACAAACCGAATTACCAAGGGGTTAATGGATGCAAAAATCATATTCAATAAATAAAACAACTTTTTTCAAACTTTTGATTACTTTTAAGTCACAATTAAAGAAATATGAAAAGTAAGCATTGTAAATACATTTGACTAACTTTTACTTTTATATTTCATCAGGAAAATATTATGCAGTTAGCGAGCAGCATTCGGTGACTGGGCTACTTTCTCAGCCAGTTACCGAACAAGTACTGTAATTAAAAATTTAAAAATAAACTAACATAGAAATTAAAATTCAAAAATCTGGGAATTTAGAACATTTAAAATTAATTATCCAATAATTCAAAAAAATAAAAATTCAA
The DNA here is from genome assembly GCF_016801865.2 of Culex pipiens pallens. Classification (NCBI taxonomy): domain Eukaryota; kingdom Metazoa; phylum Arthropoda; class Insecta; order Diptera; family Culicidae; genus Culex; species Culex pipiens. Next base: position 72,311,260 of record NC_068939.1, read on the forward strand.
AAACTCGGAGTTTAAAAAACACAAATTTTAATTTAGAATTCCTTAGAAAACTTAAAAATATTTGTTTTAAATAAATTCGAAAATACAGAAATTTTAAATTCTAAAATTTGAGAATTAAGAAAACTTAAGATGCTTCAAAGATGCAGAATGCATAGTTTCAAAATCAGAAATTAAAAAAAGTTAAAAAAATCAAATTTAAAAAAAATCTCAGTTTTTTGTAAATTTTAAAATTAAAAATCTAAATTAAAGCTCAAAAAAATTGGAATTCAGAAATTACAAACTCCAAAATGTGATAATAAAGAATACCCAAAAATGCTGAATGAAGAATTTTTAAATTTAAAATAATTATTAATCAAAAAAATATATTTAAAAATTCTAAAATAAAAAAATATATTTAAAGAACGAAAATTCAGAAATTTTTAAATTTTCAAATCAAAGGCTTAAAAAGAAAACCTAAAATTCATGAATTTTAAAACTCAAAGATGCATAATGCAAAATTTAAAAATTACGAATTCAAAATATAATTAAAAATTAAAAAAATGCATTCTAAAACATTCTATAATTAAAAACATCTATAAATTATATATAAAAAATCCAGAATCTGAGAATTAAGAACACTCAAAATTCATTAAATTTTAAAATTGAAGGATGCAGAACGCAAAATTTTAAATTTATAGATTCTTAATTATTTATTTTTTGAAATCCAAAATTAAAAATATCAATAAATTAAATATAAAATAAAAAAATAAAAAATTCTGAAATTGATAATTCTAAAATCTAAGATTTAAGAAAACCCAAAATTCATGAATTTAAAAATTCGAAGATGCAGAATGCAAAGTTTGTAAATTATAAATTCTGAATAATTACAAATTTAAAAAATGATATTCAGAAATAAAAAAAAAATTAATATATATAAAAAACGACAATTCATAAATTAATAATTTCAAAATCTGAGAAATAAGAAAACCTTAAAATTTAAGAATTTCTAAATTCAATGACGCGGAATCCAAAATTTTAAAATTAAAAATTGAAGATTAATAAAAATCATCTTCAGAAATCCAAATATAAATAAAATATCATATTCAGAAATCCAAAATCGAAAATTCTGAAACAAAAAATTCATAAATCTGAGCATAAAGAAAATCTATAATTAATGAATTTAAAAATTTAAAGATGCAGAATGCAAAATTTAAAAATTCTAAATTCAAAATATTTAAAGATTAATAAAAATCACGGTCAGATATTCGAAATTTACAAATTTTATAATTCTAAAAATCGGGGAAATTTTATTTTTCAGAAAATTTATCAAATTTTCAGTCATTTTTAAATTTTATCCAATTTTCAGTCATTTTTAAATGTTTTTTTATGGTTTTGAAATGTTTGAATTCTTGAATATAAGTTTTTAATTTTTTTTTATGTTTTACATCTTGAATTTTTGATTATTTATCCTTTTTTCTCTTAGCATTGCACCTCGGAAGGCACGTCGACGGAGTAAAACAACAGAAGTCTTCGATTATGTGCAATTTTGCTTGCTTCATTGTATTACCTTAACATCACTCAGAAAAAAAATTGTAGAATCAGCCTGTACGAGGTTTGATTCAACAAAATTTTTGTTGAATATAATCAACGCCGATTTTGCGTTGAAACAAACCTTGATTTTCTCAATTCCACAAAAATCTTTTGTTGTTTTGAAAAAGTTGCTTTGACGTTTAGCGTTGATTCAACAAAAATCTTGATTTTTAAATCAACAAAACGTTTTGTTGATTCAAATATGCCAAATAACCAATTTTTGTTGCTCGTCGTCGTGCCATCCAAGCAAAGATGCTATAGGAAGGGTTACATAAACTTGAGATAACTATTTGGAATATTGTTTTCATCTAAATTGATCCTTAATCTAAACAAAACTCATTTTCCCCAGCTCCCGCCGATCCCGCCCCCGCAACAAGACCCCTGAACACCAGGCCGCGGCCGACACCTCGGCGGACAACTCGAAGCGAAGCTACTACAACGACGATCGCTACAGATCGTCGGACCGCGAGCGCGAGCGTGACCGCGACCGGGAACGCCGCGAGGAGCACCGCTCGCGCCACTAAATTGACCCTGACTTGACTTTTTACGCGGTCCATCGTCCTCCGGGTTTGGAGCTGATGGGGGAGGAGGAATCGGAGGAGGTGGACCAAGCAACCGCTCGTCGTATCTGTAGCAACTAGGGAAAATGTTAGCGTAATGAGAGATGATGATGATTCTTCTACCCAAATTTGAATTCGGAAACAGTACTGACTTCTACTGAGAGTACTCTCAACTACTAATTCCGCAGTGTCCGCGAGGGAGGTTTTGTACCCAACAGCGACTGGGTATCGGAGCGGTCAATTGTAGAGTTGGAAGCAGCAGCAGCAGCAGGATTAAGCAAAAATACCCTTCATAATAACCCCCTCTCACTTCATAAACATGAATGAATATCACTCAAAAGTAGATGTTGCAAATTTCCACTGGAAAGTATAAAGTAAAATTCTCCAACTAACAAATGCGAGGCGTGCGCGCGCGCGGATGGCATCGTTGAGCAGCAGCAGCGGGAACCTGTCCGCGACCGCCGTGGGATGAGGCAGTTCAGCGATTGCAGCAGCAGCAGCGGCACCAGCACCAGCAAATAAATGAAGATTGTATTCGATTTATTGATTAAACTAATTACATTGATAACCAAAAAAAAAAAGAAAGCAAAACCCTTTGTATTGTGTATTTTTCTACTAGGCTAAGCTGTAATTTATACACACCTTTCAATTAGAAGCTTTATTTTATAACCCTAATTTATTATAAAGTCACAAAACACGACAAAAGTTTATTTTTCTGTTTATTTTTAATTTCGCTCTAGACTCTGTTCAAATTTGTACAACAAAAAAACATATTGTGTATTCAAATTTTGTTCACCACAAACTATATTGTACCTCCCTCTTACAAAGCGCAATCTTCCCACTAAACACACTTTGTAAAACAAAGAAAAATATGCGCTTCTTTGTAAATACCAAAAAAGACTGAAACCGAAATCTTGTACACAAACACACACACACACACCCACTCGTTATATTTCTAACGGGGATAATCCCCGAAAAAAAAGAGAAAATCTGTGATAGTTAGACTGTAATTGTGTAGAACTTAGCGCGAAAGTATGGCTGGAGCACGTTTTGGCTATAGTGTGCGATGACACTTTACTTTAATCAACTGTTTTGTGAGTGATCCGGCTTGCTTTCCGGTGTAGGAGAAAGTTTAGAGCAAAAAAAAAACGACAACTAAAATTGTAAGACACCATGCACAAATGACGATTTTTTCAGTCAAATTTAATCAAAATGCCGTCGAAAGTCATTTGTGAATGGCGTCTCAGTGGTGCCGCTCTTGTGGTTTGTTGTTTTTGAGTGGTGTGTTGTTGTAAACGAGGAGTAGAATGTAGCTCAAACATGTTTTTAGTTTGATCCTGTGATTTTTGTAATTGTAAGTACTGGTTTTATACTATTTTTTTCTGATGTACAATACTACTTTTGGGCCTGACTATGTTGGGCTTTCTTTTTTAAGAATAAACGAAAAATGTAACGTTGCATGAAACGAAATGTTAATTTGGACGTTACAATGGTAAGATAGTTCGGTGAAGTCGAGATTTTCGGCTCAAATAATGGATTTAGAGACAACAACTTCTGTCTTCTGTCATGATATTTCTGTAATTTCAATCAATAACATACCCGTTGATTATGGACACCTACTGCCCAAAATTAAAACGTTTTCTCATGATGTTTGGGCAACCGTCTATTTTCAATTTGTGATTTCAACATACGTGTTACAAAAGATACAAGTCACATTTTGATTCACGTTTCTTCCTCGCTGTTGAAAAAAAAAATCATTCAAAAAAGTTCTCGAAAACCCAGATTTTATTTTCAAAAAATAAAATCTCAGAATCCTGTTAATTAACATCGTCCATTTTTTTTATATGTTATGTAAAATTGTCGGAGCAATCCATTAAAAATATGTTCAGTTATGGGATCTTTGCTCCAGACAACGTCAAACGGCATTTGAAGTTTTCATAAGCCTTTTTCAATTGTTTGGCTAGATTTTTGAAACTCCAAATTATTTTTGGAAGTCAAACTTATCATCTTTCATTTGCGCATAAGACAGCTAAAATCGGTTAAAAAGGAGCGAAGTTATGATTTTTTGAAAAAAAAATGTTTTTTTTATGAAAATCGGCGAAAATTGCCATTTTTTGAACCACCCTAACACGGCGAAGGCCACCATAATGGTCAAACAAAAAAAATACGGGTCTAACTATTTCGGCTAAAGAACTCTTTAACTTTCATATGGAACTGCTGTATATACAAAAAATAAATAACAAGCCATAACCATAAAAACTTCAAATAAAATGTGTACCAGCCGAGGTACCAGACTTATTAATTATAATTCATTTTGGCGTTATTCTACATACCGTTAAATGGTAATTTTTCTCGTGTACAGGAGGTCATTTTTAGCAACTTTTGTTCTGTGAAAAACTTTACTTCTTTTGTTTTATGTTTTTCTTGTTTCATTTTGACACTTTTTTAGTTTGTTGGTTGGTCAAAGTCAAACTAAAACCGAGACGAACTGTCACTTTTTACACGGTGCTCACGCACACTATCAAAACAAACGTTTGGTAGTGTGTGTGAACTCCGTGTAAAAGGGGTGTCAAACCATCGGAGTTTGAGTGTAGTATTTTTATTTGATTTATGTTTGTTTCTGATAGTATTGGGCTTATTCTACAAGTTCCTATCATTAGCTTTTACATTTTTAGTTCTTTTATGTTTTTACAGCAACTTTTTATTTATTTATTTTTTGCTTGTTTTTCACATTTTCTACTATAGAATAATACCAATATTATTTTTAAATTGTAAAACAAAACCAGAGTTTTATTTTTTTTTTTGAAAAGGACCAATAAACTATTGTCTTTCATATGTTTATAGGACCTAATCAAAAAAAAAAAAAAAAAAAACTCTAGAAATGTTTATATGCATAGTCTGGGACAATACAAAAATCACTGCATACTTATTTTTACATAAAATATAGAAAAATGTAAGATTTTTGGCCAAGTGGCGGGGTTGGGTTGTAGAGGGTTAAAGTACCTAGCTTGAATTAAAATAGTAAAGATTTTTAAATGCATTTACAAATCTTAAAATTTAAAAACAAGAGAAAGAGATATAAAAAATATAAATATTGAAATAACAAGCCATAGTTTCAGCATTTGCATGGAAAAGTGTTTTAAAATGGATTTTAAACTAGTTCAGTTGTTTTGCACTCATGAATTTTCATGTTGTACAAATAAAAATCCAGTTTTTGAAATAATTTTAAAAATGCATGGCTGTTTAAATTTATCTGAATATGTTCACTCTTTTGATACCAGACGTTTCTCTTTAAAAAAAACCTGAAGTTTTGTAAACTTCAAATGGTAGATCAAAATGTCCGTTTACTTTACACAAACTTCATTTTTTAAATTTATTTTTGTAAAAACTAAAAGTTTGCCCTAAAAAAATGGAACCCGAATATTAGCGTTTTAGGTAAAAATTAAGTATCAAATTGGCTGGTGCGTATTCTCTACCTATACTATACCTAACTATAGTTTCCCAACGCAATAGCAATAAAAACTATTTTTAATGAAGCCCGTCTTAAGGTAGGGATGGATAATATTAATAATAAATCCAATGATGAGTTGGTGCTTTTTATAATATCTTATTATTTCAAATGATCAATTACGAAGCGTAAAAGAAAATTTGTCAATTGTTATTTAATTATTTTATGCTTTAATGTACTAATTATACCATAGATCTTGTTCCTTTAGCTCAAAAGTTTTATACTCAGTAACTATTTATACACTTTTATATTTATTTATTTAAATTTAAAAAAAAACATCTCAGGTCAGCAAATATCACAAATCTACAAGTAATAAACGCATAACGCTAGAAGATATCACGAAAAAAAAAACGAACGAAGTTGACTTTATAGCTGTCGGCCACCATTGCTAGTACCAACCACTAGTGTCTTCCTTTTTATCTACAAGGACTTCGCCGCCCTGGGCTCCTAAGTGTATGAAAGTATGGCACGGAGCGACGGCGCCGAATACCCATATTTACACAAAGAATTTTAGAGCGCCCGCCGCGGGATTCGAACCGCCGACCTCTGGATTGTGAGTCCAGTGCGCGGTCCGATTGATCCACAAGGGCGGGAACGAGAGAAGATATCACTGCCATACCAAAACTGTATTAAAACTACTATGTCGTTGGGATTTATTTAAAAACAAACTTAATTTTTACCGTTTTAACAAAATAGCGGTGATTTATTGTATCCCTTGTATCTGTACTTAAGTTTTTCTAATCTAATGCCGAACCGAGCCCTTTCGGGGAAGTGCAGTTTACCATGACAGCTGTGGAAGTTTCACGCCATATGTTACCGGCTCACATTTGTCTTATTAATTTCCAGGGTGGTTAAATCTTCGTGATTTTCGCGAATTTCGCGGAAATCTAAATCGCTCTCACCGAGCAGGATTAAGATAAATTTGCGTTCTTTCTTCTGGAAATACTAGATTTAGACAAACATTTTCACTAGTCATCGAAATCTGCGTTGTATTCTTGAAGATAGACTCACAGGAACATCCAACAGAAATTCGCGAAATCCGTGCCGCGAAAATCGCGAAGATTTTTTACCACCCTGAATTTCTCAATCGAAATGTTAAAAGTGCAACATTAAGGCCGGGTTACATACATGTAAATCGGCAAAGATGTCAGAGGTTGGTTTGAGTACACACTTAAACTTTTTCAAAATCTGTTTTCAGGGCATTCAAATATACATTTTCATCTATTAACAAAACAAATTTGAAGACATTTGGTTGTATCATTGCCGAGATATAGCTATTTGAAGACTCTTTAGACCGGTCCTGTGTGCATGACGAAGGCCAATTTAAAAAAAGTTTATTTAAAAAAAAGATAAAAATATTTTTCTGTTTTCAATATAAAAAGTCACCAGTTTTTGATTTTTGTATCCAGGTTTTTAAGCGAAAATGGCGTTCGAAAGGTGAACGCCCGAAATGTCAAAATCACGCAGTGGTACCAACATTACGAAAAAAGTGTGCCATGGCATGACAGCCACATTTTTTTTTTCTAATGTTGGTGCTACTGCGCGATTTTGACATTTCGGACGTTCACCATTCGAACGCCATCTTCGCTTAAAAACCTGGATAAATCGGGCTTCGTCATGCACACGGGATATGTCTTGGGATTCTTCACCCAAAATTTCAGCCATTTTGATCCGTCCCATCTCGAGATATCGTGGCACCGGGCACCCGTCTCTAACTCAGTTAAATCATTAAATCCTCGATTAAATCATTAATATAATATCTTCATGAAACTTTCAGGAGTGATTAAAATTCATCTTTTAAGTGGATTTAATAAATTTTCTGTAAAATGAAATTTTGTGATTTTCTACATGGGGTAACAAATTGGGTACTAAAGCCCTATATCAATTTTTATGTACTACGGTAAAAAACACGATTAAAAACCATTTCTGATCACTTTTTTTCATTTTAATGCAAAAAAAATATTGACAAGACAACATTTTTTCGATGGATCAACTAAGGTCCCCTTGGAACGAGCTGTCAAGTAGGAACTTTTCTGTCAAGAAGGAACGCGAGGTTAATTTTTCCAAATTGATTTAAAAATCCATTTTAAACTGTTTGTGGTCGTACATAGGGTCATTGTACTCAGAAAAATAAGCTTTATCGCTGTAAACAATAATATCAGCAATCTAAGCATCATTTTAGGACCCAATTACCAAAAAAAGTGTCCACGTGGGTTTATGGATAGTCCCTAAGGGACCATCCATAAACCACGTGGACAGTTTAGGGGGGGGGGGGGGGTACGGCGATTGTCCACGCTCCATACAAAAAAAAATTTTTTTTGTATGGACAATTGTCCACGAAGGGGGGGGGGGTTCGAGATTCTCAAAAAAGTGTCCACGTGGTTTATGGATGGTCCCTAAGAAAACTAAAATAAATCTAATTATTCTTCAATCAAATCAAACCACACGAAAACTACCACAAAATTTCCCTTCGTGCACTCCGCCCTACACGTTGCCACGAAATTCCCCACAAAAGCGAGTAATTCCACAACAACCCAAATCCAGGCCAGCTTTTAAATAGCGTGCACCCACCTTCCCAAAACGTCATTCGTGCAAGAGAAAAATCAGCAAACGGGAGTGTCAAGTCAAGTCGTGCGAGATTTTTACTAAGCGAAAAAAATATTACAAATTCAAGTCGTAATTCGGTGCATCAGGTGGTGAAAAGGATTAATTTGCGAGCATAAAAGTGCGTGTTGGTCCCGTTTTTTTGGGGTGTTGAAAGTTTAACGTTTTGATCGAAAAAAAGCAGCCACAACAATGGCCACGTCATTCACAAACTTTTCGTACGAGCGCTTTATGCGAAATATGGGACAGAAATTGTAAGTATTTTTCCATGGACTTTTACGGGAATGAACGAGATTTTTTTTGTGTGGTCCGATGGAGGTGCAAATTACACTTCCTCATTATCAGACGAGTGATAGTGGCGACAATCAAAATACATGCTTATTGTTTGTGTGTGTTTTTATTTATCTTGATCGCAAAAGTGTCTCATTTGCAAATAACAACAATAACAGATTCGATAAGATCCATGTAATTTTACATACATGATTGATTATTAAAGCTTATTTTGAGATAATGCTACTTAAACTGTTTTATAAAGAAACTTAAAGAAACAAAATTACAAGCTTGTTAAAATGTGATGAGAAAAACATCCGACCACATTCAATTGCTGCATCGTCATCTTCAAGGTCTTCGCAATAAAGCTTCTTCAACGATCGTCAAACACTCGAGTTTCTCGAAGTTTTCCAGCTGTTCTAACAGTTAGTCTCTTCCCAACTCCTCTCCCATCCCCCAGGGAACCCAGCGTCCGTTACCACCTGTCCAAAGTGTACGCCTGTCTGACGGCAACATGCGCCGCGGCCACCGTCGGTTCGCTCATCCACCTCAAGGGCATCTGGGAGGCCGGAATGCTCAGTGGACTGATTGCCCTCGGACTGGTCCTGGGCCTGATCTTCAACCCGGACAACGGCAAGAACTTTAACATGCGTCTGGGTCTGCTGCTCGGCTTCGGAGCCTTCACCGGACACGCACTCGGGCTGCTGCTGGAGCAGGTCATCTACATCAACCCGGCCATCGTCGTAACGGCGCTCGTAGGAACGACCACGATCTTCACCAGCTTGAGCGCGGCCGCCGTTTTGGCCAAGCGCGGCAGCTATCTGTTCCTCGGCGGCATCCTGCTCAGCGTGCTGAACGCGATGGCCCTGATCAGCTTGGGAAATCTGCTGTTCCGGTCGTACTTTGTGCACGAGGTAAGAAAACCAAGTATTTCAATATTGACTCATGCTATTGCATCAGTGGGAAGCTAAACAGCTGAGCTCGAGCGTGTCGTGACGTCACGGCTAGACTAATAAAGCCTAACCACGTCATACGAGGCGCTTGTGTTGGTCAAAGTCCATCAACTCAATGTTTCTCTTTCCCCTCCTTCCACAGCTCAACCTGTACGTTGGCCTCGCCGTCATGAGCGGATTCGTCCTGTTCGACACCCAGATGATCATGGAGAAGCACCGCCTCGGAAGCAATGATTGCATCGCCCACTCGCTGGATCTGTTCTACGACGTGATCGGAATCTTCCGCCGTCTGCTGGTGATCCTGACACAAAAGGAGCAGAACAATCAGCGCAAGAAGAGAAACGATTAAGCGATCTAGACAGCAAGAGAGAGAGCGAGGGAGATCTTTTGTACTGCTATTGCGCTACTATTGGTAATTGTAACAAAATAAACACACACATTTTAGAGGCAGAGCGACCTTTTTCAAATAAAGCAAAACAAATCTTAGAGAGAAAAGTGGTTAAACGATAGTTGTTGGTGTTGTGGCTGGAAATCCTCTTTCGAAAAAAGAAAAAATCACTTTTAGTGTATTTAGATATCGGACTACCCGTTAACCGGGGCATTGCGGTTCGAAGTACGTGAACCATAATCCTGTGTGTTTGTAATTTATACCTACCAGAAAAATGATTGCATATAATCAGAATGGACTCGGCAGCAGCGCCTCAGTTGCCCACTAATCTGTATAAATTGGAAACTTTGGAATCTAAATCTATCTTTGTTAAATTTACCACTGTGTTGTTGCTCGTATGGATATTTTACTTAGCGATAGTTCATAACACGAATATCACCCCACTTCAGCAAACCATTTGTCAGAAAAAAAAATCAAGCTCATATTTTGATGCAAATCACAACTGTTTAGAGGTTCGAATAATAAAGGAAGTATTTATGGATTAAACTGATGCGTCTTTTATTTTTATCAATCCGAAATAAAGTCCCTATTGAGAAATTCTCAACATAAAAATATCGAAATCTATATACCTATGAATCGGAAAGGAATTTCTGATCGATTTGGTGACTTACGCTCGATTTTATAAATTAATTTAATTAGGAAAACACAAAAAACACGTTCAAAAATATCAATTATTAATCAATTTTTATTATCACTAAAATGTTAAATTATAATCCGTATTTAAAAAAAAAAGTAAAGCAACTCTCTGGTATTCGGTAAGGCACCATCCACAAATTACGTAGCATTATTTCGAGAATGCAATCTTCTACACCAGGGTGGTCACTCAAGTCGGGAGATCGGGAAAGTCGGAAATTCGCCAAAATCCGCACAAAATCGGGAAAAAGTCGGGAATCCCAAGCAAACTTGTTTGACAATTATTTTTTACCTCTTGAATAATTTTAAACTATTTTGTACAATTTTTAAATTAATTACTCAATTCAATGTTCAGCAACTGACTTTAAACTACAGGTTCTTTTTACTATTTTAACCGATTTGAGCACGAAAATAAATTATATAAATATTTTATGACTATAATGGCATGCATTTGACACAGATTTTCACTATATTTTTAATGAATCAAAAGATTATTATTTATTTTTGACTAAGTTTATCAAAGAAAAGGTACCTAACACCTAAACTTAACAAACAATAACAAGGCTAATGCAAAAGCAAATATATGTAAATAGAGTTTAATTGCAACGATTATGGCCTGCATAAAATTAAAATTCTGTTTCATCTTGTCACATTGCTTGAATATTTGAAAAACGATTCAATTTGGGTTCGACAGTAATTTTTTGTGATAAATATTTTTAAATGTTAAACTAATTTCATTAGTTCATTTAAAAAAAATTCCAAATGTTTTAATCCCCTTAAACTGTTTTGCAAGTATGGGTAAATAATACATAAAACTCTGATTTTCAGTTATCTGAAAATTTATATATCGAATAATTCGTTTTGAATAAAAAAATGGATTTTTTTTTTATAGGGTGATCCAGCCGCACATCGTTGATGTCGAAACCTCTAAACTGGGCCATTAGGGTGGAATCCAGTTATATGGAAAAATTTAAAAAGACAAAAATCCAATCAGCAACACATTTTTTGGGTCCCTTTGAGAGTCCCAAACAACCTCCCAAAATTTGGGAGCGATTGATTAAGCCCACGATTGGCGCAAAGCGAATGAAATTTGTATGGAAATTACTACGGGGAAACTTGAATTTTCACATTTTTGAATTTACAAAATTCATGTTTTATTATTTTTTGAAACTAACACTGCCAAGTCAAGTGTAAACTTTCGTAAACTATAATATATTTGAGGAATTGGGGTGCATTTTAACTAAATAATGTCTTCTGAACATTTCTTCATAACGATTTTCCGTAAATATAAGAACAATCGTGTTTATTTTGTATTTCATGGTTCCTTCGGCAATGTTGGCAGAATTTCCATACAATTTTCATTCGCTTTGCGCCAATCGTGGGCTTAACCAACCGCTCCCAAATTTTGAGAGATTGTTTGGGACCCTAAAAGGGACCCAAAAAATGTGTTGCTGAAGAAACCAATTTTTGATTCCACCCTACTGAGTCATCGTCCTGTCACGTCCGTCAGTAGTCTTGTCGTACATTCCAACTAGAACCAGATCTGCCAATGAATTAGTACACTTCGACCAAATAGAATAAATGCACAGTTGTGTGTTATTCATAAGTCCAAAATGTTCCATTATTCATATAAGTCCAAATATTCATTTGCGGATAACTACCTAACTTGAATTGAATACAAGATTTAAAGTAACATATCCGAAAGCTACTCTTATCTCAAATCCCCGACATTTTTATTAATAGCCAAAAAATATAGTACGTTTCTTTTAAAACCTGTCTGGCTTCTTTTAAAAAACAAAAAAAAATAGATTAACAGTTCATATTTTACAAGTCGTGAATTGAAAAAGAGACGACCATTTGATCGTCAGAATTCCAGTAGATCCTCGATTCGCAACAATGGTCGATACAATCATAATCCGACAACCGTTAGTTCAACAGATCAACGAATTTAGTCCGATATCATTTCACTATTGATTGATCGAGACTGTATGGAGATTTTGATAAATCAGAATGATTTTTATGCTACTTTAAAGAAAATCGCCGATTCTGATAGAATTACTAAATTCACTATTACTAATTTTGTCCCTTAATAACTAAATGCAAAGTATAAAAAGTTGATATTTATAGTTAAAATCCTAAATTCTACAAAAACTAAATTTTTAAAAACCCGCATCCTAACCTGACACCCACATTAAGATAGGGAAAAAATCACATATGTAGCAGTTCATTGTACAAATGTGATATTTCCACTATCGGAGAACCTCCTTGTCTCGATGACAGCTTACCGGCCATCGATTATGCCCTGAGACTGCGTCAAAGTGGGTTCTCGTAGCATGAAGTGGTGTCCATGTGTAAAAATGGAAGCTTCAGCAATATACTGAAAACTTCGATTTTAATTCCACATCGGATCAAATCATACTCCTTGCCAAACAAGCATCAAACCTATGACACTCATTATGACAAAGCCAAAATGAAAAAACTTTTTTTACGTATTGAAAATATGAAGAAAAAAAGTTGAACGGCAAAGAATTTGATTCTAGAAATTTAGGTTTAAGTTATTATTTAAGTCTCTTTGTCTCTTCAAACAATTCGCCTAAAATTTGTGTTAAAACATGGAGTGTTATCAAACTGGATTTTTCAATTAAAAGAATTATAACATGTAACAACTAACAACTCTGGAGTTAAACTTTCTGTGTAGTTGCTGTGAAGTTTTCCATGGCAATTCGAAAAGTTTAACTCCATGTTGCACGCACACACTCTCACTTTTAATTTCTCGATAAAATCACTCGAAAAATGAACTTCTTAATACGAGCTCCTAGGCCCACCTTCACGTATACATATCGACCCAGAATTAAAAACTGAACAAATGTCTGTGTGTGTGTTTGGATGTGGATGTGTACACTGAAATATTCTCACTCAATTATCTCAGCACTGGCTGAACCAATTTAGACCGTTTTGGTATCATTCGATTCGTCTTGGGGTCCCATAAGTCCCTATTGAAAATTATGAAGTTTAGTAAAATACTTCAAAAGTTATGCTAAAAAAACATTTTGAAGAAAATCCGGAAGATCGTAATAAGGGTGGTTTTTGTAAGAAAACCCGTCATGTTATAACTTTTTAAAAAAGGTATGTAAAAAAAAAGCTCTTAAGCGTTATTTAAACACTTTTTGGAGACCGGATCTCAGATATTTCGATGAAAGCAATATCCTGATCGATACAGTCCAGACTCGATTAACCGAAGCCTCGATTATCCGAAGTTTCGATTTTCCGAAGTTCGATTATCCGAAGGTTTGTATGGGACTTCGGGTAATCGAATCATGGGCAAAACATTTTTTTTTCGTGTAATTTAATTTTCTTACTTTTAACATCAAATTCGGATTTTGCGACCCTATTTTAGTCAAATTTGAATGGTTTAATGCCTATTTAATTACAAAATCAAGCAAAACAATGTAAATGGGCCAAAGCCGCAGTGTAAACAAAGAGTCTGTCCTGCTCGTTCCTAATGTAAACATCCACTGACGTAAGCAGGACATACTGTTTGTTTACACTTCGGCTTTGGCCCATTTACATTGTTTTGCTTGAAATTCACCTTTTCAATTTTTCATCACCGCCATATTGGCCGCCATCTTGGATTTAAAATTTCTAAATCACTTTAAAGTAGTTAAGGGGTCATACTTAAGCTCAACAATAAAAAATAAGACAACGAAAATTTTTTTTCGTGATTCGATTATCCGAAGTGAATTTTTCGCGAGGCCTTCGGATAATCGAGTCTGGACTGTAATGCGATCCAACGTTTATTGGATAATTGAAAGGCCTTTCAAATGATACTATTAGATTGAAGATCTGCTAACCCTATAATTTGTAGGTTGAACATTTTTTTTTTGCTAAAAACAAAACTATGTTATTGTGACGCAGGCATCAACCACCCTACGGTGGATTAAGTAATGTTTTTTTTTTTACATTAAAAATTAGATCATAAGTGTTCAAGATATTGTTGATTTAAAACAAAATCAAATGAGGGCTAATTAGAGACCCTAAATAGGGAGACTGGTCTAAGCTGGCTAAATCGATCTGGCAACGTATGTTTTGAGCTTGGCAACACTGATAAGTTTTGCTGGGCGTAAAGGCAAATGCTGATTATCCGAAGGTTTGTATCGAATGTCGGATAATCGAATCATCTTTTTATTGTGTTATTTTCTCATTTTCAACAAAAAAAATTTGAGGTCTGCGACCCAATTGAAAAATGCATTTTCTCAATATTTAATCATGGCGGTAACTGTCATCATGAATTTTGAATTTCCAAATCACTTCAGAGCATTTTTAGAAACATATTTGAGCTCAATGACCCAAAATAAGACAATGAAAAAAAAACATTTTTTCGTGATTCGACTATCCGAAGATTCGATTCTCCGAAGTGATTATCGTCTGGGGACTTTGAATAATCGAGTCTGGACTGTATGCACGACTGTATGTATTATTCCTCATTTTCATTCTTTGAAAGGCCTTAACTCAGCAATATACGGTCGGATCAAAAACGAAATCAACGGATCGGATCAACAATGTTGAAAAAAGAAAATTGTTTAAAATCTTTCAGCTATTTAAAAATATTTTAAAAATATTTTTTCGAATATGAGCAATAATTTTAAAATTTAAAAAAGTAAAGACTGCTTTTGAAAATTGTACTTAGAGATGGTTATGACTTGATAACGTTGTACCGTAAAACGGGGTGACTTTGATAGCCGGGGTGACTTTGATAGGTTTGCGATTTTTTCGCAAAATGAAGAGTACAATTAAAAAACGTACGGAATGGTTTAGAATCAAACTGACCGTGGTAGAGAAGTGTTCAAAGTACCCCAAGAAAAACTTTTCATAAAATTTTGAAAAGTTTAAAAAGTCATTATTTCAAACTTCTCTAAGTGAAATGATTTTCTCAATGAACATGATTTTGAAACGGAAAACGGAATGCATTTTCGGATTCTTTGGACAATTTTCCACTAGGAGAAGGTTAAATAAGTTTGTAAAAAATAAATAATATGTGTTTTTGAAACACAATAAAAAAAATCTCCAAATTTATAGGCAATTTCAGTTGAACAAATTTCACGTAAAATGTGAAAACTCATGATTCGTTCTTCGAATTCAGTATAAAATGCAATATAAATCGATAATTTTGTAAACAAAACTAGTTTTAACAAATTTCAGGCAAAATTCCGACTTTTAAACATTTTACCTGAAAATTTATTTGTATTTTGTTAAAAAGATTATAAACTTAGTTAACTAAATATAAGCATTGATTATTTTCTTAAAAACTATATCAGCTTCTTTAGTGATGGTACATTTAACGTACAAATAAAGTTTTAACATCTTAAATATGATTTTAACAAGAAAAACTATGACTATCAAAGTCACCCCGGAATTTAAACTAAGAATTTTTAAAGTAACGATTTTTCTAAACAATATTGAAAAATCTTTTTCACCAAAAAAGTGCATGGATTTTGTGTGGCCTACCCCAGTACATGTTTTAAAAGAAATAATCTTGAGAAAACCCTTACCTGTTGGAAAATATTCCAAAATCAAATTGAAATCCTATCAAAGTCACCCCGGTTTACGGTATTTAGATTAATCATTATTGGAACTACAATTATGCAATCATTTTTATACATTTTTTTTCAAGATTCCTTAAAAAATGTGTAGATTTGTACAGAGTTAATTCAATTATCCTCAGAAATTTGTTTTCACTGAACAAATCTAGCATAAAACACATGCGTAACTGGATGATCGTTAAATCGCTGAAAATACTGTCATAATTACGTCAATGAATGGAATTTATGAATGAAGTTGGTTTGCGTAATTTTATGACTGCTTCGATGTTATTTTTACGAGGGACCCCCCTTTGACACATCCATCAACTCCATCTTCCTATAAACTTCAAGTATTGAACAGATATTTGGGTTGATCCATCCTCCCATGCTTTTATTACAAAAGCAAGATACTTCCAGAAAGATCCATGAAGGACATGAAACTCTTTAAAGGGCGCGATATGTCGTCTGCAACGCTAAACTCTTGTTTTGTTAAACAACCTGTCTTACACAGGCATTGCATTTAATTAGAAACGTGTTGGTCACATTTTCTGCTCGGATATCAAGTTCGATATTACCGCTCGGTATACACTCGTCGTAACAAACAATCAGTTCTCTAAATTAGAGCAGCAGCACCGTGGTTTCGTTCGATCCCTTAAATGTTTGCTGGGATAATCACAAAACTAAATTAATTTCTTTTCTCCATTCCTTCTCCGTTTGCATTCGTCGTACACCTGTAATTGACAATGCGATGAAGGGATGTGACGACGCACAACGGTCGTAAACGGCGCCCCGATGGCCACGTGGGGGGTCACCAGCCGTGTGGGGCAGGTTCTTCTATAGAGTATCACTCTTTTTGGTATAAAATGTCGCGAATGTTGGAGGAAATTCATCAGTGCTTCATCACGCCAAGGATTACCAACACTCACAGGACTAGCTCTACCGAGGATTATTCTCAGTTTTATTGCTTCCAGCAAAGAATAAACAGAATGGTCAACGTCAGTGGAATCTGCTTCGTGCTGTTCTGTCTGTGTCTGCGAGTGAGCATCGCGATGCCATCCTACGACGACGAAAACAGGCTGGCAGTGGATAAGGAAGTGAGTTTTGTAGTGCAGTGTGTAAATGAGTGATGAATATATTGGAAGTTCTAGGAATATTTTTTTTTATTTCCTGCGTGTGAAGACTGTTATATTCGTTAAATTTTGGTTCAGGCCAAGCCAAATGAAACAATCGATTGGATAATATTTCATATGACTAATAATTTAGACGAATTAGTCAAAAAAGTGTTTCATTCAACTGAATATCTGATAAAACCTGCTACACGCTCCTCATGTTAGAAAAAATCACAGAAATAATCAGTTAACAATAACCTTAACGGATTAAAACTTATTTTGTAATTTAAAGCTCCGCTTGGAAATTTTGGCTAAGTATATCCGTACAATTCAGCAATTGGGTCCTAAAATGAAGCTTAGATTGCTGATATTATTGTTTACAGCGATAAAGCTTATTTTTCTGAGTACAATGACCCTTTGTACGACCACAAAGAGTTTAAAATGGATTTTTAAATCAATTTTGAAAAATTAACCTCGCGGTCCTACTTGACAGCTCGTTCCAAGGGGACCATAGTTGATCCATCGAAAAAATGTTGTCTTGTCAAAACAAATTTTTTGCGTTAAAATAAAAAAAAGTGATTAGAAATGGGTTTTAATCGTGTTTTTTACCGTTGTACATAAAAATTGACATAGGGCTTTAGTACCCAATTGGGTCCAGAAGTGAAGCTTAGATTGCTGATGTTATTGTTTACAGCGATAAAGCTTATTTTTCTGAGCACAATGACCCATTGTACGATCACAAAGAGTTTAAAATGGATTTTCAATAAATTTTGAAAAATTAACCTCGCGGTCCTTCTTGACAGAAAAGGTCCTTCTTGACAGCTCTTTCCAAGGGGACCATAGTTGATCCATCGAAAAAAATGTTGTCTTGTCTCTTTAACTCTTTAACAAAATCTAACAAAAAATTTCTTGACAATTTTAATCCTTTGCATAATTCAAAATTATATGTTTCTATGTCAAAATGTTCAATTATTTGATTTTGATATTCTTATCGCAACGATTTGTTTGTCTTTCAACATGTTTTTGTTAAATTAGGTCACTGAAATTTTATTTTAGTTTTTGTCCCCTCCTTATAATTTTCCAAAAAATTAAGGGATATTTTTTTTCTAAATTTTCAACTAAAAAATTGTATTATCGATTTAAACTATTAACAGGTTGGACCCGAAGCCTAATTTTTCTGTTACATTCTTATTGGAATTCCATATAAACTGTAACGAGAACTGCAGGCATCGGGTTCTGACTATTAAGAACCTTTCTCATTAAATGTGACAAAGTGTTTTTTTAGAAATTTAATATTTTGGAAGCAGCAGCATTGCTGAATTTATGTTGGGAGCACTGATAGCACTGCTCGTGAGTGTTCGGACATTATTTTTACTCCGCGTCTTTTTGTATTTTTTGCGTGTTTCGGTCCATAAAATATGTATAAAAGTGATGATAATGATTAATAACAACGCGTTGTAGTGGAAGAATATCGAGTTCTAAGGATTTCCCTTGAATTTCGTCGAAAAAAGACAGTTTTGTGTACCGGCCCGCAAAGATTTGTTTTTGTTTTTTTTTCATCTACGGGAGCTTTCGCGCGGTCCCACGTAGCGACGTTCGTTTTCTTTTGTTCCCACGGGAGCTGTCAAAAAGCTCGCGGGCTCGGGCGGTTGTTGCAGGAGAGCTTTCGAGCCGGGTTGCCAAATAAACGATAGAGGAATCTGTAAATCAGATTTAGCAATCGGTTATGTTTTGTCACAGACTTTTCCAACGGTTTGCGCGTGCCGCGATAATTTTGTTTTAGGGTAAAAATTGTATGTTTTGTGGTCGATCCAGTTTTTGTTCGTGGTCTTGTTTACCACAAGATGACTAGGACGACAGGATGTATTCCGAAGCAGCATGAGAAAGCTCAAACTGCTCGTGATTGAGGACCCGCAGCTGGAAGACCGACGCTGCAAAAAGGACTAAAGCGACGACACTAAAGGATGTTTCAGAAAATTGGTGAGATCTATCCAAACTGAATCTTTCAATTGTTGCATACTTTCTGATCATTATTAAATACGCGCTAATCCCTGTTTTGCATTATGGGATTGGAAGTTTAAAGATAGATCGAGATTCCTTCTGATTCTTGCTTCTATGTTTAGGCGGGGCCAGACAATGCCCAATGACCTCGGAATTGGACCGCAAGGAGCTCTGTCATTCTGAAATGGGTCATTGGAAGCAGCGCGAGGGCTATCACCACCTAATACCCGGGACTGAGATAAGCTGTATCAGCATAAACAAAGCCTGATACAAATTATACTTTCCCATAATTTCGCTGCCGGCCAGCGGGTATTGGATTGGACCACACACACACAGCAGCATTGCTGAATTTATGTTGGAGCACTATGTGATACTTCTCGTTTAAAATGCATAAAAAATATGATTTAAATTGGCATTTAAATTCGTTTCCTTTTATAATTTTTCTTCAACAACTTTACTTTTAAACATTTAATTACAGTAAAAATTAATGATTTAGTAAAATATTGATAAATATGGAATCTTTACATTAATTTAAATTAAACTATTATTGCAGGGACTTTATTTAGGTCATTTTTTTTAGTTTTGCCATTTTTTTTTTTAATAAATAAACTATCAACAAACATTTGCATAAAAATATGATTACATTTTTTTATAACAATAATCCTTTAACACGAACTTTATGCAGGCTGAGAGGTTAACTTCAGACATTTCGACGGTAACATTTCAAAAGGCATCATGTACATTTTGACACTTTCTGGGTTATTGCATATTCTGAAAGTACTCCTAAAAAGCTACCTCTCCACCAAAAATGAGCAAAAGTTACTTCAGTTAAGTCTGTTTAATAATGATTTTAAATAAAGTAACATAAACAAAATCTCTGCCATAAGCAGTCCCTGTTTATATAGCCCTATCAATCTGTCAAACAAAAGACTGCATAAACCTCGTGACGAAAAAAAAGCATCATGAACAAAGCGCCATGTACATTCGGCGAAGAAAAACGAATCATAACAAAGCGCCCCCCTCAATGACAGCAGGGTGATATCGACGTTGGTGATTTCAAAAGGTGTTATGTTTGTTTAACTCAAATAAAATTACGGAAATAATGTTTTATTGAATTTGGATGAACAAGTATCAATAAAAGCAACGTTTTTCATCGTTTGTTATTATTAGAACATCTTATTTTGCTTTTATATTAAAATGGGAATTGAAAATGGATGCTCAACATTCAAATGCGTTTTTCTCAAAACGCATGGTTTGTACATGATGCTTTTTGAAATGTTGGCGTCGATTTGCTGGTTTTAATAAAGCAGGTATTAGACTATGAAAAACAAACAAACTCGCACTTTTTGACAGTTTGTCAGTTTGCCTGCTTTGTTTGTTTGCCTGCATTTGTTTACAGAAACGTCAGCCTTCATACATTTTGAGTTATTTGCGAGTTTGGCGCAAACAAGTTTGGCAACCTCGTTTGTTTGTTTGTTTTTCGTATTGTAATGCCTGCTTAACATTTATCCCGATTTGAAACTGGATGTACAGTACTTGTTCGGTAACTGGGCGTTCATTAAAAGGACTGCAGCCCAACAATGACAAACCGAATTGGTCAAGGGGTCAACTGATGCAAAAATCAATTTCAATAAATTAACAAAACCTGTTTTGAATTTCAACTCACGCAAACAAAAGAAAGTTGCAATGCAAGCTCTGGAAATAAATTTGTGGAATTTTATTTTTTACATTTTATTGAGAAAATATGATGCATCGGTGGACCCTCGCTACTTTTCGTCCACCCCAGCTAAGTTTTCATTTAAATTTACTATTTCTGGACCCCGGAGAGTCATAGTCATTTGTAAATGTTTGTGTGAGATTTTGAAAGAAAAAATAAAACTATTTGTTGTTTCGAAACGTCAATCCTGTTTCTGGATTTCATTGCATAGAATTCATATGAAAACCTGCAAAAAATGAATTACATGCGCCTCATCAACATCTAGTAAAATTCAGTAGTCTGCACTATTTTTTTTAAAGCTCAATAAAAAAATGACAGCTGACGTTTTAAACAAGCAAAAAAAACTGTTATAAGTAATATCTTGGAAGGTGTTTTCTGTTAGAAAGCCACTCACATATTTTTTTTAGAAAGATATTTGAAAGGCCTGTTCGATGAGTTATATAGCTTGAAGATCTTACAACACAAAGAGACAAAGAGACTTGGAAATTAGATTTTTTTTTGTGATAATCTGACTAACCTGTAATTTTAGTGTTTTTTAAGATTTCCTGTAAGCTATTGTGTTTCATATGTTTATTGAAGCTTTTAAAAAAACACTAGAATTATTTCTTTAAATACGAAAAAAATCATTTATTCATGTTCGACTTCTTCTTCCAGGCCTACATCCGGCAGCTCGCGGAATGGCTCGCGAACCAATCGGCCTCGTCGCTGGTCGCGTCCAACGACATCTACAGCCTGCCGCCGTGTCGGCCGTGCTTCTACCCGAGCTACCAGACGGAAAGCGCCGGCGGTCCCGCGGCCACCATGTCCCACAATCCGTACAGCAAACGGAACTCCGAGCTGATCAACTCACTGCTCAGTCTGCCCAAGGACATGAACAACGCCGGCAAATAGGGTGGTTCATAGGTTGTGCTGCTGCAGGAATTTTCAGCAGGGAGTGCACTGAAGCTCTCAAATTAAAAATAAAAATCAAATTATGATCTCAAATTCGCGCAAAACCACGTGTCCAATACAATACCACCCTGCCCGAGAATGCCACTGACAATTTTCGTTCGTTCGTTCGTTAGTTCTTCTGCATTAGATAAGAGTGACGTCAAGAAAAGAATGATGCACGCAAATCCATATTGATGTTTAAGAAAGATGAAGAATGTTTAAATAAAGATACTTTGGTTGAATAATGGTGTTGTTTTTGTTTATGAGTGGGCAAATGATTCTAGGTTTTATTGTTTCGATCACGTTGTTCATCTCTGCCCACGCGCCATCTAAATAAACTTGTGATTTTATTTATACTTTTGCAGCTTATTTTAAATCACTTTGGCTATTTCTGTACTGGAAGTGCGTATATTTTTTAAAGTGTATGTTTAACCAATACAGTTTTCCACAGGCCGGCTACGAAATTACGAGAAACTATTTCGTTTGCTTTTTTTCAATTCATTTATTTTTCACGAAATAAGTAAACCTCCAAATCTTTAATCATAGCTTATTTCAACACTCAGAATGAGCAACGCAAATATGTTCTCTGTTCAGGACCTTTCCATTGGGGCAGCCACAGCGTGCGGGAAAGCATATAATTGGGCAAATCGTATGCTTGGTTTCACACGTTCGCTCCTCCTGGCACACACCACACGGTGAGAATACCAGACTGTCGGGACCTGCAAGTTTATTTAAAGTCGAAAATTTTAACCACCCTTTACTTTGTCGCCTTAATAAAAATTAAATACTTACAATTTGGCCGCGAAGGTTTAGAAGAAACATCAGCTATCAGGGCAACGGTGACGACTAATGCCAGGAAGATGAAGTGCTTCATTTTGAACTTAGAAGCAACAAGTGAGGTACCTATTTCCTTTCTGGTGGTTATTTAACACTGACAACGATTTCATCTCAGGAAACTCATTTTATACGTCCCTAATTTTGGTCACACGTGCGTAAGTTTATGTAAACGAAGTCATCCAACAACTGATCTAGTTTCGTAGGACGGTTAGTATAAACAGTAAAGTGATTAACACTGATTAAGCATTTGGGTTGGCGATAACTGAAGTAATCGCACTTTACACACTAAAACCTCTGTGGCTTAAAACCTTTTTGTTTGCTTCTTTACTGTCCTGAAATTCATTTGAGCAATTGGGTACTAAAGCCCTATGTAAATTTTTATGTACAACGGTAAAAAACACGATTAAAAACCATTTCTGATCTTTTTTTTTTTTTCATTTTATTGCAAAAAAAAAAAAATTGACAAAACAACATTTTTTCGATGGATCAACTATGGTCCCCTTGGAACGAGCTGTCAGGTATAGGAATTTTCTGTCAAGAAGGACCGCGAGGTTAATTTTTCAAAATTGATTTAAAAAGCCATTTTAAACTCTCTGTGGTCGAACAAAGGGTCATCGTACTCAGAAAAATAAGCTTTAACGATGAAAAAAATAATATCAGCAATCTAAGCTTCATTTTAGGACCCAACTCTCTGGGACTTCGGTAAATGAAAAATATTCGAAGATTGCACGTTTGGTATCATCCAAGGTTGTTAACGATAATCTATCGTTAACGTTATTTCGATAATTCTACGATAATGGACGATAAATCATTTTTAAAATCTTTCTAAAATCGACTTAATCCAACCATATCATGTTCAATTTTTCAATGCATTTACTAGAATATAGTTTTTTGAGAATTTAGTTAGTTTCAAAGTATAGATACTAGAGTGTAACAAAAATGACTTTTTGGCGGGCATTCAAGGGTTTTTTCCGGTGGGCGTATTGAGCCCAAATCCAAAATATGAGCTCGATTGGACGTAACAGGAGCTGGCGCTCCGCCCTTCAATTTTAAATGGGATTTAACCCGTAAAAAAAGATTTTTTCAAAAATGTCACTTTTTGAGGCATTTTGGCAACTGAAGCGTTTATTTTCAACATCATTAGCGTGTAGGCCAGATCCTTGCGCATCTTTTGATATATATAACATTGAAATTTGGAGCAACCTGGAGCTCGGTACAGACCATCAAAGTTTGGCATTTTTTCGAAAAATCGGGCCCGGCAAAATCAAATGGCGTCTAGGGCCTCGCGAGGCGCGACGCATATCTTTTTTGCCGGGACCGATTTTTCGAAAAAATGCCAAACTTTGATGGTCTGTACCGAGCTCCAGGTTGCTCCAAATTTCAATGTTATATATATCAAAAGATGCGCAAGGACCTAGCCTACACGCCAGTGATGTTTTTGGTAATCGCTTCAATGGCCAAAGTGCCTCAAAAAGTGACATTTTTGAAAAAATCTTTTTTTACGGGTTAAATCTTATTTAAAATTGAATGGCGGAGCGCCAGCTCCTGTTACGTCCAATCAAGCTCATATTTTGGATTTGGGCTTAGTATGCCCACCGGAACAAACCCTTGAATGCCCGCCAAAAAGTCATTTTTGTTACATCCTAATAGATACTCAAAATTGTTCACAAAATACCGTATTTTTTCGAAAGTACTCAAATTGGCATAATTTGCAATATGGGTACCAAACGGAGCGAAAATTTGTATCCTTTTTTAGCTTGTTAGAGTATTTTTGGAAAATACTACAATTTTCACATAATACAGTATTTTTTCGGAAATTCTCAAATTTTCTAAATATGCAATATGGGTATAAAACAAAGCGAAATTTGCATGCTTCAAACTAGAGGTGGGCAAAAAAGAGCAGTTCACTGAAAAGAGCGAATGAACCGTGGCTCACAAAAAAAAAGAACCGCGGTTCTTTTTTTAAACTCCGGTATTTTGAAAGAACCGTTTCAAGATGGCATGATTTTTGTTATAAATATAATTTATTGAATTTACAAAAAAATAGTATTACATTTGTTTTTGAGAATTGAAAATGTAATTTTAAATATTTCAATGCTTATTAAAATTAATCCCAAAAGTAACTGATTTTCTAAATAAAATTTAAAAAAAATTTTCATTGTGCAACTGATTCTACATTACAGTATTACCGGAATAGAAATTTGAGCATTTCAAATTGCATAATTTGCAAAATATTACCAAAAATCTACTGAATAGTTAAGAAATTTTGAAAAAAAAAATAAGTGCTTTGGTCCGATTAAACTTTAGCGTTTATAGACTTTATCGATTAAATCAGAATGTAGAAAAGAGTTCACAGCATATTTTCAGCATTAGTTCAATTCTTGCAGAAATAAACCCAATTTTAAAATTAATAGCATTTTTTCCAGCATCCTAGATTTAAGTTTAGATGCCATCCAATTACTCGAATGTTAAGGTTCGAGTTTGTTTTTCAAGGGCATCTTTTCGTTTTCAGTTTTATTTTTTTTACCAAATAACTTATAAAATTCCAATGAGAAAAAACTTATAAAATCACACGATTCTTAAAAAAAACCTTTTCATCCAAATTTTGAAAAAGAGCGAAAGAGCCTTTCAAAAGAGCGGCTCTTTTTAATGCGCGAACGAAAATGAGCGGCTCTTAAAAAAGAGCGGTTTTGCCCACCTCTACTTCAAACATACATTCAAATTTTGTAAACCCATATTGCAAATTATGGAAATCTTAGTAGCTTAAAAAATTGCGATACTTTGTGAAAATTTTGGTGATGTAACGCAAAACATTATCAAGTGATAATACATTCAAAATTTCTCTCTAAAAAAGCTCTACGTAAAGTTTTATGTACAACGGTAAAAACACGATTAAAAATCATCTATGAATACTTTTTTTCATTTTAATGCAAAAAAAAATAATTGAAAAGACAACATTTTTTCGATGGATCAACTATGGTCCCCTTGGAACGAGCTGTCAAGTAGGACCTTTTCAAGAAGGGTCGCAAGGTTAATTTTCAAGAAGGGTCGCAAGGTTAATTTTTTAAAATTGATTCAAAAATCCATTTTAAATCCATAGCTGTTGTACAAAGGGTCACTGTACTCAGAAAAAAAAACTTTATCGTTGTGAATAATAATATAACAAATTTAAGCTTAATTGTAGTACCCAATTGTTCTGAACTCAAAATCAATGAACATTCGTTTTAGTTTCTTGAGAGAAAAATGAAAAAAATATTGCTGACGGGTTCAGCATTTTAAAAGTGGAATTATTTTTTTCTGAAGGATTAAAAAAATGTTTGCTTCTTTTAGTGTTTGTGTCCGCAACCTTTAAAAAAGATAGAAAAAATCAATACTATATCTTGGAAACGGGGTACTTTATCAAAAAGGTACTTTTCGTACTTTTTGATTGCAAATTTAATTTTACATAAAAAAATAAGTTTTATGTAAATTTCGATTTTTTTCAAAAATCACAATTTTTTCTAAAATTCATCATTTTTTGACGGTGAACCAATCTTAAGCGAAGTAGCTTGGTTCCAAGTATTTTATTTCCCAAGCATGCTTTTTTCCAGAATTTTTTAATTGGAATGTAATTTTATTAGAGATAAATAAAATAAATGTATAGAATTCGGTTAGACGAGGTCAGATGATTTTTTTTTTATAAATATTACTTTGTTTTTTATAACTCGTCCAATATTCAGGTAAGAATATCTTAGCAACGATCTTCAAAGTCATAAAATGGAACATTAGTTAAATCCCAGATATCTTAAATGAATATTGGATGCTAGAGGAAATATAATCTTTCTCGGCACAATCCTATTATCAGCTTATCAAAACTTTCATCATGAATTACAACTCTCATAAAATGTTTTTGACTAATTCAAAGTAATCAATAGCTCAAATAACAAACTGCAAATGTGACGAGTTTAGATCGATAAGCTTAGTGTGACGGATATGGGCACATTTCCCCTATTAGTTGACACTCAAATAAACTTTTTTTTGCTTGTTTTTCTATCCGAGATTATATCTCAGCAAAAATTTGGTCCAATCTTCTTTTTTAAGCAAATTTACAACAAGGTTTGCAATGGTGGTCGAGCCTTATCATGACGTCTACAGGTAATAAAAGACACAACTCTGCTTGTGAAAAGTGTTCTGTTCGATGCAATAGTCATCATCAAAAGCAAATCTTTGGATGTTCATCAAGAGAAAAAATCCGAAGGGAGCATGGTTCTCTTCTCTCGCGCACGAAAGATCGGTTAGAGGAATCTAAAAAAATCATTATCTTGATTATTCGGCGGAACATCTTTTTCACTACTACACTACAAGTGTAACGTTACACGTCGAAAAATGACCTGTCACATTTTGTAGATGGGCAATGTGTGTAAACAAAGTGAAATAAATAATTTTAAGTGGTGCTGACAAGTTAATTTATAAAAAAAAAATCATCAGCAGACTGATTTCCTAGGAGAATTTCGGGAGCGATTTTCTTTTGCGTGATTCGCCTCCTCTCTCTTTCGATAATGAAGAAAGTCCGCAAGCGAAATTGATTGTTTTGCAAATTTCAAGTTTTTTTTAATGGTAACGCTTAGAAACACAAACATTGTCACTGTTTAGAATTTTGTTGCGGAGACAGCCACAGCGCGGGGGATAGCACTTGAAGATACAAATTTGATTTGAAGTTGCACAAGTTCTCTCCTCTATACACTCCGCACATCTGTTGAAAACCGTAGACTCGATTAGCCGAAGCCTCGTTTATCCGAAGTTTCGATTATCTGAAGTTCGATTGTCCGAAGGTTTGTATAGGACTTCGGATAATCGAATCACGAACAAAAAAATGTTTTTTTTCGTTTTTTTCTTTTTTTTGTTTTAAACATCAAATTCGAGTTCTGCGACCCCATTTTAGTCAAATTTGAATAGTTGATTGCTTTTTAAGAGCGAGTCCACGAACAGGGCATACCCCTTTGTATGGGACGTCGTTTGGACCTCACCAATCTGCCTAAAATTTTCAGGGGTTGTTTGTACATATAAAACTAGCATCTGGCCAAAATATGAGCACTCTAGGTCAACGGGAAGTGGGTCAAATCGGGACACAAAGTTTGAAGGTTCAAAAACGTCAAAAATCTTAAAAAGGCTATAACTTAGGCAAAATTAAATTTATTTTCAAAATTCAAAATGCATCTGAAAGGGCTTAAAAAATGCAACAAAATGCAGGATAGAGCATCCCAATTGGTTAAAACTAAAGGGAGTAATTGGCATTTTAGTGAAAAAATAGCATAATTTTCAAACTCAAATGAAAAAGTGTTCCATCCAGATATCAACTCGGTTCGACCTGCAGCTTGTAGGGGACATCCGGGACTACCATCTGAGACAGAGAACGCTTTGGGTAAGGCAGTTTAACATATTAAATAGACACATTTCTCCCTGCATTTTGTTGCATTTTTTAAGCCCTTTCAGATGCATTTTGAATTTTGAAAATAAATTGAATTTTGCCTAAGTTATAGCCTTTTTAAGATTTTTGACGTTTTTGAACCTTCAAACTTTGTGTCCCGATTTGACCGACTTCCCGTTGACCTAGAGTGCTCATATTTTGGCCAGATGCTAGTTTTATATGTACAAACAACCCCTGGAAATTTTAGGCAGATTGGTGAGGTCGATGCGAGATGGGTATGCTTTGCTCGTGGACACGCTCTTAAATAATAAAATGCATTTTTTCAATATTTCGTCACCGCCATATTGGCCGCCATCTTCGATTAAAAAAAATGTAAATCACTTTAGCGTAGTTTAGGGGTCATACTTAAGCTCGACAATCAAAAATAAGACAGCCAAAAAAATTTTTTTCCGTGATTCGATTATCCGAAGTTTCGATTATCCGAAGTGAAATTTTTCCGAGGCCTTCGGATAATCGAGTCTGGACTGTAATCAAGACGACTCTTTTTTCCAGTGATTTGTTATGATGTCTAGATGATTCTAGAATTTTGCAGAACTCAATTTGATCAAATCTGTAATTTTTGCGATCAAAAACATCGTTCCAACTTTTTTTTTCGCGTGTAAAAAAATCGCCAAAAATTCCGCGGAGGCAGTCGTTTTGAAAAAGTTGGAACGATGTATTCGGTCGCAGAAATTAAAGATTTGTTCAAATCAAGTTCTGCAAAATTTTAGGATCATCTAGACATTCTTACAAATCTCTGGAAACAAGAATCGTCCCGATTGGTTGAATTATGCCCGAGATCCAGCGAGTTGAAGTTACCGTTCCAACTTTTTTGGGACACTGAAATAAAAAAAAAGTACCAAATTCCTAAATTCTAGGAATTTTGCCTCCTTTCCTTATTAAATAATCCAAAAAACCCGATTACTAAATAAGGAAAATTAGTTTTTTTATTTTTGTTATGTTATGTTCTCTTTTAAGGAATACTTTTCAACAGAGACACACGATAATAACGATAATGACGATAATAAACAAGCTGCCAAATCAAATGTCGGTTTTATAACCACTAGACTGAACTTAATAAACAAACTTACCTAACGCGTGCCACCCGAACGGAGATGCTAAGGAATGGACTCATTTTTGGCAATATCTTGCTTTGAGCAAAATTACTAAAATTATTATTATTTTTTTCTTTTTGGAGAGGTGTGCCGACATGTCATGCAATATTAATTTCATAAAAAGTTATTTCCTCTTAACGGCAGTGATGTGTACTATCTCTGGTCAATAACATCATCTTTCGTTATCTCTATCCAAATGCTTAATCAGTAGTATCACTTTGCAGTTTGAACCGAGTTTTGAACTCATCGTCGTACACAGTATTATGTTAACGTTTTATATAATGAAAATGCACCTGGAATCGAATCTGCATAAAACGGACCCGCAGCAAAGGAATCAATGCCAGTTTGGAATTGTTTCTGCACCAGAAAATCGCACATCGCCTCGAGATTATCATGAAGTTCTTCATATTTATTGCATTTGTCGTCATCGCATTGGTGGCTGGTGTATATTCGAAGCCTTCTCGAGATTGTAAGTTTTGATTATGGTCATTATTTTGTAAAATTCAATTAATTAAATTAAAAAAAAAACATTCAGGTCCAGCCGGCATGGAGTATCATCCATGTGGTATTTGCCAAGAGGAGCGAACTTGTGAAACCAAAGGTCGTCCTTGCCCTATAGTTTGCTTTCCCGCACGCTGCAGTTGCCCCTACGATAAAGTTCTTAATAGAAACAATGAATGTGTTTATATTGACCAATGTTAATAGAAAACGGAAAAATGTTTAAACGTTGCAAGCGTAATGAAAAATTGAGAAATTTCTAATTACTGTGAAATAAATTGATATTCACTCAGAACAGTTTTTTTTAATAACGAAGAAATTCGGAAATTCAATATTCGAAGACACATATAAAAACACTATTATTAAATTTTACCCGGATTAATATATCACTATTTCAACCTATGTTTCTAAAGTTAGAAAGCAGTCAGGCTTGTTGTCTTTTATAATTCAGCCGAGCTAATTAAACGCAATTAAATCAACCATTAAAAAAATTATATTGTGTACAAATTAAGGCAAAAGCCACTCGATTTTTCGGTCAAAAGTTATTTTATAAACTGGAATTCATAGATCAAATTCATAAACTTTACAGCGAAAATTTCAATCGTCACAACACCAATGGTCGTGAGTTCGAATCTCAAGATTTATAAACATTTATTTAAAGAGTAGTGTGGGTTCTTTTTGATCGTTTTGTTTCCGTTAAGTATTTAAGTAAGTAATAGGGTCTAGCGAATCCCATAAATTTAGTTTTTATGTAAACCATCACTGCACAGTGGTCCGAAACCGAAATCTAGCGTGACAAAATTGATAGCGGCCACACGTTAAGATTTAGAGCTTTGGTGTCTTCGGGACAAATTGAGGCATTTTTTGGTATGGTGGACATTAGGGTGGTCCAAATTTTAGGGTGGTTCATAATTTTTATTTTGGCGGGATGACGGGATAGCGCTTTGGTGTCTTCAGAAAAGTTGTAGGCAACACCATTCTGAGCAACTTTGCTGAAGAGCACAAAGCTCTATCTTCAAACGGGAAGTTTCTAGAGCCATTTTTGTAATTTAGGTTGAAGTGTTTATGAAAAAATTAGTTTTTTGAATTTATCAACTCAGGCTTGTGTCGTAGCGAGTTGGTGTCTTCTAGATATTTGTAGAGCTTATCAAAACACACATTTATCTTTCAATAGAGCAAAAATCGGACATTTTAAACGAAAGTTATAGCCAAAACACGACGAAAAAGACGCCATTTTGAAATGTGAATAACTCGAAAAGGTGGTGGAGTTTGACCTCGCTCTTAGAAGCATCTAAAAGTACACATTCTAGAGTACATTTGCTGAAAATATCTCGGAGGTTTTTTTTTGTTTAACTTATTCAATCTCAAATTGAAAATAAGCATTTTTAAATCGTTTTTTGCCCATAACTTTTGATAGAATTGACCAAAATTCATTTTTCAAGAATAAAAATGTTAATTTTGACAAGCTCTACAACTGTCTAGAAGGGCCCAAAAATGTAAAAGAAGAAACAAGTTTTGGCTGACATATTTCAGGAATCAACAAAATAATTAAATTTATTCCTGAAATATCCTGAAAAACTTGAAATTTGCAAAACAATCAATTTCGCTTGCGGACTTTCTTCATTATCGAAAGAGAGAGGAGGCGAATCACGCAAAAGAAAATCGCTCCCGAAATTCTCCTAGGAAATCAATCTGCTGATGATTTTTTTTTTTTTGTAAATTAACTTGTCAGCACCACTTAAAATTATTTATTTGAAAAAGATGTTCCGCCGAATAATCAAGATGATGATTTTTTTTAGATTCCTCTTACCGATCTTTCGTGCGTGAGAGAAGAGAACCATGCTCCCATCGATTTTTTCCTCTTGATGAACATCCAAAGATTTGCTTTTGATGAACAGGAACATTTAGGAATTTGGTACTTTTTTTTTATTTCAGTGGAGGCTTGGGCGTCCGTGTAAGTTGGACATTAGCCTGTCCCATTTTGAGGTCATGTCGAGGAATTTCAGGTGCTCACTTCTTAAATGATAGATTATGATGTTAGGAACAATGTTTTCTTAGACAAGAAAAAATAATAAAATACTTTCTCGCACCACTAGTCGATTTACGGAAAAGTCACTTTTTTGAACAAATTTTCTAAAATCGCTTGGAATCAATACAAAAACTGATTCGATCTGGTGAGTATTATCTTCAAACGATAGGTTTTTGTCCATCGATTAAGATGCACTATCAATATTGGACCAAAACCTAAGTTTTTGGACTCTCCCAGGCGGATTTATGTCGAAAAAATCGCATTTTTTCGAAACTTTTTTCAGAAATGCTCATTTAATTTAGGGTAGCCTGTTTTTCCTAGTAAAACCAATACATGCAGCTTGTAGGAAATTTCATGGCGAACATTTTTCCCTCTGAGAAAATGCAATTTCGACACTCCAAAGCCGAGATATTTGAGTTTTAGTGAGAAAAAAAGCGACAATTGGGTCCTAAAATGAAGCTTAGATTGCTGATATTATTGTTTACAGCGATAAAGCTTATTTTTCTGAGTACAATGACCCTTTGTACGACCACAAAGAGTTTAAAATTGATTTTTAAATCAATTTTGAAAAATTATCCTCGCGGTCCTTCTTGACAGAAAAGCTCCTACTTGACAGCTCGTTCCAAGGGGACCATAGTTGATCCATCGAAAAAATGTTGTCTTGTCAATATTTTTTTTTGCATTAAAATGAAAAAAAGTGATCAGAAATGGTTTTTAATCGTGTTTTTTACCGTTGTACATAAAAATTGACATAGGGCTTTAGTACCCAATTTTCAAAATTTCTCAGAATTCAGAAGCAAGGTCTACCAATTACACGATGTTGCAAGCATATATCTCAAAGGTCAGGGTATGCTTTCTTATAGTAATTTTGGCCGCTGAATCTGAATCTGAAATCAAATTTCGTGTAAACAGTGATGTTTTTTAGTTACACCCTTTTGGAATGTTATTTGCGTGATTAATTCGCTGCAATTCAAATTGCTTGCAAGTTCGGTCATACTTTTCTCGGTTATCGTTCCACTTCGTGTCGAAATTGCATTTTCTCAGAGGGAAAAATGTTCGCCATGAAATTTCCTACAAGCTGCATGTACTGGTTTTACTGGGGAAAATAGGCTACCCTAAATTAAATGAGCATTTCTGAAAAAAGTTTCGAAATAATGCGATTTTTTCGACATAAATCCGCCTGGGAGAGTCCAAAAACTTAGGTTTTGGTCCAATATTGATAGTGCATCTTAATCTATGGACAAAAACCTATCGTTTGAAGATAATACTCACCGGATCGAATCAGTTTTTGTATTGATTCCAAGCGGTTTTAGAATATTTTTCAAACTAACACTCAGATTCATAAACACACACATTGTCACTGTTCAGCACCTTGTCGTAGGGACAACCACAGCGCGAGGGGTAGCAAATTATGGGGCAAAGACGATCTTTGGTTCCACAAGTTCTCTCCGCGTCGCAGACACCACACGGTAGATTCTCCATGGTACTCGGACCGAAAAGTTTGATAGAACCGAATGATAAATTTAAAAAATCTATCAAATTAATTAAACAAAACTCACAATTTGGTTGGGAAGACGATACTCCTGCTATCAGGGCGAGGACGGCGAAGGCAACGAATATTGAAAGCTTCATGATGAACTCGGAGCAAGGTGAGATTTACTGATGGATGGCCATTTCAAAATTGGGATCGTTTTCGTTGCTGCAGGTCCAAACGGTTTCGATTTTCATTATGCGTTTATAATTTCCAAAGTTTGTGTAATCATGTGTTGGACAATGAGTTCAAATAAAAAATATAAAATTAAAAAAAAATCTTAATTCTAAAATTTTCAAATCAAATCATAATTTATAATTACAAATCATGAATATTTTACAGTTCAAAAATGCAAAAACAAACTTCAAAAACTTTAAAATTATTATGTTCACGTTAATTTTACCAACGGGAGCGAATGGCCCATAGGGTTAAAGTTCCCCAAATAAAATCATCAACAACATGTTCACGTGAAAGCCAACTTCATTTTTCTTTTCTCATTTCTTTTACTACGCTACAAATATTGAAAAATCAAAATTCATCAAAAAAATTAAAACTTAAAAATTCACAGATTAAAATATTTAAGAGTCTAAAAATATAAAATTTTAAATATTTAAAGATTAAAAAATTATTTCTAAACCACGTGGACACTTTTTCGGAAATTTAACTCACCCCTCTCTCGTGAACAATAGAATTTTTTTTTGAATAAGTCCTATAAACATATGAAAGAAAATAGCTAATAGAACCTTTTTAAAAAAAAGTCCATACAAAAAAAATCTTTTATATATGGAGCGTGGACAATCGCCGAACCCCCCACGTGGTTTAGGGATGGCCCCTAAGACGGTTTTTTTAAAAAGGGGAAATTTTCAAATTGTGTTAATATCCGAAAAAAATGCATTTGTCGAGCCCTACATCCTGCCAAATTTTCATCCATGCTGAAAGTTTGGTTCCAAATATTTTTTAAAGTTCCCCCTTCGAAATTGGTCCGAAAAATCAAGCGGCAAAAAATTTTTTTTTTAAAAACTTTAAAATTTCAATGAAAACAAAAGTCTAATCAACTAACCCTCTAGTGCCCAATTTATTTTTTATTTTTCCCGTGTTCAGAAGGTAATTTTGAGCAAATTTTGCTCTGCAAAAAAAAAAAACATTTCTTCTCTTGTTTTATATTTTCTTGTTTCATTTTTATTATTTTAATTCGCATTTATATTGTTTTTAGGATTTTTTCTGATAGTATTTGGCTTACCCTACCACCTCATAACATTACCTTTTGCCTATCTCGTTTTTTAGTGTTTTTACAGTCCCTTTATACATTTTTTGCTTGTTTTTCACATTTTCTACTATAGAACGATACCATCAACATTGAAATTGTAAAGAAATGGTTAGATGCATAGTCTGGTACACTACAAAAATTACTGCATCCTTATTTTCAAATATTATAGAGGAAATGCAAACATGAAATAAGTCACAGTTCCAACCTTAGAATTTCCTAAAATTTTAAGAGTTCTTCTATCCAATGCTTTTTAAACATAAAAAATTGGTTGAAAAAATATTTTTTGCCGTTTTATTTAGATCCCAGCCTAGAAGCGGGGATTGGTTGTAGAGGGTTAAACCATATTTGGCATGTTTGAGGTTGTTGTTGTTGTTGTTGATTTTATTAGGGGAACTTTAACCCTATGGGTCATTCGCGTCATGTTTGAGGTAGTTGAGTGATTCTCTACGAAATCGGTCTATTTTCTTCAATTTTAATTTTTGTATTTTTTAATCCGACTGAAACTTTTTTGGTGCCTTCGGTATGCCTAAGGCTACCAACTGTACGGATTTTTTCCTTGTCATACGGATTTTCGACCCTCTTCGCGGATTTTTAACATGCCGGAATTTTTGTAGGGAATTTTTCGCATAATTCGGATTTGTACGGAATTTTAACAACTTTTTAAACATTGAATTGCTTTTTTTATTTGGTCAAAGCTTTTGTTAGATAGACATTTTTATTTTTATTTAACTGTGAGTTTGATTAAAAAAGGGAGAGTTTTCCGGGTTTTCCTTAATTCAAACATGATTATCAATAAGTCTAGAGTTCTTTTTAAAAGGTCCTATAAACTATTGTCTTTTATATGTTGATAGGACCTTTAAAAATCTGGAATTGTTCTTTTAGAAATTCCTCACTTAATATATTTATCCATTAAAAGATCCAAAGGCCATCTAAAACTTGTGAAAACCTTTGAACATTTTAATTAACAAATCTAGAGTTTTTTTAAAGGTCCTATAAACTGTTGTGTTTCACATGTTATAGGACCTCTTCAATAGATTTTTTTGGAAATGTGTTCGTAAAAACACTGAGAACGATATTATTCGTTAAAACAAACTTGACATTTCGTAAACTTTTAAACTTTTAACAAAAAATTAAGGACACAATGTTTTGATTCCAATCACGGTTTATTTTATGAATACTTTTAAACGTGCAAGTCATAAGCACTCTGATAGCATTTTGTGAAATTTGTTAGCAGTAAAAATGACACAGTTTTATATTTTTAATTCTCAAATTTATTTAATTTAATTTATATAAATAATTCCTTGACAGTTTTTGTTATACCATGCTTTCATATCGGCAAAGTGTACGGATTTTTGCTCAGCAAGAGTTGGTAGCCTTAGGTATGCCCAAAGAAGCCATTTTGCATCATTAGTTTGTCCATATAATTTTCCATACAAATTTGGCAGCTGTCCATACAAAAATGATGTTTGAAAATTCAAAAATCTGTATCTTTTGAAGGAATTTTTTGATCGATTTGGTGTCTTGGGCAAAGTTGTAGGTATGGATACGGACTACACTGGAAAAAAATGATACACGGTAAAAAAAAATTGGTGATTTTTTATTTAACTTTTTTTTGGATGAGACTTGAAAAACATCAATTTTCCAGTTTTTAAACCTTTGCATTGCAGTATCTCAGTAACTAAAGGTCGTATCAACAAAGTCCCAAGAAGCAAAATATAGAAAATTTTCTCAGCTTTTCAAAAATATTTTTTCTAAAAGTGTGCAAACATGTGCACTAATTAAAAAAAATGAAAAACTGCGACTATTTTCAAAAAAGTCACCTAAATATGGATTTAACTTGAAAACGGTGCACTTTATCAAAATTTCACTAAAGTACTTTTTGATTGCAAATTTAATTTTACATCGAAAAATGAAGTTGAAAAATTTTTGCGACCAATATTTCGATTTTTTGAAAAAATCAGTATTGATTCAAAAATTCATAACTCACTCAATGATTTTTTGCACAACCTGGAAATTTCTGAAAAGTTGGCATTTTATGTCCTCTAAAACATATATAAAAAAAAAAGTGTGTTTTTGCAAATTGAGTTTTAGTGATAAAAAGTTAAATAAAAAATCACCAATTTTTTTTTTACCGTGTATCATTTTTTTCCAGTGTAGTCCGTATCCATACCTACAACTTTGCCGAAGACACCAAATCGATCAAAAAATTCCTTCAAAAGATACAGATTTTTGAATTTTCATACATCATTTTTGTATGGACAGCTGCCAAATTTGTATGGAAAATTATATGGACAAACTAATGATGCAAAATGGCTTCTTTGGGCATACCGAAGGCACCAAAAAAGTTTCAGTCGGATTAAAAAATACAAAAAAAATCGAATGACCGAAATCCTAGAGAACTGCTTAGTTGCAAAATATTTTGAATTTTCATGAAATCGCCCCCCCCCCCCCCCCCCCCACTTTGGTTCGATTTAAGGAGTCAAGAGACATAAACCGTATGCAAAAAAAAAAAACTTTAGAAAAGGTAACAACCCATTAGTCTACATTTTCTTCTCAACATCATAGTCCAGGCCATAACCGAGCTCCTGAAACAAATTTGTCCTCGATCAGATGTACCGTGAAGAGCATGAGCATGAGCATGGTTGACTGCCAATGAGCTGCTACTCCGTTATTGACAGATCAGCTGAAGTTAAACAATGAATCAAAAATGATCAGTGGGAGCCAACCATCCGTTCACTGTTTAACCTCTGAAGATCCCTACTTTATTAGTCAATACCGGCGCCCTCCCAAGAAGCCTGCAGTTCAACGAAAGGGAGGAATGTTAGTCCGATAGTTGAAGTTGCAGACTCATCAAGCACATAGTTTTTCGCTATATACTTGTTGATACCGCTTGAGACCGTTGAATCCACAGCATCACCTTCAAGCATCACGTGATTAATATTTTTTTGGGTTAGT
This sequence comes from Culex pipiens pallens, assembly GCF_016801865.2. Classification (NCBI taxonomy): domain Eukaryota; kingdom Metazoa; phylum Arthropoda; class Insecta; order Diptera; family Culicidae; genus Culex; species Culex pipiens. The sequence goes on from NC_068939.1 coordinate 72,348,819, forward strand.
AGGATAAGGTATTGGCTTTTCGATGCCTCCCGAGCTACGACGCTATGGGGAGGACTTTCATAACAGACCCGTCGGCGAGCCTTCCGAGCAACGATGCTATGGGAAGGTCTTTCTGGTTAACACAAAAACTCACTCACACACAGTTATTTTGCTCCACTATTAACTCAACGATCCAAATTGTCAGTGCGTCTTTCATTCATTATATAGAAATGGCAAAAAATAAAACCTTATTCGAAAAATTTAAACACAATCCACCCGACGCCGTGCCTTCCGATCAACGATGATATAGGAAGGGCTTAGAAAGAAGGGCACAAAAGAAATCACTTTTCACTCCGAATATTTTTTACGACCACGCGCTCCCTTTGCCAATTATGCACTGATGACGCTGCATTTTCAGAGGGCAATCTTCTCCTCGCAGCACACAATACACGACAAAAATGCGAAACAAAAGGCAAACACCAAAAAAAAATCACTTTTCACTCCGAATATTTTTTTACGACCACGCGCTCCCTTTGTCAATTATGCACTGATAACGCTGCATTTTCAGAGGGCAATCTTCTCCTCGCAGCACACAATACACGACAAAAATGCAAAACAAAAGGCAAACACAAAAAAAAAAAAAATCGCTTTTCACTCCGAATATGTTTACGACCACACGCTCCCTTTGCCAATTATGCACTGATGACGCTGCATTTTCAGAGGGCAATCTTCTCCTCGCAGCACACAATACACGACAAAAATGCGAAACAAAAGGCACACACAAAAAAAAAAATCACTTTTCACTCCGAATATTTTTACGACCACGCGCTCCCTTTGCCAATTATGCACTCCTCGATCAGATGTACCGTGAAGAATTTAAAAAGTTGCCCTAACGATTGCTCGTTCATCACACATCGCCTATCATGATTATCCTTGCTAAGGGGTCATCCATAAACCACGTAGACACTTTAGGGGGGGTGTGGTTTGGCGATTGTCCACGCTCCATACATAAAGGATTTTTTGTGTGGGGGGTGTTGAGATTTCAAAAAAAAAAGTGTCCACGTAATTTATGGATGGTCTCTAAGCTTTTGAAAGAAATATTGTTTTTTTTTTTAGTTGAGTTAAAACATTTTTCCGTCTTTTATTAACATTCGTTACCAAAAACACAGACATTGTTACTATTTAGAACTTGACCGCTGGTACAGCCACATCGCGGGAAACAAATCATAGGGCAACGACGATCTTTGGTTTCACATGTTCGCTCCTTTTGGCAATAACCACATGGTTGAAACACCATGCCAGCGGGACCTGTTTTTTTTTAAGAAAAAAATGCAAATATTTGAAAGTAATATCATTAATCAAAACTTACAATCTCGAGAAGGCTTCGAATATGCACCAGCCACCAATGCGATGACGACAAATGCAATAAATGTGAAGAACTTCATGATTATCTTGAAGCGATATGTAATTAGCTGGTGCAGAAAGAATTCCAAACTGGCATTGATTCCTTTGCTGCAGGTCCGTTTTATGCAGATTCGATTCCAGTTGCACTTTCATTATGGTACAACGATGAGTTCAAACTGTGAAGTGACTCTACTGATTAAGCATTTTGATGGAGATAACGAAAGATGATGTTATTGACCAGAGATAGTTTGCGTCTATAAATGGATGATATTCACAAAGAAAATAAACCACATAACTTTTGATGCCACGCACTGCCACAAAGTAGGTAGTAGGTTTTGAAATAATATGTCTACACTTTTTTTTTATAAGACCCTATAAACAAATGTAAACATTGAGTGTATCCCGCTTACTCCGATGGACATTGGCATAAGATGTGATAGGATTAAATTCAATGTTTACATTTGTTTATAGGACCTTATAAAAAAAAGTTTAGAAATACTCACCATTTTATTTTCAAAAAAAAACCTTTTTTTTAATTTAGAACATGAGCGAGCTCAAATTTACATTTGTTTTTATTACTATAATAACAAATAATTTTGACAACGATTTTTGAAAATAAATATTTTTATTAGGTATTTAGTAGTTAAGTAAAACAAAAAAAAATACACTAACACTCGGAATCATAAACACACACATTGTCACTGTTCAGCACCTTGTCGTAGGGACAGCCACAGCCCGAGGGGTAGCCAATTATGGGGCAAAGTCGATCTTTGGTTGCACAAGTTTTCTCCGCGTCGCAGATACCACACGGTAGATTCTCCATGGTACTCGGACCGAAAAGTTTGATAGAACCGAATGATAAATTTAAAAAATCTATCAAATTAATTAAACAAAACTCACAATTTGGTTGGGAAGACGATACTCCTGCTATCAGGGCGAGGACGGCGAAGGCAACGAATATTGAAAGCTTCATGATGATCTCGGAGCAAGGTGAGATTTACTGGTGGATGGCCAATTCAAAACTGGGATCGTTTTCGTTGCTGCAGGTCCAAACGGTTTCGATTTTCATTATGCGTTTATAATTTCCAAAATTGTGTAATCATGTGTTGGACAATGAGCTCAAAAAAATAAAAATAAAATCAAAATTCTAAAATTTTCAAGTTAAAGCAAAATTTATAATTACAAATCTTGAAAATTTTACAATTCAAAAATGCAAAAACCAACTTCAAAAAATTCTCATGTTCACGTTAAAGCCAACTTTATTTCTTATTTTACAACGCTACAAATATTTAAAAATCAAAATTCAAAAAATAATAATATTAAAACTTTAAAATTCATATATTGCAATATTTAGGATTGTAAAAATTTTGAGATTAAAAAAATATTTAAAAATTTAAAATTGAGCTATAAAAATATAAACTCCAAAAAAAAAAATCAGAAATTCTAAAAAAGGGAAATTCTATAAATTATTAAAAACTTAAATTGCAGGCCACGGATTCAACATTTCAATGAAAAAAGTGTTGTAAAATGCATTACACACCAGTACGCTTGATTTTCAATCGTAAGTTAAAAAAAAAATCCCTGTTTTGGATATTTTTTTTTGCGATACTGTGCATCGGAATTTAAAAACAAAATATTTTTCAACAGTCAGGCTAAACATAGTTTGCAACAAAGGAAATGCATTTTAAATAGCTTTCAGTCGATTGCTCGTCTATTTCCATTAAATTTTTTTTTTTTTAGTCTGGAGCAAAGATCCCATAACTGAAAATATTTTTAATGGATTGCTCCGACAATTTTACATAACATATAAAAAATGGACGATGTTAATTAACAGGATTCTGAGATTTTATTTCTGTAATTCTGTAATTTCGGAATACATTCGTCCGGCTTCAGCTGAAGATTCATGCTGTCCTATGTTGCATGTTCGAGTGTAGACCTACGGAAAACCTTGCCGCGAGGAGAGGTGTGTGAACCGGTACACGAGCCACCTACGACATAATTCCTCGGGCGGCCCAGGTCAACTCGAAGTTACCCCAGGCACCCCCAGTGCAGGACACATTGGGGGTAGAAAGCGGATAGATATTTCAGTGAATACAATAATTATGACAATATCGTTTCATATAATCCTCATTCCTTGATCTTACCTTTTGACACTATCAAACCTAGCAATATTACTATTGCATCTTACCATTCCTTTTTGATAGTGTCAACTTCAAACCTTCATCCATTGTGCAATTAACACATAATTTCCGCTATATTCTTCATGCGGAATCGTCGTCTACATTCTACGCCTTATTATCACTGAACCACGGCGCGATATTGTTCTCACATTTTTTGAGCTTCAACGACCGATTGTTATTCACGCACTTATAAAAATACTTGTTCTGTTTCGCGGCTTTGTGAAAAATACACATGTGTTGGCTGATACAATGACTTTTTTTTTCTTTTGCTCTGTCTGTTGACGTCTAAGACCGTAGAAGATCCATCTCGACAATGACTTTTTCGGTCATCGTATGCTCGCAAGGTGCATGAAAGAGAAAAAGAGAAAAAATGGGATAAGTACAATGTAAAATAAAATCGAACATTGAATAACAGACTAACACAGAAAGAAAGAATACAGAAACCTTATTTTGCAACTAGACAGAACTACCAACTTGTAACGAGAAGTTTACAAGAAAACAACTGAAGTTGTGAAATATGGGACAGGACAAGCAAACTAGAATAGTTAATATATATAATAAAACAGATTGAACGTACCTTTAATCATATTAATAACAGTTATGCCCAAATTTCTTACCAATTTTTTCAGCAGTTACATTTCTACAATAATGTATTGCGATTTCAAGATTGAAGAATAGAGTAGTTAAAGTTTGTGAGGTAAGGGACAAGTTATAGCAATAGCAAAATAAATAGATGGATAGATTTTACTAAATTTTATCTTAAAATAATAGGAAAAATCTAGCTTGTTTTGAAAATAGCCAATGCACCAAGAGCAAACATACAGCATGTCACGTTCACACCGTATGGAGTAAATGTGATAAACTATATGTCCACATTCGGCGCATCACCTTTTTCAAAATACAGGAAATGATAGAAGGAAGGCTCCATTATGTAGAGCGGAAGGCTTCTGCAACACTTAGAACTCTGAAATAAGAGAGAAAGACAAATATTAAAATTGTGGTATTATCACTAAATCCTATCATCCTTTCACCCCCCAAGACATGGTTTATCCTTCGTGCCTTCGTGTCTTGGGTGATGGCGAATTCTGCCTAGAATTCACAACAGGACCTCCCTCGGCTCCAGTTTACAACATGACAGCGACGAGAACACAGCCGAATGGGAGTTGACAGTATCAAATGCATGCTATACCCTTTGCTTTGCTGGATACTTACTAATAGCAAAGGGCGAGAGTCCTGCGACTCTCAGCAATCATGAATACTGCCCATTTGCCACATAAAATTTTTGCTTTACGAAAAAAAAATTTTTTTTTTAGTTTATGGGGGCTCCATAAACTTAAAAAATATTTGCAACGGCCTAAAGTGCAACAATAAATGGATAAATCGTTACAAATGGATATTTTCAACCATTATTCCTCCAATTTTAATAAAAAATTTCACAATGGTCTGACGAAATGTCATGAGTTTGAATCCCGAGGTGCAAGGGTTTTAAGTGCAAAATAAGAAAATGGTGCTCTTAAATGTATGCAATATCTATGTTTTTGCTGTTTTTACAGTTTTCTACTTTTATCAAATTTGGACGTTTTATAAATAATTTCCAGAAATTTTTGATAAAAATTTAAACGAAATTATAATTTCCGAGAAAAAAAATCACCTCGCGAGCCACGTTCGACCCGCGGGTCATACTTTGGTCACCCCTGATTTGGAATTAAAAAAAAAATCAACTCAATCTTTAAACGTAGAAATAAAAAAAAAATCAACTCAAAACATTCCAATCAAATTATATTGAATTTCCTTCTCTTCGAGTTTTTTAGTTTTTAAAATATGGTAAGATTCAAAGGGACCATTCATAAACCACGTGGACACGTTGAGATTTCCAAAAAAAATGTCCACGTGCCACGTGGTTTGTGGATGGGTATAAAACGAAGCGAAATTTAGTATGATTTTTCACTGTTCTAGTATTTTTTCGAAAGTACTAAAGTTTTCACCAAATTGCTTTTTTTTTGTATAATCATATTTTTATAATTTGCATCATGGGTACCAAACGAAATTTGGTATGCTGTTTCAGTTTTATTATTTTTTTGTTAAATACTAGAATTGTCACAAAACACCATATTTTTTAAGTACTCAAATTTTCATAATTTGCAATATGGGTATCAAATTATTTGAAATTTTGCCTGCATTTTCACTGTTTTTTGAGTGAAATATTAAAATTTTCACAAATTACCGTATTTGTGAAAGTACTCAAATTTCCATTAATTTAATTTATATTTATTTAGTTTTTCTTTTCGATGTACCGTCAGTGGGGGTGACTATGGGTAAAAAACGATACACCTCTCGTAATTTCTTAATAACAAAAACAATTTAAATAACATCGAAAATCTTTCAACGTAGATTTGTTCTTAGATAGTTTACTAACATTTTCCCAAAATATGGTGGACACTACCTAAAATGCCAAAAGTTTGAAAATTGACCCAATCTCACCCCTTAGAGGTTGTGACATTGGGTCAAATGATAGTAAAATTAAGCTCAAATACAACGATATGGTAAAAACAAGTCATCCAACAGTGTTTCTTGTTCGAGGGAATCGTATTGACATGCTACAATGTTTGAAGTAGAGATTTTAAAACATTTGGATAGTTTTCGAGCAATTTCAACAAAAATATTAGAAAAATGATTTTTCGAAAGGTCATTTTTGGCCAAAAACGTACCTCAACAACAAAAATAAAATAAAATAATAAAAATATTATTATTTTTTCAAAGAATGGTAGAAGACTGTTATCAGGAGAATCTTTCGATTAAGGGAAAAGATTGTGGGTTAAGGAAAAAGAAAACACTTTGTTTGATTGTATAAGAACGTAATTTTATTAGTGATTTTATCGCAAAAAAAACAGGAATGACTCTTTCCAGTCACAGAAAAGCACATTACAACTAAGTTCATTTTCGTTTATAAATAAGGAAAAACAAACTAATGACGAAATTGCTTTCCTTTACAGTAATTTAAAACATATCAGTATAAAATGCTAGGCGACATTGTGTGTGTGTGTTACATCTTTTTTTTACTAAGCTTAAATTGCTACACCTAGTAGTACTAGACACAGATATGCAATTGCAGCTCCTCGAGCTCCCCGTGAGGTCGAGGTCCGAGCTTTGAACAAGAATTAAAAATACGATTTAGCAGCGAATCTCTTGTTTGAAGTTGCTTCCGGTACATTTGTTTCATTTCCTTGCATACACTGGTTGAATATAAATAAACGACGTCTTTAGTTTTTTTTTTTTTTGTGTTATAAATAAGAGTTAGAACATATTATTTACAATAGCAGAATTAAAATAAAAACACGTTTTTTTAAAGACTTGACTTTGAGGATTTCGCCAATTTCTCGATTCATCTCACACTTATTGCTTAAAGATTGCGCGTAATTTCCTATAAATGGGTTTTCGTCACTATATGCTGCGTTTCTTCTTTTTCTTAAATGTTGGTTTTGATTATACAAAATAGTTACGGTTTGACCACGTCGCTCAGACTATATCAGTTCACGTTTTGGGTGGTGCTGGTCTTCTTCTTCTTCTTCTTCTTCTTCTGACGAACGGACTTTGTATAGATTTACAAATATTGTTTCTTCCTAGAGCCGCGCGCACTACTACAAATTCTATCTAATCCACAAAAGAAGTATTGTTCTCAGAGTGTTGTTGGTTGTGTTTGTGTGTGTAAGTATCTCCATTTCTCTCTCTCCCTCTCGTTTGGCCACCGTTTACACATCGTCCACGTAGTGACCGTGAACGACCGCCGACTGATGGTAGCGACGCCGCGAGGCAAAGTCTTCGTTCTCCTCGTTGAGCTGGGCCGAGGCCAGCGGAACGTTGGGGCAGGACGGCGTCACCACGACCTGCTCGTAGTCGTGGACTCGTTTTCTAAAATTTAAGATTGTTTTAAATAAATTTAAGCAACTTCCCCCAAACCCGAACTTACCCAAAGCACCGGAAAACGGCATTCTTGAGCCATACGAAAAACCGAAACTCGTGCGCCAGTCCCGGTTTCACGGCCGGATTGGCCGTCCCGACGTAGAACCACACGACGAACACCGTGCCCATACAAATCAGCGCAAACACCCAGTTCACGAGCAGCATCACGAAGATTTTAATCCCCGCCTAAAATCAAACGAATTTACTTCTTCAAATCTCAACAAACTGACTCATAAAGATCTCACCCCCATCAGCGAAGCCCACCGGTTGCAAAAGCCCGAGTACCAGTTCTTGGTCTTGGAGTGGATCGGCGGCCGGATGGGCGCGATCGGCTCGTCGTCGGCGGCCGCGACCGGATCGTCCAGTTGCGAGTTGCTGTTGGTGCCGTCCCGGAACACGACCTCGCTGTTGATGGACGTACTGTTGGACATTCCGCCGTTGGCCATGGGAGTCACACCGCCATTGGCAGCGGTGCGGGCACCGCCCCCGGTAGCAGGCACGTGCAGTGGGGAGTTGGTGGGGGTCTGTAAAAAAAATAAAAACAAATTAAATATTAAAACATTACTACAAACAAGATTTACAACCGGAACCTTTTTATGCTTACCATAAGAATCTACCATCTATGCAAAACAAAAAGAAATCCATTTTGTTTTGGCACATTATTACTGTTGCTTTGAGAGACTATCACAAAATCCGAAGGTAAAATCGCATGTAAAAGCATGCACATCACCTCGTGAGACAAGGGAATTTTACACAACTGAATGTGCAGTTTTTGTGCTCACGAAAAAGTATTGCAAAATTACTGGAATCAAACCAAGCACACATAAAATCTACGTTGGTCAACAGACCCCTTTGAATGACAGTTAGGATTCACATCAATAAATAAGAACATCGTCTTTTCGATAATGTAGGTTTTCCATACAGATGACCTACATGTTTCTGCGTGTAATTATTACATGGAATAAGAGAAAAAATGTGTGTGTGATGCATGACGGATTTGGATATAATTTTCAGCGAAATATCTGAGATCCGGCCTCAGCAAAATCTAACATTTGATAGGGACTTTCGCCAAAATCTTTTTCAAGCAAAAATGTTGCAGTACTTAACTAAATTTAATAGCTTTCAATTGCCATGGGACCCCAAAACGGTTCGAATGAAACCAAAACGGACAATGTTGTATATTTTTGAAAAGTACCCAGATGTTATATTTTTTGATGAAAATGATCTTCGAATCATAAAATTATGCTACCCATGGATGCGAAATCAAAAAACTTTTCCAAGGACTCCAATAAATTGAGGATTTGACAACTCTATCTAATGTTAACAGTATATGAATTTTGTAGCATTTGTGGACATTGTTATTTAAAATAAACTATATGTCGTCGCCGTCGTGCTAACTTGTCGTACGTGCATTTTGGGCCAAGTTGAGTCAAGAACGCCATTTTGTGCAGCTCACAATGCCTCACCTTTCGACTTTTACAGATTCCCAAAATTCGATTTCAATCCTCAGATATTCAATAAAAACTAAAAACACTCCGTGCATTTTTGTCACTTTTCATATGGAAGAAGTTTCAATCTTGTCGTGCTATCTTGTCACACCCTGAAAATTGCTGCAAGTGCGATACCTGGCCAAAGGGTTTTGAGGTCAGAACGCGTTTGACACACGTACATGCTCAACTAGCGTAAACATTTTCAATTATATCTCCGACAGCCAAATTCAACCAAACTTCGGGGCAATGCACAGAACGGTCAACCAAACAAAACGTGTTTGTTATTGTTTAGATTGCGTGCTCTCGTTTTTGTTTATTCAAGGTCAAACATTAAAACGCGTTTTTCTCGGAACTGCAGAAAGCAACGTACGACATGATAGCACGACGGCGTCGATGAGAGGAAGGTCGCAACCACCTTAAGATAGTATATAATCCGTTTTTTGCTCAAATCAAGTGAAAATAGCTAAACATGGAATGAACAAGCAAGTCTCTTCGGCAGAATTATTATTTCTAGTGTACTTTTTCAAAAATGGGTTTTAATTCTGATAGGAAGTTTTGAAATAGTACGAGGGTGTATAGATTACTGAACATAAGATGACGAACTGTTTGATCAAGCGAACACCTGTGTACTAGACCAAGCCGCCGGCGGGTATGAAAATTATTCATTCATTCATTAGTTTTCCTAACAATGACTAAATTTATAATTAAAATATGAAAAAGTGGATTTTTTTAGGAGAGCTAAAAGTATTTACAGAGGATCTTCAAGATCTAAAGGTTGGTGGATGAGCCGATTACTCGTTGGTGCAAAATATGTAATTCTTAAAATATCGATAATGACTTCAACTTTTCAATAAAGTGCATGCACCAATTTAAAGCTATGTATTAACAGCTTTGTTGATCGGACTGCTGGGTGCTGAGATACATGCTTAGAGGGTGACGAGCGGGAATTCCCGGGAAATCGACCATTTTTGGAGCTCTTGATTCCCGGGAAATTTGGACGAGAGTCCCGGGAAATTTTATACTTATTAAAATATCGAAGTAAAATTTTATAAACTAATCAGAAAAACATTCGAAAAATTCGAAATGGTTTAAAACATTCGATGTTAACTTGTCGAATGTTCCAATAACTATAATTGAGACAAGCCCAATACATGTAAACCCTCAAATTTACCTTAAAGCATACTTAGCAGTTAGGTATATCCCAGAAATGAATTTTAAAGTTTTTGTTTAATTATTTGTAATAGGGAAAGCCCTTTTCAAAAAGTTCAATTTCCATATCCTCTCTCAAGCATAGCAATTTCATTTTTGATGTCAATAAGTCATTTGGTGTTTCGCATCAACCTCAATATTAGAATATATTTTGGAAGAAACTCTCTGGCAATTTGTAAAGATTGCCTAAATCTTTGTTGAGGTTCACCAATTGTGAACATTCGGGTTTTCCTGATAAATGTAAATATTTTTCAATGAATATTTTCAGTTTACCTTAAAAAAGAAAAAAAATCCATTTCAAATTATTGTTTTGAGTTGTTATGTGTCATATTGCAAAAATCCCGATACTGGGAAATAATATATTTGCTATTTTTTTACTTCACAAAAATCTTATAACAAGTTCATGCAACAAGCTTGTGCAACTTTTGAAAAATCTTTCTGTGCGAATTAAGACTCGTAAACATTTTAAACTACAATTTTGAGTCCCTAAAGCCGCAAAAAACGATCTTGTATTTGCAGATTAATAAAAAAAAATCTAAAGGTTGAAATAGTTCCTTGAAATAATGAGGCTACTTAAATAAACTGAATGAATTGTAACTGAATTCATTGAAAAGAAACAAATTTATGACCTTTCCTTTTTAAATTGTATTGGCATACTAAAAAAAACTCCCGGGTCCCGGGAATTCCCGGGAAATGGCCAAATTCAAATCTCGATTCCCGGGAAATTCAAAATCTCGAGAATCGTCACCCTCTATACATGCTCTTAAGGCTCTGGAAGGCATCATCCCCAATCGGCCATTCGGCGGCCATGTTTTTTTTTAGAAAAACATTCAAATCTTGATTCAGAATGTTTGAATCAAAAAAAGGTTTTCTTTGTGTTGTTTAAAGATGCATTTTACATATAGTGATTATTTTTTCATCTCAATTTACTATTTCTGGACCCTGAATTCAGAACCATCATTGACAGTCATTGCCCCAAAAGTTTAATTTTCAATTTTTGTTTCATTAGAAAACTTAAAACAGGTGTGCTCTTGGATGTTACACATTTGCAATTCAGAGATTTGGAGGTCTTTTCAGCTGAGATCAATTAATAAGCCTTAAGGTACATATATCTAAGTTTAGATTTTGCTAGCTAGGTGCTCTTTTAGGGGAAAAAACCTACACCCAGGTTTGGCTTTTTTAAAGGTTAAATTTTATGAAAAAATAGTTTTTTCTGTGTTCTAACTAGCCTTAATTTTTCAACTCACGATATCTCAGAAACTATTGGTTCAACTTTTCATGCTGAAAAAAAAAACTGTTGTGAGAATTATTTTTTATTAAAATATATTAATCAGATTTTCTCAATAACTTTACTTGTTGTTTGGAAGCTTACGGAAATACGGCGTAATTTTGATGTTTTGCAGGTTAAGGGGTAACATACCTACACATAGAAAATCACACAATTTCATATTACAGAAAATGTATTTAATCCACTAAAAAGATGATTTTCAATCACTGCTGAAAGTTTCGTGAAGATATTTTATGATTATACTGAGTAAGAGACAATTTAAGCTCAAACCGAACTGTCTAATTTTGTGAGCGTTTTTCTCTAAAAAACGAGTTGCTTTACGGGTGCCAAGATAATTTCGAAATATCCAGAAATTTTTGAGAAAGTCGCTTTTTATCTCACCGAATTGGGCATATTTCTGCTCATATTGAACCAAAATAAATACTTTTTTTAGGGAAATTATTCAGAAAACTGTTCTCTACTATGTGATTGATTCCAATATGTTTCAAAATATCAATTTGACAGAGTATTGAAAAACATATTTTGGGAACCTGGTGGGTTTTATATAGTTTTTAATGAAAAAGCAGAGTTTTATGCTCAAATTTGTTTCCGGGCAATATGTTGCTGTATTTTCATGATAAATCGCACAAATAAAAAAAACATGTTCGGTCGTATTGGGGTTTCAAGCTTGGATTTTAGGGTTATTTCAAAGAAAGCTAGAAATCTGGTAAATTTGTTTTGGACAAATTTAGTTGGAGGTCAAACATTGATCAAATATATGATTTATAGTCATGTATCCATCGATTTCAGCAACTTTTCTAAAGACGTCGTATATAATCGAAAAAAAAAAATCTTAAAAAAATAAAGTTGCTCTAGACCCCCCGACGGAATATTTCGCCGAACCGCGCAAAATGTTGGGAAAGAACCCTTCTTCCATGATGCCAAAAACCAGACTTGCCGAATTTGTTATCTTAATGTTCTCGGACAAATACACCGTGGAAGGAAAACAGAAACATGGAATTGTGAAAATTCATGCAACTGCAGTGGTTTAAGGGAGCTTGGAACTTGGCATCGCTCACAAGAAAAATATTTAAATAATAATTAATAATAATTTTGTTAAACACTCACCGACAGATTCTTGTGGCGCGTTCGCTCCGGAAACAGCTGGTCCAGATCGTTGTTGTCGTGGTAGTCTCCGCCGGCCGCGCCGTAGTTCCGCGTCTCGTACAGCGGACTCTGCGCCTGTATCCGGAAGCGCTCCTCGCGGGTATTTTGAATGTCGAAGGTTTGCGCCAGCGCAAAGTACGAGTAATCTATGCATGCGTACGTCAGCAGGAACGGCATCGTGACGATCGGGGCCAGTTTGTTGATGTCTCCGACGAGGATGAAGGCTGTGGTTACGGTCGCGACGACGGCCATCGCGTACAGCGGGACTTTGTTGGGGCCGCGGCCCATGCCGAGTTTGCCGATGCCGGGGATGACGTTTTCGTTGGCGATGCTTTGGAGGACGCGGGGAGTTCCGTACATGGCGCCTAGGCAGGAGGACATGCTGGAGACGTAGATGCCGGCGAGGAGCAGGAATGGGATGGCGGAAACGCGGACGGCGATCATGAAGTCGGTGAGGAGGTGAGTTCGCTGGCAGGTCGCTCCAAGGAACAGGATGAACACCATGTAGAGAAAGGTCGAGGTGCTGAGGGCAGCGAGCGTTCCGTTCGGGATGTCTGTGGATGGGGCGCGCAGGTCACCGCTCATGTTGATTCCGGACAGGATTCCCGTGATGGTAGGGAAAAACACTCCGAACACGGTGAACCAGGTGGTTTCCGGACTGTAGTTTGGCCACAGGTTTAGTGCCATGTTGCCTTGTCCCCAGCCGTCGAAGCCATTTTCGGGATCTTCGCCGGTGAAGCTTCCCACCATGAAGTTGAGGGCGGAAATGAGCAGGATGATCAGCAGGGCAAACTGCAGCTTGACGACCCACTTTACTCCAGCCACGTTGATGACTCCGAGCAGGAGAACCGCTGCGATGGCAAACAGTCGGATGGCCCACTTGTTGTTTTCCATTCCCACAAGGCCGGCCATCGATTCACCGAAACCGAGCACGTTCAACGCACATCCGACGGCCTGGCCAAAGCAGTACAATAGCCCGAGGGAACCGCCAAACCGGGATCCCAGCGTGTGCGCAATTAGGAAGTAAACTCCACCGGACTCAACCCGACACCGTTCGCAGATCCCTACCGCGGACAGGACGGAAACGAGCGCGATCGATACGGCACAAAAGATGATCAGGACGGCATGCATGATGCCAGCTTCGGCCACAATCCAACCAGAACGCAGAAACACAATCACACCGAAGATGTTGATCAAACAGGACGTAAACACGCCGTCCCACGTCCCGAAAAGCACCGGTTGCGATATAAAGAAGTTACTCCGCCACCAAGGCTTGTCGCCCTGGTCTTCGGCGAATATCTCATCCCTTCCGGACGCGTGATGCCCTCCGGCACCGTAATCGTACTCGTTGCCCAAATCCACAAAACCGCCGGAATTGCCACGAGCCCGGGCTCGTTCCGTCGGCGATGAGTCATCGCTGCCCAGTCCGTACCTGCAAAAAAGACACTCTCGATTAATTGGGTCACCTTCCCCGAGGAAGAAGTGCTTCTTCGTACCTGGACCAGTCCAGGTTGTTCCTGCTTAAACTATCGGGCATCTTTGCCAGCTGGCACTCCTTTCACCCCAATCCTGTTTGCTTTTTTCTGTTATTGTTACACGTCACTAAATCGCGATTTACAACTCCGCACTTTTAAGCAGCAGCTACTTTTAAATCTCACGCAGAACGTAAACAAAAGAGAAAACTCTGTTCCCGATTTCAATCATTCATCACCCGCCGTCATCGTCATCATCATCAGCAGCATCAGGAATGTGATGTCATGTTACTTATTTTTCCAACTCCACAAAACACCGTTTTCTACCCTTTTCGCAATCAATCGCGTTATCACACCGCCGCACTAAAAGCCAATTTCGCGATTAATTAGGGGGTTCGATTTGATTACGTGGTTTAAGGCGACGAGCCAGCAAATTGATTGGGAAAACAACGAAACCGACGACGGACCGATTTTGCTGATGCGTTGACGATAAACTTTTTACGCCGAGTGACAGATGGGAGCGACAGCGAAGCAACGGTGAAGGTAAATATACCAGAGTTTGGGGCGCTGACGGTAGAGTGTGAGCCAAGCGGTTTGTTTATAGCGGATACCCACATCGGTTCTACACGCAAAATCCAGATAACACAGATCTGTGTAAAAAAATTACACAGATTATTGTTCAGTTTCAACACAGAGAACAGATCTAGGCTCTAACTTGTGTGTAAACACTGTTGCATTAAAAAAATGCGTTGCATACAATCTTGCATCAAAGAAATAAGAGTGTGCAGGATACGCTTGGCGGCGCCACCGTCGCGACTGAGAATACTTGACTTAACTATGAAAAAGGCTCAATAATTTCGAAAGAAAATAAATGTTAACCTCGTTTAAATAGAAAATTCACTTCTGTATAATTCCAGTTGACTAAAAATAATGCAAAAATGCATTAACATTAACGAAAACATAACAGAAAATTCATTCAAAAATGATTTTTCAAGCGAAAACTTAAAATAGTCCCTTTACACATGTTATGTCCGATTTCGTTTTGTTTACCTTCTTTGGCGCGTAAAATTGCAACCCTCTGATGAAGGGCAGTCAGACATTGGTCTGATGTCGTTCGTACGGAATGTTTTATGCAGTGATTAGATGGTCCAACGTTCTGCTACTGTAGACCATCATGATTTTGGAAGTGGCGCTATCTAGGCGGATGGTGCACACCCTAGCTCTTTTCAACATATTTTGGTTTGAATTTTTACACACGTTTTTCAATGCTGTTCTCTGTGGTTTCAAGTTCAGTTTACTTCAGGTTATGTTAAGGCAGCCATAACCAACAATACTAAACACCAGAAAATTTCGACAGGGGCTACTCACAAACACTAACGCATGGACTAATTTCAGACAGGTGCTACTGACGAATACAACTGCGTGGGCTAGTAAGGTTTTGGTGACGGCCGAGCTTACTGTCACTTTGTTCTGGCACCACCCCTTTGATTTACTTTTTCTGACTTTGGCCATCTAAAAAACTTATCTGGTACCCCCAGTCAACTCAATCGAAATTCTGAAATGGGAGCGTTATTTTATTACGTAACGCAGATGAGGGGGAGGCGGGTAGGAGGCCGTTAATTTTTTTTGAAAATTTGTATAGAAATTTTGTTACGATTTAGGGGGGGGGGGGAGGTGGTCTAAAAATCCGTTTTTTTGCGTTACGTAATAAAAGAACGCTCCCAATAGAATTCAATGAAATACCCGATTCGAGTGGTAGAAATGACAGTCCTCCCATAAGGAATACATTGTAGAAAAAAGCAAAAACTGCTCGAATGGAAATGCTCCATTCGAATCATTTACGTATTCCGTTTCAAACGCAACAACCGGTACGTACACGCAATCGAATTCCGTTTCAGAAATCCGATTGAGTTGACTGAGCTAGAGCTAACTCGAGCTGACACTGTCCCTGTGAAATATGTTGGCTGAATATCGAGCGGTCAGTAAAAAAACAGCTAGAAGTCGCATGACAAAACAACTTTTGCTACGCCGATGATATACTCCTTGTTGCAACCGGACCGACCCAGAAAAGGCTACGACGCCGCCTGCGTTCCGCAGTTATTGCCGTAGATAGCTGGATCAAAAACATCGGTTTTGACCTGTCCCCATCCAAAAGCATTATTTGCCATTTTTTCAACAGCAAACATCGAATTAACTTTGATCCCGTAGTAACTACTTCGGGTAGCATCCCCGTCAAGCAGACCGTGAGAATTCTGGGGGTACGAGTAGACCGTAGTCTATGCTTCCGGGACCACTTCAAAGACGTCAAAGAAAACTGCAAAACTAGACTCAATATGATCAAAGCGATGGCTGGACCCCATCGAACCAACAACAGAAATGTACTACTCAAAGCAGCAGCTGCCATAGTCTGGAGTCATTCAGGGATGCCAGGTACACAGATTTGTCTGTGTTTCACAGACTTTTGAAGTTGTGTCCAGACATTTGGTGATGCACAGACAAACACAGACTTTTTAAATCTGACACAGATATACACAGATTTTCCATAAACGGAGCGAAAAATCGATTTTTGAAAGTCACGATGGTTTTGACAATACTTCCCCCCCCCCGCTCATCAAATTTTTTTGAGACGATTGTTGATGCTCGAGTTTAGGTCAAAGTATGTGCACAGACATGCACAGACTTTTTTCTCGCAGTTGTCCAGACTTTTGAAATTCCGACCTGGCATCCCTGGAGTCATTTAACATATGGACTTGAACTCTTTGAAACCAACCTAGACAACGCCATTGATGCCCTCGGGCTTCTCTACAGCAAATCGATTCGAACCGCTTGTGGTCTCCTGCCTTCTACACCTACTGACACTGCCTGTGTCGAGGCGGGTCTCTTACCTTTCCGATATTACCTCACTGACATGTTGTGTCGTCGAGCCGTTGGACTGGACGAAAAGGCTGACGGAAGAACGAAGGTCTGCCTCCTCGAAGAGGGGAACAGAGCCTTCAGGAGCAGAACCCACCAGGTTCTCCCCCCAATAGCCAAAGTTCATTGGATGGGAGCAAAGTTATTGTACACTCAAACCCCGATGGTTTGACACCAACTGTTGTCAAACGAACGGGGTCACTTTTTAGTTTGACACCCCTTTTACACGGAGTTCACACACACTACCAAACGTTTGTTTTGATAGTGTTCGTGAGCGCCGTGTAAAAAGTGACATTTCGTCACTTTTTAGTTTGACTTTGACCAACCAACGGGGTACAAACTAAAAAAGTGTCAAACGAAAAAGTGACCAACCACCGGGGGTTGAGTGTACTCAGAAAAATATATTTTTTTCATTCTTTTTTCAGTTTTTAATTTTTTTAACTCTTCGGTTTTTGAATTCTGGTATTATTTTTTCATCTAAGCATTCTGCATTTTCGAACATTTTAATCTTTTTCTCCGACGAATCTCAAGCGCGCACGTGTGTCCAACACGCTCAAACCGAACTGTCAACTTTTCTTGAAAAGTATGCGCAACCTTTCTTGACACTGTTCCTGTATATCTCCGTTCTTTGCTTTTACACAGATTCTGTGTACTTCCGGTTTCGGGCGATCTGTGTCAAATATTACAAAGATCTGTGTTACCTACCTGCAGTGTTCCCTGCACCGCGTTCAGTCTGCGTGCGCCCGGTTTTTGTACACAAACGAACACCATCGTCGTGTGTAAACTCGAACCTATGAACTCGCACGCGAACATGCCTCCATGTACACGAACACGTCTGAACAGCACCTCAGGTTTACACGCCGTGCATGCACTTCGAGTTTAAACCCCGGGTGTAAACTTCGAGAATTCAACTTCGTCGTTGCCGAAAATATTGGTGTTACCAATACACAGCCCTTCTCTAAGTTGCACGTATACACCGACAGACGGCAATGAGGGCCTCGTCGGAGCTCGACCATTCAATGCGTAACTCAAAATTCGTATGGGGAACTTTTTTTTCGTGACGGCTTACGCGGCACGCTCCCTCCAACTGTTCTGGAATAGTATTTGAACATGGCGTATCTCTAAACAAGTTTTTCAAGAAAATGATTCTATAATGCTTATTTTGTCGTTTTAAGCCGAAACAAGCCAAAAACTATATTAATTTAAACAATTTGCCATTTTCAAATATTTGACTAGATGATATCGTATACGCGTATATAATATCATCTGGCCAAATATTTGAAAATGGCAAATTGTTTCAATTAATATAGTTTTTGCCTTGTTTCGGCTTAAAACGACAAAATAAGCATTATAGAATCATTTTCTTGAAAAACTTGTTTAGAGATACGCCATGTTCAAATATTATCCCAGAACAGTTTGAGGGAGCGTACCGCGAAAGCCGTCACGAAAAAAAGTTCCCCATACGCATTTTGAGTTACGTATTGAATGGTCGAGCTTCGACGAGGCCCTCATTGCCGTCTGTCGGTGTCGGTGGCCTATAGGCCGCCAACTTAGACCCACACACCCACAAAACAGGTACGCTCTGTTTGTATTGGAGATGTTCACTTGTTCCCGGGCTGCTGAGAATAGGGGTCGGATTCAAATTACGTGTGGGCAATATTTCATATTAAATTATATACGAATACCGTCACCCCTGCAGAAATTGGGCCTGAGGGGTGAGATTGGGCCATACAATTTTATGTTAACTAAGATGGCCCATATTCCCCCTGCCGAAAATCGAATGTGTGTCATTAAATATATATAAACATGTATATATGGAAATAGCAAGACATAACGATACTACGGTATTTAGTGACAGTCCCTAATTTTATTTATCAAAACATTTGACAATGGTTGGAAAAATATGGAGTGCCTGAAAATTGTCCTTCAAGTATTCTTTTTAAAATATTAAGAGAATATAAATACACTTATCCATATCAGAATGTAGACCCTATCTAAAGATTACTTTAGCAACAGCAAGATAGCAGCGACTGCTGTATGTATGAAACATCTAACACTACTACATTCAAACTATCCGATCATCTACGTTTGAACGCCGTTTAAACCTGAGGTTTTGTACATCAAGTTTACACCGGGTGCGCGTTTGGTGCAGCGTTCGGCGAGAACTCGAACATAGCGACGAAGCGTGTTTGAGGTTCACGCGCACTGAGAACTTGTGCTCGGGTGCAGAACTGTACCATGTTCGGGGAAGACTGCCTACCTGTATGGATTTTGCGTGAACATCAATTTTTAATTTGAAGTTGTCAAACCACCAGGGTTCCAGCGTACTTAAAATTTATCAATTTATGCCCTTTTCCAATATCCGTGTATATTTACAGCGGCACGCGCGAATGTCAACCGCGTTTGACAGGTAAAAGAGAAGTGCATGCTTGAAGAAGAAAAGGTTACCACGACGTCTTTTTTCGCCATCGGTGTGTGTCCGCGCCGCGCGTGTGATTATCGAGAAAATTCCGCGGATTAACGCGCCCGATTCGTGGCCAATTCGTTGCTAAACCGTGCAGCAGGTTCCTGTGCCCACGATGGAGGAGGATTGGGGTAAGTGCGAGCGGGTTTGAGGCATCAAATCGGCCGCTGAAAAAATCTGACTCGAATCAGCACTCGAATTTGGCTTTCTTTTTAGTTGCCAGCTGGCAAGGACCAAGCAGTGGGGGAAGGGAGAGCAAAAGTGATTGTCGTCAGTCACTTGCCCCAATGCGTGTCCTCGAAAATGCCCCGATGACGGTCACTGAGCCGCGCGCGCCGTTTCACAATAAACTCTGACGTCACGATTTCTTTTTTTGTTTCGCCACTTTTCAGAGCAACACGGCGAAAAGGAAGAGGTTCCACTTCCGGCCAAGAAACCAGATGCCAACAAATGGGACGGCGAGGACGAGGAGGAGGAGGTCAAGGTACGTGGAGTGTCCATGCGTTTTCTGGCGGTTCCCTTCCCATTCGTTTCGTTTCTTTTTTGGAGGGGTTTCGTGTGACAGCCACCACAAGCGTGCTAAAGTTGTTTTTGTTGTGTTTGTTGGTTGCAACCAAGCAGTGTTGCTAGAAAGGTGCGAAAATGCAATCAATTAAAATTCAGCCAACTTTCAAAAATCATACCATCCACTTAACAACTCCCTGGTCCTTTGTGCGATCTATTGCAAGTTTCAGCTCGAAACTTTCTGAAAACCAGCAAATTGGATGGAGTCAGGAGCGAGTCCTAAACCTGCAAAACATATGAGAATTTCCTCTGGTGTGTTGAATATTTTTCTACATTGATGTCCTTGTGATGGGTGATCTAATTTTATCTCCTGCCGCATTGACTTTCTCGCATCTATAATGTTCAGCAATTTTTCAAGTAGTCTTTTTGATGAGATATTGAGCTTAATTTGCTCTTCATCCGCATTGACTATTTCTTATTCCTGATTTTCTGTTCTTTTTTTTTTTTGTTCTTTCTACCATCTGTATAATCGATCCATCCGCATTGACATAGGGGAAATATACCCATTTTAATCAGTCTAAGCCGTTCGACCAATTCTCATCACTTTTGCAATTTTCCGCTATTTAATCAACATTTTCAGGCACACCAACAATGGAGAGTTGCTTGCTCACTTTTGTTTGAGCTATTTATTACTTTGGAACAATCAAAAAACACTTTATTAAAGCTGTAATTCATGATCAAAGTGCTGATAGGCCGATAATAGAAATAGGCTGAGAAAGGGTCTAGTTCCCCTACTGCCTTTTTGTTTATCTTCTTGTCTTTCTTTATATTCATCATTATTCTTTTCACACCAATGGTCAATAGCTATTGTGAAATAAGAAGTTGAAAAAACAGAGGTTTTGGGCAGTTTTTGACCATTTCTACACGGACACTTTCATTCTAAAAAAAAAAAAATTAACAGGCTCGTCCAATTGTCGATATAGTTGCATTTCTAGAGTTTTTTTAAAAGGTCTTATAAACATATAAAACACAATAACTTATAGGACATTAAAAAAACCCCTAAATTTATTTACCTGAGACAGAATAACATTTATTATTCCATGTCTAAATAATTGGGAAACTTCAAAGCTCAATAACAGTTTTGATGTAGGGGACCATCCATAAACCATGTGGACACTTTTTTGGAAATCTCATTTCTCATTTTTTTTGTATTTGTTTTTTTAATTGGCTCAAACTTTGTGAGGGCCTTCCCTTTACCAAACAAGCCATTTTGTATCATTGGTTCACCCATACAAATCTCCATACAACTTTGGCTGCTGTCCATACAAAAATGATAAGTAAATATTCGAAAGTCTGTAACTTTTGAAGGAATTTTCTTATCAAAGTTGTAGGCATTGATGAGGACTGTTCAGAAAAAATAGGTACACGAAAAACACTTTTGTTATTATTTTTTTAATATTGATGCAGGCCAAGGATTGATACCTAAGGGCATGCAATGGCACTGATCTTGTTGCGTGCTCTTCGGTTGACGTCCAGGTAAGGAACATCCTGGAAGGAGCGCAACTAACTACATCCGTAGTTCTGGCAAACTAAAAATGCCAGTGGATGCCTGGCACGAACACTCAAAGCGTGTTCTAGCGCGTTGCTCGTACTGACTCAGAGCAAGGGTGAGATGTAGGTATAAGGGCAGTGCGTGTTCATCGGGAAGCTAGTGCATAAGATCGGTCAAGGCTCGTTCTTACACTGAAAATTGCGAATTGCGAATTGAGCAATTCTCTACCAAAACCGGAAATGGATTTTATTTGTATTTTTTTATTTTGCTCAAACTTTGTGGGGGCCTTCCCTATGACCAAATAAGCTATTTTGTGTCATTGGTTCACCCATACAAGTCTCCATACAATTTTGGCTGCTGTCCATACAAAAATGGTACGTGAATATTCAAACAGCTGTAACTTTTGAGTGAATTTTCTGGCAAAGTTGTAGGTATTGTTGAGGACTATTAAGAAAAAAATAGGTACAAGGAAAAAAAATGTTTTTTTTATAAACTTTTTTTTCACAAAAACTCAATTTCCCAAAATACGTATTTTTTTATTTTCGAGATTGAAACATGGTCAAAAAATCTGCCGCCGAGTTATGAATTTTTGAAAAAATAGTGATTTTTGGAAAAAAAAAAACAAAATTTCATGCAAAAACGAATTTGACGTAATTTTTTTATGTAAAATTGAATTTACAATCGAAAAGTACTTTACAGATTTTTTGATAAAGGGCTCTGTTTTCAAGATATAGCCACCAAAAGTTTGATTTTAGCTAAATATTTGCAGTTTTTCTATTTTTTAAAATAGTGACCATGAGTGACCATTTCTAAAAACATTTTTTTTTTTTGAAGTTCAGAAAATTTGCTATAAAATTGTCTAAGAGACATTGAAGATTGGACATCCGGTTGCTGAGAAACAGCCACTTTAAGGAAAAGAAAAACGAAAATTGAAGTCTTCTAAGTTTCACCTAAACAACCCACCATTTTCTAATGTCGATATCTCAGCAACTAATGGTCCGATTTTCAATGTTAAAACATGAAACATTCGTAAAATTTTCCGATCTTTTCGAAAAAAATGTTTTGTAAATTTTTAAATCAAGACTAACATTTTAAAAGGGCAAAACATTGATTATTACGCCTATTTAAAATGCTAGTTTATTAAAAAATCTGCAAATATTTTTTCCGTGTACCTATTTTTTTAGTCCTCGACAATACCTACAACTTTGCCGAAGACACCAAATTGATCAGAAAATTTACTCTAAAGTTACAGTTGTTTGAATATTCACGTACCATTTTTGTATGGACAGCAGCCAAAATTGTATGGAGACTTGTATGTATGAACCAATGACACAAAATAGCTTATTTCTTGACTTTTTTTTGATAAGGTCCTATAAACAAATGTAAACATTGAGTGTCTCCCGCTTACTCCGATGGACTTTGACATTAGGTGTGAAAGGGATACACTCAATGTTTACATTTGTTTATAGGACCTTATCAAAAAAAAGTCAAGATTTGGTCATAGGGAAGGCCCTCATAAAGTTTGAGCCAAATCAAAAAATACAAAAAATAAAAATGGTCGAAATCGGCCGATTTCGTAGAGAGTTGCTCAATTGCGAATTTAAATGGGCAATCGAAAAGTACTTTACAGATTATTTAATAAAGTACCTCATTTTTCAATCGATAAAACTTTTGACCATACTTCTCTACGGCTCAAAAGTTGCGGGTTTTGTTCCCCTAAACATATCAAAAAATTTCAAAAATCAAAAAATACCAATTTTGGAAAATTTAGTTTTTGTAAAAAAAAAAGTTAATAATAAATCTGAAAAAAGTTTTTTGTTGTGTACCTATTGCTTCTGAACAGTCCTCAGCAATACCTACAACTTTGCCCAAGGCACCAAATCAATAAAAAAAATCATTGAAAAGTTACAAATTTTCAAATATTTACGTACCATTTTTGTTTGGACATCTGCAAAAATTGTATGGAGTATTGTATGGGTGAAGCAATGACACAAAATGGCTTCTTTGGTCATAGGGAAGGCACCCACAAAGTTTGAGCCAAATAAAAAAATAAATAAATAGAAATATCCATTTCCGGTTTTGGAAGCGATTGCTCAAGTGGAAAGTTGTTAGTATTGAATTTATTTGAAAGTAAAGGAGTTATCATACTACGACAAACAAACAAACCAACTCGCAAACAAACCATTTTTTTTGACAGTTTGGCAGTTTGCCTGCATTTGTTTGCAGAAACGTCAGCCTGCCTTTGTTTGCAAGTCTGCCGCAATCAAGTGTGCAAATTTGGCAAAAAAGTGCGAGTTTGTTTGTTTGTTTGCCATAGTCTAAAAGCTCTGAAGAGTAAGGGCATGTTATTCCATTGTACAGCTAATGTTGACGTTGGATACAAATAGGACCGAATCATTTACCTACCAAAGATATGAGATTTGTGAATGTTAAACAAATCTTATATTCGCAGGCCGGCAACGAAATTATGAGAAAGTATAACATACACCAGGCTTGGTTCACGCTGTTACAGCTCCTCGCAGTCCCGGACAAAAGGTTACGGTAGCCTTCGCGCTGCTTTCAATGACCCATTTCAGAACGGCAAAGAAATTGGCGGTCACTAGTGCTGAAAATGTCAGGGGTCATGACGCGAAAATCGGCGACGCTGACACGAATTTTTCAGATCTAGTCACGGAACCGCAAAACCGTGACATAAACAAACCCGGCGCAGTCGTGAGTGCCCTAGCTCATTGAGCAGCTGCAATGCGAGGCAGTAGTCGACCAACGCTCATTCGAAGTTGCACGCACACACATAAAGAAACAAATTTTTACACAAAAAGTTTGTATTTATGCGTGGGAATGTAATTTTGAACATAAGTTATGGTTGTTTTAAGTGTTTTGCACAGTTAACAACCATTCAATTGTTTGAAAATAGTCAAAATAGTGTTTAAAGAGGATTTTACGAGTCAGTCATATGACACGAATTGAGTGAGTGTAGCTCAATTTTTCACGTCTCTCATTCTCCAGCAGCCGACCGGCACAAGTCAGGCGGCAGTGGTTGAATAGATACAGTAGGCTTGCAGTCACATGCTAGCAGTGAACAGACATTTTGGTTTGCTTCATGTGTACGCTGGGTTGGAAACTTTTTGCAGGCCTGGCGGTCACATTCCAAGGTCATTGGGCATTGTCTGGCCCCGCCTAAACATGGACAAGAATCAGAAGCGGTCCTCAGGCTATCTTTAAATTTTCGATCCCATCAGGCAGAAAAATGATGTTTTTTTCTTTCTCTGTTCCTGAGGTGAACACCCGTGAAGAGTATCGGGGCCGGCATTTAAAACTGCGGATTCAGTGACAGTTTTATTGATCAACTTATTGTTAACATGTTTAGGGTAATGTTAACATTCCATAGGTTGTCTTCCTAAGGTGTCTTGATAAGGTCCAGTTTGTGGCGATACACTACCTGCCCTTTACTAAGCAATCGAATCCTGAAGAGATACGATCACCAGTTGTGTTGATCCGAGCCGGGATTTGAACCCCGATCTACCGTTTACCGTTTAATGATTGTTGTCAAGCGTTTGCGTCCGGAAGCTTTGTTCAGCCAGGCCAGACCTACTGCGTTAGGTTAACCGCATAGATGATTCTCTGAAGTGAATTGGTGGAGCGAAAGAGGGATGGAAAACGTTTAGGGGATCATGGGAAACCGATGAATAACATGCTTATACTTTTTTAATTGTAACGTTTACTAAAACAATTGTTATGAAACCCGTTTTGCTCTGACGAAAACAGGACAGCTGGGAGGATGAAGACGAGCTAGAGGAAAAGAAAGACGAGGAAAAGGTGGAAACTCCCAAGGCGAAGCCGAAGAAAACGTTGCAGCAAAAGATTGTTGAAAAAGAGGTAAGAGGCTTTCCATATGTTTGAGGCTTTCCATATGTTTATTTTATTAATGTTCAACACTAATTTTCAAGAAACAAAAACATGAGGAAGCCGAACGGAGGCGGCTCGAAAAGGAAGCGGAAAACATGACCCCCGAACAGAAGCTGGCCGAGAAGCTGCGGCTACAGAAGCTGCAGGAAGAGTCCGACCTGAAGAACGCCCTGGACACGTTCGGCGTGACGACGCTGGCCGGCGGAATCGACGGCATGACGCCCAACACGAAGGAGGACTTTGTCGAGCTGTCGGACGCCATCGTCAAGAAGCTGTCCAGCTACAAGAGCGACCCCGAGTATGCGGACTTTCTGGAAGATCTGGTCACGAAACTGTTTGCCGGCTGTGAGTTTTGGGACTTTTTAGGAAGTGAGATTATTTGTTGACCAAGATTTTTTTTTCAGTGCCGTCCAACAACATTCGGAAAGTGAAAGGAATTTTAGACAACCTCTATCTGGAGAAGCAAAAGTTGGAAAAGGGTGACAAGCCCAAGAAGAGTAAAGGCGGTAAAGTTAAGGCCCGGCTAAAGCTCGACGGTGAAAATGTGAGTTTGCTAAACAATTACTATTCTCTTTTTGATGGTTGACTAACCTATGATTATTCCTTTTTCAGCAAAACTTTGATGAATACCAGCCCAAGTATGACGACTTTGACGAGTACGACGATTTTATGTAACATTCGTTGTTTGCAAATGGGTTGAACACGAAACCAGGTCCCGTTCCAATGATACTTGCAAGAACTTTGTGAAACATACACACAAAAAAAACACAGGAATTTACTGTTTTACGTATAACCAATCAAAATGCAAAGTACCCCGTGTAGACTGTTGTTATTATTGGTAGGTCATCATCATCCGTTCAATTTGTGCACATTTTTGCGTCTCCCAATATGCTTATTAATATTCCTTGAATTGATACGCAACGATTTATAGTTCTTAGTTAGCAGCCACAGTGTTTTTATCCAATTTTCTAGAAATATATAATAATTCAGTGAAGTTTGAACATAATCCAACTACCCGCGTCCTGCCTGATCACCAGCTAAGATTACCAACGGCGAAAAAAAGAGCAGCAAATTGTCAGCAATAGATCATAAACGGTTAATTTTTTTTATTTGTTTAGTTTGAGTTTGGTTAGCAAAAAAACGAAAAGAATGGTGCGAAATAAAAGTTCGCAACTTAGTAGCGAAAAGAATAAAAAACAATTCAAAAGATAAATAGAGAAGTCAACAAATCAAGCGTTACAGATTACACACAAAAAAAAAACAAAATTAAACGACGGCGACGGAATTTGAGTGCGCGTGTCGCCACCCTGGCGCGCTCGAGAGAGAAAGAGAGACGACTCATTATGGCATGACGATATGCTTGTAAATAGGAGGTAACAAATAAAAAGTACTGTTCGTCGCGCTGGAACTAGGCAATTTGTGTTTTTGTTTTTACGCTGGAGAAAGAAAAACCCTCAAATTGATTCTTAAAATCACACTTAGGTGAAGGTGAAGTGTGCAAATTGCGAAGGAAACAAAACGGCCAACTATCGCGGATGTTTGGAAGCTTGCAACTGAAGAAGCTATTAGACTATGGCAAACAAACTCGCAAACAAAGCCAAATGTATGTAGGCTGACGTTTCTGCAAACAAATGCAAGCAAACAAGCAAAGCTGTCAATTTGCCAAACTGCAGAGTGGCCACTCAAGTCGGGAAATCGGGAAAAAGTTGGGAATTCGCCAAAATCCGCCAAAAATCGGGAAAAAGTCGGGAATTTGTGATTTTTTGTCAAAAAGTCGGGAAAAGTCGGGAATCCCAAGCATACCCGCTTGAAAAAAAAATCTTATTCTTGAATAATTTTGTAATATTTTGTACAATTTTCAAATTAATTTCACTCAATTCTTCTTTAGTAACTTACTTTGAATTTAGGGTTCCTTTCACTATTTCAATCTTTTTGAGAATGAAAAGGTTTTCTAAGACATTAAAAATCCTACAAACAGTGGATGTATTTGACACAGATTTTCATTATATTTTTTATGAATCAAATTTTTTTTTAATTTTTGTTTATCAAACATTTCCTCTTGTTTTTAAACTAACTTAAATCAACAACAAGGTTAATGAAAAACTAATATAAAAATTGAGCCTAATTTTAACGATTATGGCTAGCATAAACGTATGATTCTGTTTCATTTTATCACATTGATTGAATATTTGAAAAAAGATTCCAAAAAGATTGTGTGGAAAATATTATTAATTGTTAAACTAAATTCATTATGCCACTTATTTTTTCTATCCACATAATTCCCTTGAACTTATTTGAAAAATATTGAATTTGCAAAAAAATAAATCTAACCAACGTTGGTATAAGTTATTCCAAATATGTCTAAAGAATTTGTTCTTCCAATCATTTAACATAAATAAGTGGAAAAACATAAAATATTATCCAACTGTTTTTTTTTTCATTGAAAAAATAAAATAAAATTAAGGCAGTTAAATACTGACAACTAGATAAATCAACATTCATTCAAAAAATCAATAAAAATTTAAAAGGAAACTTAGTAAAAACATTTTTTTATGTATTCCTAGATATTTTCTGAATTCTTTGAAAAAATAATAACAGTAATCATGTTTTAAAATGAAGAATAAAATTTAAAATTCAGTTATTTTTAACTTTTTGTCATTTCCAGTTGAAACGAAGTTTCAAAAACTATACTTTTGTCAATTTACAAAAAACACTGAATTATTAATATTTTTAAACTTTCGGTTATTGTTCAAAGACTAATTGTTTATGTTTCTAATCTGATTCAAAATAATTAGTGCTTCCATTTTTCAAGGTTTTTTTGTTTGTTTGTTTGTTTGTTTATTATTTCTAGCAGTGTAAGGTTTCCACCTTTTAAAATTACTGCTTTCGATGTTACATTGGTTCTTTACATAAAATTTGATAACCTAAATGAAAAACTACATTAAAAACTAAAATTTCAAAACTAAGATTTCACTAGACGGATTAGTCCTCAGGCACGTGTAATCTTCCTTGTAGTCGTCATGGGTTGTATTTCTCAGCGTCGTCCAGGGTTCGTCCGAGGGGATAGGGGGTTTGCCCCTTTATACGACCTCTTCCAGGGGCACTCGGGAGCCCGGGGGGTATTCCCTATTCCACTATTCCTGTAACGTGTGGTTAGGGGGGCCCCAGGTCTCCCGAGCGCCTCAGTGGATTCTCCAGTTTGCGTCGTGTCTTCCAGGCACCCCGGAGGAGCCGGGGGGTTGTCCCTATTCCACTCTTCCTTTGGCTTGTGGTTAGGGGGGCCCCGGGACCTCCGGGCGCGACAGTGGTTTGACTTTTTTGCGGTTTCCTCAGGCAAAGTTAAAGCTGGTTAAAAAATTCAAGGCAGCCTCTCTTAAAGATCACTTCCGATGTCGAACATTTTACTGCCACGGGTAATGAATTCCAGTAAGCCACACCTCTCACGAAAAGGGAATTTGCGTAGGTCTGCGTGCTGTTTCTTGGAATCACAAGGTTCTGCAGACGGCGACCTCGGCACGGGATAAGCTTTTGATACAGTACAGGTGGAAACTGGGACGCCATCAGCCTTCTCAGGAAAACGCAGCAACGATACGCGTACAAGTTCTGTATGGGGCATCCAATCAGGTTCTTCTGCAGATGACTCACGTGGGCGTAGCGGTTCAGGTCGTATACATAGCGTACACAACAGTTGAGAGCAACTCGAAGACGATTGAAGCAGCTTGCGCTTGGATTAAGCAGGAACGAGTCTCCGAATAAAAAGTGGGACAGGATTAATGTCTTGAACAGCTTTAGTTTAGTTGAAACAGGCGCGGTTGGCACACAGCTGTACAGGGAGCGCAAACCAGCGTATATCTTCCCGCACTGTTGCGCCACCAGGCCATCCCATTTCAGGTCGTTTTGGAACACGAAACCCAGATTGATAACTTTATCAGCCCATTCGATTCGCATGCCATCCATCTCGATGTCTTGCAAAGGTTGAGCAGCAATTCTCCGATTTTGTCTTCGGACGAACACTGCTTTGCTTTTGGTGGGGTTTACGAGAAGACCATTTCGTTGGGACCACTCGGAAACTCGCTGGAGATCGGCGTTCACCATTCTGGACAGCTCCCGTACGCATGGGCCAAAACCTTTAGCATACAGTTGAACATCGTCGGCATACATCTGGATGGAACAGTGTTTGAGCTCGGTTGGGAGGTCATTTATATGACAGCAAAAAAGTAAGGGTCCGAAAATAGAGCCTTGAGGGACACCTGAGGTAACCTCGCCACAGCTAGAGGATTGGTCGCCACAGAAAACCGTTTGTTTTCTGTCAATCAGGTACGACTTGAGCAGCAACAGAGCGGGGTCCGAAAAGAAGAACTGGTTTTGGAGTTTTTCACAGAGCTTGTCGTGGGGGATGGTGTCGAACGCCTTCGAGAAATCCAGTAGCACCAGAATAGCAGCTCCTTTTTTGTCTACTGTAGAGCTAAGATCGTCGTGGACACGAAGTATTGCCGTTTTGATGCTTTGGCCTTTCCGGAAACCTGCTTGGTGCTCGGACAGCAAACGGTTTTCGTCGATGAATTGGGTCATTTGTCGAACAAGCAGCTTTTCAAACGCCTTGGAGATCGCACACAGAATAGAGATTGGACGTAGGTTCGTGATGTTGTTCAGGTTTTGTTTCTTCTTCAAAGGCAAGATCTTTGCATGTTTCCAACGGGTGGGAAAGACTGATTTTTCGATCAGCATGTTAAACATGTGGGTGATGTGGCGGAAAACCAAAGGAAGAACGATTTTCAGGAAGTTTATGGGTAGCCCGTCTAAACCGGCTGCATTCGAACCAATGTCGTAAATGGCATTCACCACTTCCCAGTACTGCACGGGTCGGAACGAGAAGTTAAACGGTGTGGGTAGCCTTCGTCTGGAGAAACCATCGCCGGTGCTGTTTACCGTGAAGTTGGATAGAAACATTTGATTTATTTGGTCAGGATCGAATTCGCAAACATGCTGTGCTTTCTCCTTTCCGATCCCAAGACTACGTACTCGTTTCCACAAAGTGTTCGAGTTGGTGTTGCTCAGAAAGCCGTTAAGATGTTGCTCCTTAGCACGTTTCACAAGAGCATTAGCTCCAAGGGGTAGGACAGTGAGTGATTTTGAGAAAATTTGAATAGAATTGAGTAACATTGAGCCACGCACGTTTTTCAGAGTTTCTCAATCTTCACCATGATTTTCACAAACGACGTAACAAATTTTGACATTGACATTTCAACGCTGACACTGACAACTTTAAAACACAAAAACAGCGGGAGCGTAAATTTTTCCGGCTGCCAGAAAAGTGTTGAGGGAGGCAAGAAGGCTTGGCCACTGCCCCAAATACCGAACCGGCCAAAAAGGGATGAATGCTGCTGCTACCGGAAACGGTGCCGCTGCTGGCAAATAGGCTCCGACGGCGGCTTTAGCTAAAATTGGCTGCTATTGCCACCGCCAAGGCCAAGAACACTTAGGCCGCCGCCAAGAAGCCGTTTCCAAAGAGAGTGCCACCGGTGCCGATGGTTCCAAGTAATTTCGTTCAAAACGTGGCAAAATGGACATCGTTAACGAGGTTTTGCAAAAGCAGAAAAAGAGCCCGCGACGAGATGGTACGACGGGGTGTTGGACAAATCGGTTCCCACTTACAGCTACCAGCGGTTCAAGGCCGAAAAGGAGAAGGATTGGGTGGTAGAGGTGCCCCAGAATGCGGAACCCAACAAGGACGAAGCGATATTTGGGCATTGACAGGTATGCCATGAACGAAATCGCCCGGATGAGAGCTGGCGACTGCTGCCAACGTCGCCAAGGCGTCCACCGGAGAGTTCCAGGAGAAGCTAACCAACGAAGGACCGCGAAATCGGCGTGAAGGAAGCAAAAGCGCGCTGCCGGGCGAGAAGAAACGCAACCTGGAGATTGTCAGCAAGGTGCTGAAAAAGAAACCGCCAGTGACACTGGTGCTGCTGTCCACAAGAAGAAGGGAACTGCCGGAGCAACATAGGCTGCCGCAAAAAAGTACGCCACAAAAAAGGTAGCCGCCACCGCACTATGGTACATTGGGTGGCCAAGTTTCAAAAAAGTGACCTTCTCCAAATATTGTTTGGTATTTTTTTCTCGAAAGTAAACATTCTAACTAAGAAAAATCCAAATTTTCAAAGCTCTAAGTTTGTTCATTACGGAGATACGCAAGCTGAAAGTCAAAAAAAGGAGTAAAAATCTAGCGTTTTTTGTAAAAAAGGCTGATTGTTTAATTTTAACATAGCTCAGCCATTTTAAATATTTTATTAGGACAATTATACATCGTTGGAAAGGTAATAAGAAAAGCTTTGAAACTATTAATAGATAAAATGTTGTTTCCAAACCAAAAACTGAAGTTTTCATCAAATAACTGGAGCATTTTTTTGACAAAACTTATTTTTTTGTGTTTGTTAATCGAGTACTTTTTTTGCTAACCGATGCTAAACATGAAACTAAGATCACTTGAAAGATTGGATCATAATCTAACATTGCTGAAATTTCCTGCCTGCGTTTTTTTGCGTTTTCGGAGATATGCCATTTTGAACATTTACGTTTTATCAAAATTTGCTGCAATCTACATATGCGCCCGTTTATTTCACTTGCTTTGCTACCTACTTCGTGGGCATCGTCGCTTCAAAAATCGATTTTCTGTTGCCTACATTTAAAATTGAGTACCTTAGTCAAAATAAAGTATTCGTACCGAAGTTTCTCAAGCGAAACTGGAGAATCTCAGTTTGATACCGAGAAAAGTATTCAGCAAAATATTGACTTAGCATGATGAATTTCTGCGATCAATCCATGAAACTGATCCAAATTTAAGTTCTATGTTGGTTAGTACAAAACATCATAAAAAGTACCTTTAACATATCCTGAAGCTGTCAGAAACTCTATAATCAAATGAATTTTCATGAACAAGAACATTAGGATTAGTAAGAATATGGTTTGTAATTTATCGTTCTACTTAATAATTAATATTTAGAATAAAATCAATTTTTCTGTTATTTGATTTAACAATTAAAATTTTCGCAATTTATGCCCGTAAGGTTGGGGGGGGGGTCTCAAGTTATATGGCATGGACTCACAAAAAGAAACACACAGCAGTAAATAATAAATATTTGACTAAAAATGAATTTATTACGCTTAACAAAATTTTGTTGGAGGGGAGGAGGGGAGGGGGGGGGGTGAAAGAAAGGGAGGGGTTGTGTCCTTAAAGTGGGGATGTATTAGCTTATCCATAATTTAATAATATAAACTTGCAATAGAATATATAGGTACGCAATTCTGTTGCACTTGCAAATGTATGAAAAGACTATTTATTATAAACAATCAACTATTGAAAAACATGAAAACTCATGAAAATCTACGTATATCATTTCAATACCATACAATTACCCAAATTTGTATGAAAAAACATTTAAAAAGCAAAAAAAATAATTTGGCCGCCTGTTTGTATGGAGATGGCCCATAGTGCACCGTGGGTGAGAAGAAGGCCATCGAGGCCAAGGTGCAGAAGGTTACCGCTAAGATTCATGTCATCACTCTGCCAGGGGTCTAGGTATGATTTTGGAGCAAAATAAATAAATATATATAAACACACAATATAAAACGCATCATTCGCTTAGTCTCTGGTAAAAAATCAGAAAAGATCGGAGCGACTGCTTCAGATGCCTCCCTCCAGTCCCACGACAATTTTCTTCTCCTAGATCTAGAAGGGATGCATCCGGATGATACAGCAACTCTTAGAGATTTTCGTGACGACTACGATTTCCTTGTGCTGGCACTTCGCTGGCTTTTGGAACCGCTCAAACCTCCTGCTGCAAGATCATGATCCGATCCGCCAGCGATTCGGGCCACTGCCCATCTCGACTTGCCGGAAAGACGAAAGACCTTCTCCTTGATCTCGCTGAACTCGCAAGCAATGTGAGCGGTGTGGCAATCCAGCACTGGGGTGTATCCGTTGGAGATCTGACCGGGGTGGTTCAGCACGACGACCTGGGCGGTGAGTTCTTCGAGTCACCGGCGACGTATCCACGACGCAGTTCCTTGACGGACACATTTTTGGCGTTGTCCAGCAGGGCTTCTTCGTGCGGACGGACTTGACTTCAGCGGCCAGGTTGACCGGGGCGAAGACGATGGCGATACCGGGCTTGTTCACACCAGTTTCCGTTCCCGGGGGGCAGATGCAGGGGCTTTCCGGTGGGGTCCGTTTTGCACTTGCCGTCAGCCTGGCTCTCTTGCGCTTGATGGCCTCTGCTTGAAACAAGTACATCTTGGTGGACGGTTCCAGCATGTTCCTTGCCATCCGGATTTAGATAATACCAGTATCGAATTCACCGGTACCGGCGGCGACGATCAACACGGCACAATCCGTAACAGGCGGAATCGACGTCGTCGTCGGGCGGAATAGTTTGTTCCCGGTTTCGTTGACTGATTGAACTTTAGCAGCATCGTGGCGTGAAAATATTTCTAATGTATTTGTAAACACGCTCTTCTGTCAACGTGATCAACGTTTATTCACAAATTCCGCAACTCAGTGAAAAAAAAATCATGAGGAAGATTGAGTAACTTTGAGCCACATTGAGTAATTTTGTAAAATTGAGTCACTCAGTTACTCTGTGTCCTACCCCTTGATTAGCTCTGTTTCTCAAAAAGTTGTAAAGTTGTCGCTTCTGTGCCTTGGAATCAGGTGTAGCGTGTTGCCAGTCTTTGTACGCCAAATCCCGTTCGAGCATGGATTGCTGTACAGTCGCTGTGAACCAAGCGTTGGCTTTTTTACGATTTGACCTGGTTCTCAGTGGAATGTAAGCATCGTGTACCGTCTTGAGCTGATCCGTGAAGAAGTCCACAGACTCTTCTGGTTCGGAAAACTCGTATTGTCGATTCAAAGAAAAATGGCCATCTCGCCGGCGACGGGGCATCTTGTTCTTCTCCGCGCCAGCCTAAAAACTAATGTTTTTGAAACAAAACATCAAGGATTTCGAGTAGCTGTGAGGAAAAACTGCTGATTTTCAGGCAGTTAGGCAGATTTCATGCAGTTTTTCGTTGCTGTTTTGCAAACCCCTAAGGTTTTCATGCAGATTTTTGGTGACGAAATATTTTTTGGTTTGATTTTCGAGCTGCGCGGAGAAGAAACCGACGGAGCCTTTGGACACGTTTCATTTATTCGGCAATAAAATCTGTTCCACGGAATGCAGAGAACAGCGTCCTTCAGACTCTGCGCATCAAAGTTGACGTAGTCACGGTAGGTTGTAGTGGTAAGGGGTTCTGCTACATCAAAGTCCAGCGACGCAAAAATCAAGTTGTGCTGAGACAGCCCCGGGAAGCTTACTTGTCCAAAACGTAAAACTTTCTCCGCACTGGTGGTGAGCAGCAGGTCTAGTTCGACGCCAACATTT